>NW_022989983.1:2004533-2585885 GCF_902827175.1 Gymnodraco acuticeps | reverse complement strand
TCTCCCCCATTGGGAGGGCAGATCAACTCTGAGAGGAGGCACTCAGCTGCTGGTTTTGATCTTGCTCGTTCCTTTACGGAGGCCTTTTTGAGAGAGAAAGGGAACAACTTGCTGTCAGAGTCACAGAGAAGGGGGAGGGAAGGACATCACGATGCAGGTGTTCAGAGTGCACTGCAGCCTCAGACTGGCAGAGCTTTTTGAGGAAGTCACGCCATGTGAGTAAAATGTTATCCGAGGACACAAAAATGCAACGCAAGACTTTCTTATGTCAGTCTTGAAGACTTTACAGAAATTCAGATCATTTTGTTGACCTTGGAAAGGCAATTTCATTAATGTTCTGGTTATAACTCTTGAGCCACGGACGGGCGTAGAGTTGTTTTTCTATGATCCTAAATGTGGAGTACCAAAACACCCCATGTGCACACATTTAACAGGTTTCTCAGGATAATCCTAATTTCATATTGAATCCCATTTACTCTTCATTAAGAGGAGCTGAATGTGATCAGATAGCTCTTTTCGTCATGTGCTGTTTTGTAACGTGTGATTACCTGCACAAATACAATTCTATTAGTCACAGGTTTATTCGGCGCTGAGCTGGGGGCAGAAAGTGACAAATGGAGCCGTCTCAGACTGATCCTGGCTGATGGCTTGATGGGATCTCTCCCCGCGTAACATCTGGTGATGGCGATAAGTGCTGCTCCCTGTAGGTCTCACTGTTTGACGGCTTTCACTCAATGCCAGATGAGAAGATGTGTTGTAGTAATGCTTCGAGCACCTTTGATATGTAGGTCTGTAGATACAGGAGATGATAGTGCCGCGGATTTACACACATCCTCTCTTTACTTTGCATTTAGAAAACGTAAAGGCCAGGGATTTCCATTTAATAACCATGCACAACATGGCTTTCTGCTGTTTTATAAAATAACACATATTTAAAGTATACTTCTTTCGGCTGAGACAGTTTGGATATGTATGGCCTAAATTAAGTTACTAATGGTGTGATGCAGTAGGAGCATTGGCTTCTAGCCAGCAGGACATGAATTAAGATATATTTACAAGCCTTGGATTAATGTAGGCACTTTCACATTTCCAATACAATACTGGAACTAAGTATATACTAGTATAAGTTAACAGTAATGTGGTGTTTCCATGAAGATTATTTAACTATTTATTTCATTTTGTTGATAGGTCTGTCTTCACAACATTGAGAAAATATGTTTTATAATTGAGTGCAGGTTTTGATTATGGTGAAAAACTTAAAATAAGTTTTTTATTATAATACAATAACATGATAATCGTAAGCTTGTGAAATGTTGTTTGAGCTGAACATATTTTACGATTGATTTATATGCAGTGAATGGTTGCAATACATATTTTTGAACACCATGTGACTCAATGTCTTTTGTTGTAAAACTATGTATGGTAATATACATTATAATATTCTTTGATGTTTCACCACAGTCTGAACTTGCTGTGGACAGTGGGATATAATTGAGATGTTCCAGCAGCATCTCTGGACACCTTTCCCCCGAGCAGCACCTGTCAGCTGCGATCCTGTGACAGCTTTCACCACACACCACCTGTCGGCAGGGTGGAGAGAGAGTGTGTCACCGGGAGCGACACCTCAGGGATCTCTACGGTCAACTCTCCATCCCACAGAACCATCCAAGCAACGAGGAGACTGCTGTAGTAGGTCAGAACAGGGATAGGTGCCACAACTAAATGGAAAAGCTGCCAATGTGTTCTTCAGGATAAAGTGAAGATTGAAAGAGAGAATACCCAAAGAACATGAGGAATGCACAACCCAAAAAAGTATCCCTGTTATCCCTTCCACACACAAAGGATTGGACTCCTTTGTTTACATCCGTAACACAGTGACATCATTATTTAACACTCATGCTTCTATTGGCTAGTGCTCCAACACATTGTCCGTGATCTCTAAGCGGTTTAAACATGTCATAGTAGAGGCACACAATACAAATATGAACCTGGAAAGGAGCATAACATTTAATTTATTTTATTGAATCTTAAAATGTATGATTATTTTCCTTAGGGTTTACGATACAATGTAACAAACGTTCTGGTGTGTTAAGAGAAAAGTGCGTCGAATAGTTTTACCTAAAGTTCTACCTCAAAGTTACTATTGATATTTATGAAAGTACATTTTCCTCAAACACATATGGTAAAGTTTGCTGTGTATCCTAATCCTTGGTGCTGCTGATTATACAAATGAACTTCCGCAAAAGTGTGTAGCAATTAACTTGAGGTCTAAACTGGGTCCATTATTAGTGAGTAAACGACTTAACTGGCGGAGGATGAATTAAAGATTAAATGGGCCAGAAAAGTATAAAATGTCTCCTTGAACCTACACTGAAGATGAATCGCACTCGTTCTTGTTTTCTTCGACTAAACAGGCAATTAGGCCACCACAGCTTTCAGCCTTTTCCCCCTAATTAAATGCATCAATTCAGACCAAACGAAGCTCCACACACACTATGTAGTAGATGTAGATGACCATTACATGTATGATCTGTATGTGTAATGTGTATTTGTAAAGCGCTTTGAGAGTCTTTGATAAAGCGCTATAATAAATATAAGGATTATTATTATGCTTTTTGACTCAACACATTTTGCATTGCACGAAAAAACACTTGGCAGCAATTGCTTAATAAAGAGCAGAGGCATTGAACAGTACACAGTGAAACATATTTCACCTTAATTGGAAACACAGATTGCCTTATGTTCAAAAGCAAATCTAAATTAAAGACTTTTGTTGTCACATGCTCTCATTTTAAACTAAGCAGAGATTATCAGAGTGAAAAACGAAGAAAGTAACTTTTGAAAATGTCTGGTTGCCCTCGCTAATTAGGAGCTCTGTATATAGACCCACGCTCCACTGAGGACACACACACACACACACACACACACACACACACACACACACACACACACACACACACACACACACACACACACCACACACGCACACACACACACACCACACACACCACACACACACACACACAACTTGTTCATCCATACACACACACACACACACACACACACACACACACACAACACCACACACAACACACACACCACACACACACACACACACAACCCACACACACCACACACACTTGTTCATCATACACACACACAACACGCTTTCCTATATTGTTTACACATTCCCCCCGAGATTTGACTTTGCAACAGAACAATATCTGAACGCCGTGAAGACAAACACGGGTCCTCGGGGGTCTGATTGTTAGAACAAGAGTTCTTCCAGTCGAGACATGAAAGCTCCTCGCGCGTTCAGCTCTCGTCTCCGGCTCCGCACTGACCGCAGAGCTGTTCTCTGATTCTGCGGGAAGGTCTACATCTCTCCATGCTCCGCAGAATCTGATAATGATGCATCAGGCCGAGATACTGTGACACAAATATCTCACAAACTCGCCCTCCAATGAGGCAACCCTAAAACTTCACTGCCCTTTCACAACCTTCAAATGTTGGCTGGACATAGAAATACAAGTTTATTCAAGAGAGATTGAAACATATCGGTTTTCTAAAGAAGGAAGGAAAAGAAAAACAGCATCTTATTGGAGACTAAAGTAGAGTTAAAGAAGTAAACTGGATCATCAAGCTGTAAGAGGCTGTGCATTAAAGTAATATTAAACATTTTCTTCTTGCAGGACTTAGTAATTCAAAACAAAGCAATAAAACCTTTTAGTTGTTCATAAATCAGTCTTAAGCACGGCTTCCAATGGATTATTGCATTTTCCGTGCATTCATCTGAATTGTTCCATTATGCAATTTAAATGGAAACGATTGTAAGTGATTGCAGGCTTGTATTTATAGGTACTTTATGGGCTCCATTAGGACTCAGACATTCAGATTGTTAACAAAAAGTGCTCATATTGTCTGCCTATAGCAAATGACTTTCCTGTTCCTTTGTTCTTTTGTAACAATGCGAGCTGTGCTTTTGAGCTTGTGGGTAACGCTGTATCTGATAAATGAAAAACTAAATGTAACAAAACCCCACAAGTCTTTTGTCAAGGCAGTGTTTTTATTAAAATGGGGGTCAGGATACTCAAAACAAGTAATACAGATAAATGCCAGGAGGCGTGAGATGATTAGCAAGAGAGGGAGGAAGATAAAAAACCTCTTTAAAACTATTGACGAGGAGTCGCGATTGGCTCCGTTTAAAGGGTCATAAACCAAAGGAAAGTGTGAAATGTGAATGTGGATTACTTATTGGATTCTTTCAGACTCAGTGCCCAACAATGGAAAATCAATCTTTCTTTCTCTTTACCTTTGTAAAGGTAACAATGACAGAAACACTTCCCAAGTATTGTGGGTTTCTGATTCTTTGTTTGCAACGAAGAAGCTAACCCTTACCCTAAAACAGATACATGAATCGATATTTACTTGCAACACCAAGTGGTTTGTGATTTACAGTACCCCAAAATGTGTAGTCTGAAGGACACTAGTTTTAAAGATTACGAAAGACTTGGATATCAACAGGTTCTTTCGAATATGCTCAAATATTTAAACGCCAACCTTTTCAAGAAAGTTGTTAAAGAGGACATATTATGCAGTTTTTCAGGTCACAATTGTATTTTGTGTCTCTACTGTGACATGTCGACATGCTTTAATGTTCAAAAAGCTCTTTATTTTTCTCATACTGCCTATGGTGAAGAACCTCTTTTCACCCTCTGTCTGAAACCAGAGCCCAGTCTCGAGGTTCAAGGTTCTTTATTGTCAAACTAACATAGCTACAGAGTAATTATGTCGTTGAAAATCTTAAGTCATAGGCTTCTCCAACACTGCAACACACTGCTCTGATTGGTTAGCTGGCCGGCTCTGTTGTGATCCATCAACCGCTTAGAGATGTCCCGCCCCTTAGCCTAACACTTAGAACAACGTAGAGCTGAAGTAACCCTTACCTGGTTTGGACCCTTCAGCCACGGAGCCGTTGTACACCTGGTTCTGAAACTCTGGTCTGTTGTCGTTCATGTCGATGACATAGATGTACAGATCGATTGGGTTCTCCACCTGGTTACCATTCATGTCCACTGCATGGGCTCGCAGCTGTCAATCAATGCACACAAAGACATCTCATTAGTATTCAACACTGAATATGAGCTTGTGTAAATATTCCAAGTGTAGCTCAACTGACAACAGGCTTCTGGTTTGATTGATGTGAAATTCTGCGGTCTGTCTGGACTGAAGCCAACTCAGTCAGTACAAAACTCTGACTTTATTCATTGGCAACTTCATTTAACTGGCAAATGTTGCGTTTCTTGTTTGCCAACAGGACACAAGTATCCTGTTGGTATTTTGGCACTGACCACAACAACACAGAGAGGGGCAAAATAGTGAAATGTTCCAGACGCTCCAACAACACCTATTTTGTTGTTAGCACAGCCAGAGGCCTGAGCTCAAGCTGTGACTTCTTTTTGTGCTGAGGGAATGTTTGTCTCCGGTTTGTTTTGACAAAGCCAGCCATTTGGATGGATGTCCCTTACTGATGATCTGTTCCTTGACAATTCACAGTGTGAGAGAATAGACAGAGCAAAGAGGGAGAGAATGGAGGAAATAAGAGCGGCGCATGGGAAAAAGGCGAATGAGATGGGAAGAACAGGAGGAGGGTGACTGAGCCTTGTGCAAGTAAATGAAAGATGAACGCACAACGAGGGGGTGTGGGGGCTTCAACAGGGAGGACTGACAAAAGCAATCATCATCTACAGTGGGACGTCTTAATCTCCAGCGCTGCCGTTACACACCCTCCACTCCCCACCAATCTCCACTAATGATACCTAACATAACGCAAAGCTTTGTAATAGCCCTGGAACCAAACTGGGCCCTGTTCACTGCAACTTACATTACCTTTTTCAATTGCAAAGAAATCTATATCCCCTGCGAAAAAAAATTGTATTCAATCATAGCATGGCTTGTTTAGGGGAGTAGGGCTCCCATTCTAGCTAAAATTGACAAACTGGCAGCAAAATATGTTGTCTGCCACAGCACACCAGCAGAGGAGGATCTGCCTGCCAGCCTATTTGCAAGAAGTCGTGATGTATTGTGGGCTGACATGAAGGATTGAATGGAGGCACCTGCCTTCCCCGAAACACAACTAATCATGTCGGCTTTTGTGACTGCCTGTCAAGGATGTTTCAAAACATACCCTAACACGGCCCGCTGGAGCATTCACACACACATCCAAACACCTATTCAGACATATGTTTACGCATATTAACACAGACATTGACAAAGCATGAGGATACGCTCCGGGTGGAGATGCACACAGCCAATCAAAAAGGCCCTCTTTAGCCACTTAATGATCCTCAAGATGCTAGTTTTCCATTGGCTGGAGCACAACAAACAAACATGGAGAGGACAAACAAGCCCAATCTGTTTCCTCAGCTGCGAATAGTGCACAGTGAGGGGTCTGTGATTGTGAAATGTGGGGCTGCCTCAGTGTGTGTGTGACTATGTAATAATGATTGTGTGTTTTGTCTTTTCTGCCCGTGGATTTGTGTGTCCCTAGTTGCTTTTTCGAATTTCTACATGTGTACATATCTCTATATTTGCGTGTCTGTGTGTGTCTTCCTGTGAGTGTGTGCACTGGAGTCTGTGTATGTATATCTGTGTGCTCGATGGAGGAAATGGAAATGTGATCTAAGGGCCTGGAGGGGTGTGTGCGTGTCGCAGACTGCATTATGTGTGTGTGTGAGCTAACATCAGTATTCTGCAGGGTGAGCTTTAGTATGACTGGACTGACCACAGAGGAGAAATACAGTTTGTATTCGGCCCATTGGTCCCCTTACCCAATATATAACCACACATGGTACTTCCAGAAGTCCTGGAGGATTTTATACTGTATAAGGCAGTTTTATTTCTGCTCAAATATAGTAGCTATTGGTGCTTATGCCAATGTATACGTACTTATGTGTAACGATACACCCATTAAAGGGGTACCAGAAAGGACACTATAACGATTTGTTTGTCTATATTTTATTAAGATGGCAGTGAGGCTCTCTAGAGGCAATGTCTATCAGTTGCATAGCCCACATCTAATGGGTTGTTAAAACATTTAGACTGATTCTAAGAACATTTAAGATCATAAAGTACATCCTTATGAATTTCATGATATTTGTTTCCTTTAACACCAGCAGGTAAAGTTGATTCCCCTGACACTTTACATTTGAATCTCAATTTGTCCAATATTTAGATTTTATGGGCACATATCTGAAAGACTAATGACATTACCATCACCCTCAGCTGTGCTTCATTTTGAATGGTAATAAACAAATGTTGTTATGCTTAGAGGCTGACATAAGTATAACATGGTGAACAATATGTCTGCTAAATATCAGCATGTTAGTAGTGAAGTTCAAATGAAGCTATAATCTTGATTTATAATTAAATTAAATAATCAATATGATTTTACCAATCATTTTTTTATGTAACTGATTGCCTGCGGTCTGCGCTATACTGGCTCAATAGTTTTAAATATAATGATGTCCATTAAGTAAAATTAAGTCAATATAACTTATTAAGCATAAACTACCCACACAAACGGAAACATAGAACAATTTAAGTATAATAAATCTGGATGACAAATTAAATATATTTTAAGAAATAGTTATCCAGGGGAACAACTTCCACCAAACTGATAGGTATCATCTGTGTAAGACAGATATAAACACCCTCACTAGAAACTAAAGAATATGCATTCACACAAACAAAAAATCACAGATTCCTCATATTTGCTCAATTCTCCTCTTGCCCGGCTGACTCACGGCAGATCCGTCTGACAAAACAGAGGCTCAGGCGAACGCCCACTCCCCTAACCTCGCAGAGCGCCTCCCCATGGTGCTAGTCTGTCAAAAACAGCAGCCTCGTCTCTCTTTTCACTTGAACCCACAACTAACAAGCAAAGTTTGGCCTGTGAGAGAGCAGCAGTGGGAACTTCCTGTTAAGTTGAAAGAAAGTAAGCAATGGACTAAATTTCCCCTGGGTCAAACTCTGGCTGCATTCTCCAACAGCAAATCATACATCCCATCACAAGCAGCACGGGTCCACGGAGTCTGAATAGAAGCCACATTCAACTTGAAGTGCCCTCAACCTAACATGCTGTTTTAACTACAGGCAGTGTCAAAAAAGAACTGTTTATGGAGAGGCTGTCCTTTCCCAGGGACCAATAGCTGAGCTGCTTTATTGATCCCAATTGGGTGGTTGAGAGTTAGAGCGGGACTGTGAGAGGACAAACATGGAGCAGCAACCAAAGCCTGTAAGGTAACGAGAAGGGCAACAAGAGGCTCATCTGAAACTAACTGGAACACAGACACACACAAGTACGGGACAAACCAATCAAGAAGCCAATCATCTGAGGCTTTGTGTTTTCTTATAGTCGTCGCACGTCCCTCACGTGTGCATTGGTGTTTATAATGTGTGCATAGTGCTCAGAGAGTGCGCTGACAGAGATCCACTCTTCTTTATTCTATTCTTCCTCCGAGACAGCAGCGTGCTTTTGAATTAGCTCTATCAGCAGCGCAGCCATCTATCATGCTGACAGGCACGCGGTGCTGTGAGTCTGACACCAGCGCTCTCCTCGAGTGGAGGTGTTAGTCTTTGCTGATATTAACTGAAACCCGTCATGTGTGTTTATGAACCAATGGCTCCAGCGTTAACACAAGTCTCATGTGGTCTGAATCTTTAATTCACACGTTCACAGAGCTGTTTAACCCCAGGTTCCAGAGGGGCTGGTCCTGAATTCAAACCCCCAGCCTAATTCCTGTGTGTGAGTGTATGAATGTGTATGTGTGTGTGTGTGTGTGTGTGTGTGTGTGTGTGTGTGTGTGTGTGTGTGTGTGTGTGTGTGTGTGTGTGTGTGTGTGTGTGGTGGGAAGTCCTACAGGGTATATGCTCTGCTAAGTGTACAGCTGTCAGCCTACACCTTTGAACAGCACAGCTGCAAAGAGCAAAAGAACGACATGTGAGGGTGGTGAAGTGAAACGGGGAACAGGAAAGTGGGGAGCACAAACAGAAAGTGAGGAGAACAGAGAGACCCCATCGTCCTGTCCTGAGAGACACTGCAGGGAAAACATGCTGTATTCAGGCAGGTTATATTTGAGAGTTTGACAATAGTGGGCTATTGAGCTTCCATAGGATAAACGTAGCATATTTACATTGAGGTGTTTATTTGACTTACTTTGGATATTACCGATCTTAAGATTTGTTCCTAATTCTCAAAAAGGCAACATTAGATAATGCCTCCTTTACGAATAGAACATTTCAGAAAACAACATAAATTGTCTTATTTATATAATCAACCAGGGAAATGTCTTGTGATATCTATTAATTATAGATTGTTTACCCTTTTCATCTGTAATGACTGTCATTTTACAGTACACGTCTTTAAAGGCAATTTTTTTAAATGTTTATTGTGTATTTTTATCATACTTTGAGCCTGAAATCTCCACTTCAGTAGACATCAAACTTTCCAGTTTCATTTCTATCTTTAGTCTAAAGATTGTCACAGAATGGGTTGTTCATTTATCCTGCATTGCCTTATTTATATTACAATTAAAAAACACAAGGATCTTTTTTACAATTCTGTGGCAGTATTTCTTATTCATGTAATGATACAAAGAGAATCCAAAATTCCCCATGGTAAAAATATTTGACTAATATCTCAATTAAACCTGACTTTATCCATGTTCATATTATTTGTTCCAGAAATGCATGCAAATCAGCACATTACATTACATTACATTACATTACATGTCACTTGTTAGACGCTTTTATCCAAAGCGACTTACATACTCAATATTGTGGGCAATCTCCACAGGAGCAATTTGGGGTGAAGTGTCTCAGGGACACAAGGACATACTGACTGCAGTGGGGTTTGAACCTGTGACCTCCTCACAACCCACTGCACCACAGGCCTCCCTACATATATAAGAGACTGCCTCATATGCATATTTAAACATGCATCAAAGTAATACTAACTGTTATTGCTTTTGTGTTAAAGTAATCAACTGGAAAAGTTTCATGGTGCTATCTTGGAGTTGAAATCTTTGCCCTATTCACCAATAAAGTATAAACACATCATGTATCAATCAGCATTCAGCACATGTTCGCTCACACTTGAAGCTGCAGCTGCTCATTAGCTCTGATGGTGAGAACAAAGACAACAGTTTTCCTGCACTCCACCTTGGATCTGTCTCTTCTTCCCTCTGTTCTATCAATCCTGCGCTCCCTGCACAGTTAAACCTCAATATAAATGCCAGCTGAAGTGGCTGTGTGTTTTGTCAAGGCATTCACTGCTGGCTCGGGCATCAATCAGAGCCTGGAGGTGCCGGTGTGAAGGGGGCACTGCTCTCTGAATGCGCTCTGACAGGGTCTATTTTCAGCAGGCAACATTAGCGTTAGAATAAAAGGTAAGACAGGGGAAGAGAAACGGCGAGGCGGCACATTTCCACAGGGGTAATGAGGAGATGATAATGAGATGGACGTTAATGGAGCTAGAGTGGAAAGAGAAACAGACGAGACGTGCTCGTTCTTCCTTACATGGAAGGACGCTCTCTCCTCTCGGTCCAGGGGTTGGGTGACGAACATGTTGCCGCTGATGGGGTCTATGTTGTAGATCCCACTGGGGGGCTGATCAGCGCCTGCTCCCGTGATGCTGTAGCGGATGCCGGAAGCTTTGTCCTGGTCTGAGCGGATCTGAGAAGAAAAGCAGAGAAAGTTTTAACACAGAGGGGAATCAGTCTTTCGAGGCTTTTTACATAAATTGTCAGAAAGAAAAAATGCATTCTGGAATAAAAGAAGATAGAAGAGTGGGAGGACTACTGCCATCTTTCTTTTGTGCTGACGCTTTGAACCCACAGCCTGAAGGTAGAAATTGAAAATTGAACAAGGTGCAGCGAGGGAAATAGAGCCACTGTCAGGCGCTGTTGTCTGACCTGTTGAATGTGTGGTTTTCTCTACATTCTCAGCTGACATTGAACATTGTTAAAATGACCCTACCGCCAGCTGTGATGGTGTTTCTGACGTCTACCTGTCGGGATGATGTAAAAATGATTCATGCCGCTATTCACGTCTGACCAGTGCTTAATATCTCAATGTGCAGGTTTCACCTTTAACACCCCAGCTGTTATTTCTCACACAATTCAGAATGTGACATTTAAAGAGTGATGTGTTTTACTTGAAACAAGTTCCAGTGTGAGCGTCTCCGCTGCCACAGCAATAAAGAAATATCAATACTTTAGCTCTTGCTGACCTAAAAGAAGACAAAGGGAGATGGGATTGAAGCATTTCTTTCTGTGGTATTGATTTTCAGTGGGCTCCAAGTCAGCACACAATGCACAACAAGACGTTAATTAAATTGGTGGGTTTGAAAGTGTTACAATTACTAATACAAAGCCGGTCACCTCTGAACAGGTATTATTAATTCATTTATTTAGGTGTTAAGGTTAAACAAACAATATCATATTCTTAACTGAACTTTTGTTATTTTCTGTATCTATTTCTTTAACTTTCTAATCATCTGCCATTGTGTTATTGTATGTTGCCTTAATTACGAGCATAGCTTTCGACATTCATCTGAGTACAAAGAATAATTTCAGAAATGGTGTTTGTATAAAAATGCCCCTTACGATCCTAAAGTGAAATTCTGAATACATTCTAGTCTGAATCCTTTGAATGAGGTTATTTCTCAATCATCACAAACAACACGAATATTTATTAGCGCACACAGCCAATTATAAATGTGGTCATTAGTAACTATATGTTACGCTGTCAACGTTATGGTAGAATATAAAAATGACATATAGCGAGTTGAGACTTAAGATTGCTTTTATTCCTGCTGCAAAATGGCTATAAGCAGAGGACAATATTGATATTAAAAAACATCCATCCATCCATCCATCCATCTTCTCCCGCTTATCCGTGGTCGGGTCGCGGGGGTAGCAGTTCCAGCAGAGAGCCCCAAACTTTCTTTTCCCTGGCGACATCAACCAGCTCTGACTGGGGGATCCCAAGGCGCTCCCAGGCCAGCGAAGAGATATAATCCCTCCACCTGGTCCTAGGTCTACCCCTTGGTCTCTTCCCAGCTGGACGTGCCTGGAACACCTCCCTAGGGAGGCGCCCAGGTGGCATCCTAACTAGGTGCCCGAACCACCTCAACTGGCTCCTTTCGACGCGAAGGAGGAGCGGCTCAACTCCGAGTCCCTCCCTGATGACCGAACTTCTCACCTTATCCCTAAGGGAGACACCAGCCACCCTGCGGAGAAAACCCATCTCGGCCGCTTGTATAAAACATGTCAAAGCTAAATCACATTTCCCACATCTCAAACTCAGAGCTTTAATGTCAAAACATGTTTTAAAAAAAAGCTCCTTTTATGCTTTCAAGTTCACTGCAATGGTTTTTTACAGGCCTTCTTAAAAAAAGACCATCAAAGAATCTGTGGTGTAACAGAGCCGGTTGATCATTGTAAAGTATACCTTTAATCCCTACAATGGCTTCCAGTAAATCACAGAAGTGACTTTAAAGCACTGTTGCTTGTTTGTAAATCACAAAACGGGCAGGAGCAAAATGCATCTCAGATATGTTTCAGCAGAACACACGTGTCGGATCTCTGAGGGAAGTCTGTGTGTACGACCTGCTGTCAGAGCCAAACGCGGTACAGCAGCTCTGAGCTGACATTTAGGATTTTTTTCAAAAAGAGAGAATATTTCATGTTTTTTGCGGGTTCAGGGGTCGCCCCCACGTGTTTGGCAGCGACACAGCATGAGGGCCGCCAGCTCTGACCACTGAGCTATCCGGTGGTCCAATGGTTCTTGGTATCTGATTTTTGGAATAACAGAAACATGTTGTTTAATTTAAACAAACCTGTCTTATTTTAGGATAACAATTGAGCTATTACACGATTAGCCAAATACGGGAAATTCTCACGATAGGAAGCCAAAGACCCTGAAAGCCCTTCAATTCAAAATAGGGAACAGAATGCTAGCTTTAGCAAAAGCTAAATATAATGATTATAGGCCACTCAAATGTATGATGACATTTTAAATAATATAATAAATCAAAAGTAAATGATGATTGAAAGGGAGGTCTTCGCTCCTCAACTGACACAATTAGTGCCCTCGTCTCCTTGTAGCTAGAATGTAACGTTTGTTTCTTTGGTAAAAATAGCAATCTAGCTAACCAGAGACATATGAGAGCGGTTATTATTATTATGGCTTATGCGTCTCCAGTAGCCTTCTGGAACATTCTCACAGAAGATACAAACCTCACAGGACGAGTACAGAGAAACATATAGGAGTGAAGAATACATTTATGTTGTTCCTAATTGCACTGAACCAACATACTGATTGTACCACGGGGCTCCAACCGTAGCCAGCTTTAAAGATAGAAAAACCCCAACTGTCCTCAGATGCTTTTAGTTAACAGATCGTATGTTCTTTTCGGTGATTACATTACATTATGATCCCTTTATCTGCTCGTTTGTAAAGCACTTTGAACTTCCAACAAGCATGAACTGTATGAATATAAATAAACTTCCCTTTACAACCTTCTTGTGACCTTCACAGTCAGCCATTGTCTGCTTCACAGGTCGCACGTCTACGGGTTGTGAGCAGTTCAACTCTGAAGTGAGAGTTTTTATTTCTGAATTTGATCTATTTTACATCTTTTATCCTTATTTAATCTTTCCAGTGAAGACGATATCAGATTCTGTCTCTTTTTTTTCAATGCGAATGAACCATCACTATGGTTACAAGTCAGATGGAATGATCACGGAGTCAAATGGAGAAAAAAGGGTATTTTTTTCCCTTCCTCTATCTGTCTTTCCCCCTCCTATGCAATTTGCCTGGTCTGTGGGGTTGCACATCATGCATGAAAATGAAATTACTTCATCCGTTCAGCGGTGACGGAGGCGCCGGCTTCTGCATAAAACATCTCTCTGTTTGAACATGATACCCTCTCTCTTAATTTCCAACGCCTCCCTCCCACTCCCCCAGTGTGGCGCTCCGCTGCGAGCCTTCACACCCGCAATTTTCATTTCCTGAGCTCACTTCACCCGGGATCCATGGACCTCGCAGGTTCAGGTGTAACGTACAGTGTTGGTGCTCCTATCAATCAGCGCACTCTTCTGTACATGCAATCACTGCAGCGTGACAATGATACTGTATGACTAATTACATTATTATTCACAACGCCCACCATCTGCCAATCAAGCAATTTAATCGTTCACCCTCACCATCAGTGTCATCAGACAAAATAACATGGTAGAGAACAGACAGTTTGTGCGTTTCAATAATGAGACCATGCCTGATTAATTCTCTTTGTGATCTGTGTAGGAGGAGGACATGTTAAGGCCTCAGCGTTCAAAACAACAGCGTGCAATATAGAGAATTACATTACCTCAAGTACTGCACTTAAGTACCATTTTGGGCGACTTTACCTCAGTATCTTCTTGCTGCCACCACATTTTAGAATCTAATGTTGTACTTTGTACTCCTCTACATCAATTTGAGAGTTTTAGTTATTTAATAAATTAATATAATTAGCTAATTCAAAAATATAAATCAGCTAATTAATACACATTGACATATAAAATATTAATATATCCAGCAGCATTTTAAAAGGCAGTAGTGTAAAGTAATTCATTAGATTGAAATACTGTACTGAGGTAACATTTTAAGGGATGTGTACTTTACTTGAGCATTTCAACTTTTTGCTACTTCTACCCAACTATAATTGAGAGGTATATAGTGTACTTTTACTTCATTTTTGTAATACCTTTAGTTAATTTGCAGATTTGGATAAATGAATATAATCAACACTTAAATATCACTTTTATTAAATGTTTCGATTTACAAGCTACCCTGCAGCATATAAAGTAATTAAAATAATATAATAATAATAATATATACTATTCTTCAATGGGCCAATCTGCATAATGAGTACTTTTACTTTTGGTACTTTAAGTATATTTTGATGTAAATCATTTTCTACTTTGTACTCAATTTTAAATGCAGTAATTCTACAACTTGGTATTGCTACTTTCACCCAGTTATTTTGACCCCACTGCAAAACAATAAGTTATGTTGGAAATCCCATCTGCTCTAGTTGCAGGAACATACGAGAAAGTAAAATCAATTATTTAAAAAAGATCCACTCCTCAGCATTATTTTTGCATGTTGGTATTTCTTGGGTGCATAAAAGGCAGCTGCAGCCATGTTTGTGTGTCTGACAGGTGAGAGCTGCTCTGTGAGCTCAGCAGAGCGAGGATCAAAAGGACCAGCCAGCTCAATAATTAACTCCACTGTAATGCTGGAAACACGTGGAATGTTCACCTGCCACGGCTCTGTGCTTCTGCATCCGGATGTGTGCAGTGGTTGTGAGTGTGTGAAAGTGTGTGTGTGTGAGTTTGTGTGCGATCCGTCTCTTCACTGGAACTTCAAAGCTGAGCGTGTGGAGCTGGCACACTGGGAGAAATCGCCCCGAGACGAGACAAAGGAGCTTTTACACGTCATGCGGCCTCTGCTTCCTCGGCTGCTTAGAATTCCACATTAAGGCCACCTGAGACCACATGTCACACTTCCCGGTGTCTCTTAATGAAGAGTCTTTATATCAATAAATTGAATAAATGAAGAAGCACGGCTTCTTGGAGTCCTGGGAATCCCATGAGTGACAACTTCTCAATTGAGCCATTTGAATTGAATGCTAATGATGAAAGCTGGGATTTCAATCCCCCCTCTCCCTGTCCATGTATCCATGTTTCATTCTCCCCCTTACTTCACTACCTCCTGGCAGCTACAACAGCTAATAATCACGCTAAAAATAGCGGAGGGAGGCAGATGCAAGGGACTTAACTGGCTGTCTGCGTCAGATCACAGCAGACATCAGATAAGTGACCTATTTGTAGCTCTTTGAGAGTGATTTCCTTGATTACTGACAACTACTGGGATCCTGTGGGACAAGCTATCAGCCTGAGAAGAAAGATGGAGATGGACGGAGGCTGAGAGACAGGGAGGGAAAGCAATGGGGAGTGGGGTGGGAAATTAGATGAAGAATTAGTGTTCTGGTAGACTCCTCGGGGTGACGCCAGGCACACAAACACATAGAGGGAAAGGAAAGGAATACATTTCCATGTACCGAGCATGTCAGCTGGCTGCCTCATTAGCTCAGTGTGACGATTCGCTCTGTCCAAATCTCCTTTAATTGATCCAACCTTGTATGATCACCCAATCTGCTTTAATAGATTGATGCATGCATAAACAGGGGACTGATTTATTTGATAGTACTCTCCATTTTTGACTTATTTGCACTGCAGAATGAGCAAAGCAGCATTTGGCTATACAAAGGACAGCCATGTCCACATGGAGCTGTAGCTTTCCTGGCAGTGCTTTGCTTCCAGGAAACAATAATCATTCAACCAGGAAGTCATTAAAGGACAGTGTGCTGCAGGCACCCATGGGATCATTAAAGGGTTACTGTGTGCTATGGGCTAATGTCACACAATAATGGGAGTCTGTGGTTTACACTCTTTGATAGCCTCTTTTATGTCTTGTCCACGCTTAATAGTTGTGGCTTGTTGTAGTCCTTTGGCTTCACCCATCTCTCTCTCTTTATTTTATAGCTCTTTATGGACTCAGTCACATTACTTTGCCTTTAGGGCACATCTAACACCCCCCACAGGGTACACATGCCCACGCAGAGTCACAATGGGAAACCAGGGGACAATTCAACACCACAGCTCTATCCACCACATTATGCATTTACAAACACTTAGCTACTCTATTATCAAAGGGGCAATGCTGCCGCCTCTTTTTTCAATTGTTCAAATGCTAGAGAAAAAAAAAAGTGTCCTCCACTGTAGGTTAAAGATGTGTGCATGTCACACATTCACAAAACATGGGGCAATTGCATTTGTCTTGCAATTTAGCCACAGCGTCAATAAGGTCATTTTCATTTAAACTGCGGCGCAAAGGTCAAATCAAAATGGTGGCGTTCTGCTGAGCTGAAGCAGCACCTGGTTAATTCGTTTGAAAATGCTTCAATAGCTAAATGTCTTGTCCATCTACTTAACATCCTACATATTGCATGATCATCATAAATAATTGCTTATTTATTGGTCATTTTCACACTTTGTTTGCCTTCATAATAGTTTTAAAATGTGGGTTATATTTTCAATTTAAATAAAACCTATTTCATTTTCAAGGGAAGCTCAAATGAACAGTTTCCATAAAAAAATCCTAGTGAACTTATTTTGGAGGGGGGTCCACAATAACAAAGCCATACATGGTCTTAATGGTCCTATGACCGCGTCAGCAGCATGGTCTTTCATCACATACACACATTGTTGGCCATTATTAGATTAGATGGATGCCATTATACATTGTAATACATTAACTTTGTATATTAGTTGATCTAATAGGGCATGTTTCTGTCTGAATGTCACATGGGAGATACACCCTGAGCAGTATTCCCTTTAATTCTCATATATTCACGATACAATCCTGTTTGTTCCCATGATAAATGTATCATCATTTTGCAATCTTAGTCAGAATAGATTCAATTCTGAAGTAAATTGTCCTTTAATGTAGTGTCTGTAAGAATATAGGAAATCGAGTTGTGGTTTGAATGTAATATGTAGATTTGATTTGTTTTTCTCTTGATTGTTTTATTTGTTTTCCTCTACACTAGTGTTATATTAATTCTGATTACTATCTCAAATAGATCTTTTGAGCTTGCGCCTTAATAAACTGGTACTTCTTTGTAATTCTAAATGAATAAAGATGTGTTTAATATGCAATCATATCATATACGTTTAACAGAGTAAATAGAGTCACATGAAGTCAGCTAGTTATATTACTGGATGAGACAGGCACTCATGGCGCCTACTACACTTATTACATTTTGGTGTAAAGGGTGTAAGTATATAAGTTTAGGGATGGTTAATATGCTGGTGCATTATGGGAAGAAGGGATGCCAGACACTCAGGGCACACACAGGCTACGACTGAGCCCCCCTCAGTCACGCTTTAGCGGTCATAGCTGTCAAGCATAATTAAGACAGCGTCTGCCAAATATCTGGATGCCTTTAATAGAGACGCCCGGCTGGATGCCACATCGACTCACAGGCTGCTTTTAGACTCCCACTCCCACTCATCACTGCCTGTTGACGTTGGCACACGAGCATGAGAGACATAACAATATGCTTTTAAACAGGGACTGAAGCATGGTTCTGAATCTTTATTGACCGGCATCTAAAAAGGTTCACATTATGAAAAACTCTGCCTTTTTAAGGTTGTGTGCACATACAAACAAACATGGTGTAAAACAAACCAATCCGAATTGGCTCTCTTAAATGTCACATGAAGGCTCATGGGAATATAAATACAACTCTATGCATCCCATACCAACGGTTTGAGAACTACCTAATCAAAAGTGTGTCATCTTTTTTCAAAGACAAGAAAAGTGAGCTGATTTTTCGGGGGAGGCCCTATTATGCTTTTCAGAGTTTTCCCTTTCCTGTAGTTGTTATATTGTTTTTTGCACATGTAAATGGTCTGTTAAGGCCAAATCCCTCCAGAGGGAGTTTCTCTCCCACACACTCTCTCCCTGCCTGAAACAGCTCCATTTGACTCCTTTGTTTACTTGCGTAACATAGTGACATCACTATGAAACACTTGCTTGTCTATTAGCTAGCGCTCCAACACATTTTTTGTGATATGCTATGTGGCGGGACATCTCTAGGCTGTTGACCAATCAGAACAGAGTGGGCTCTGGTTTCAGACAGAGGGTGAAAAGAGGTGCTGCGGCACAGGCAGTATGAGGAAAATAGAGACCTTTTTGACCATTAAAGCATTATGAATGCGCCGGCCAATTACCTCACCAAGATAGATGCCGCCTATCATAGTGCACTAAGGTTTGTGACAGACTGTAAGACTTTGACTCATCATTGTACCCTGTATACAAGGGCTGGGTTGCTTTCACTTACTGTACGGCGGCTAAATCACTGGTATCTTTTTATTTATAAAGCAATGTTAGGGAAACTTCCGTCTTACATCTGTTCCCTGATCTCACAGCGTATTGTAAATGGCTACTGCCTGAGATCTAAAGCTGTGGTTGTATTACATGTGCCAACAGCTAGGACTGTATTAGGAAATACAGCTTTTAGATGCGCAGCGCCGCTAGCATGGAACAGTCTACAAAAGGAATGGAAGCTAAGCAGTTTGATTCCATTTCATGTTTTTAAAGCTAGGATAGACGCTATACAATCAGAAAATATTGGTGTTTGTAAATGCTACTAGTATACAAACTGTAGTATCATATAATGTCCTTTGTTTTCTGTCATGTTTGTATTAATGTTTGGAACTAATTGAAGCAGGTCACCATTGTAAAAGAGGTCTATGATCTCAATGGGTTTTATCTGTATAAATAAAGGTTTTGAATTGAATTGGAGACATGTCACAGAGGCACAACATTCAACCTGAACATTAGCATAATGTCCTTTTTAAGAGATAAAAGACAGCTTTTCAGACAGTGTGACTCAGGTTTTATCTTACAGAAATGATGAGAACACTTTTGAAAACATGTTCTACTTCAATCCAAAATACCAATATAAACCTGAAAGTGAGCCTCACATGTCTAACTGCTGGCATGCTATTTAACAGTCTTTAAATATGCTTCACTTTGTTTTGTGTTTTTCCTAGCAGTTTCTCAGCAGGTCCTTTGTGAGTGGTTTTAAAGAGAGGAAATGACACTTTGGTGCTGGAATAGAATACAGATGCTCCTATCTTGAGCAGCCTCACTTCAGTGTTACCACTGGGTTTAAAATATTCCGATCTGACAACAAATCTTTGCACTCGTGGCAATGCTGGAATAGCTGCTAACATGAGTAACTGCGGATGGGTAAACTGCGAACTACTACACAGGCTGCCTTGAAAATCGCTGTGTTTGATAATGTCTCATCTTTCCCCGCTGTTATACAGTACGTGTTTTCTCTTTGTTGAACATGAGGGAAATGGCAAAACGACATGCTTTTTAACTTTCTCTTAAACTTCAGTTTTGCATTGCTTTGATACTTCCTGCTGTGTGCTTGTCACTCTTCAAAGCTAACGGGGCACAGGAATTCAAATAATCTGATAGGCCATCCACACAGATGTGCAACAAAACGACAGAGGAAGAGACAGAAGGCAGAAGATAAAAGATACAGAGACGCTGACAAAAAAGGAAGAAAATAAAGGACCTTACGCCAGCCTTCAAACTTTCCCTCCTACAAAATACAATAACAACCTTACGAGCGAGAGTGGCGAAAAAGAGGGGTAAAATCTGCCATTTAATGGTGTCATGAGCAGCTGGTTACTTTATTAGTTACTAAATTATAAAAGTAACTAGTAACAAGTTACTTTAAAAATAATAACAATACAAATACAAGTTTTTGTGTTGTTCTGTGGCACAGTAAGAGAAAAGACAACTCCCCATCATTGTAGCAATTATCATTATGAAATGTAGTGGAACAATAAAACACAAAAGAGCAATTTAAAAAAATCGTTTTTTGGCTGTTTAGATGGTGTTGCTCCATCTGGGTCACTGCCGGTGGTTGAGACGGTGGGGTCTTTGGCGACTAGTTTTATAGCCCCATGTACATTAGTTAGGTGCTTCAGGAGATTGGCATTGCTGTTATTCGATGTGGACAATGCTTTCTGTCCTGCACAGTTTACATTTCACCGTAATATTTGTTGCGTCCTTTATCCCCACAAATTGAAAATAGTGGTTATATCTCCAAGTTGTAAATGCGCTGCTGCTCTCGCTGATACTTGCATCTGTCATTGTGTGTGTGTGTGCTGGTGGTGAGCATTGCCGTGTATGTGTGTGTTAGCAAGTGTTTGTGTGTCTGTGTATTTTCCCCATAAGGCAAGACCCGCCCAACTCTGTCTCTGATTGGCTTACTCAGAACGCCGCTGCTCGAGTCCTCACTAACACTAAGAAAGTGGATCACATCACTCCTGTTCTGAAGTCTTTACACTGGCTTCCTGTGTGTCAAAGAATATATTTCAAAATACTGCTGCTGGTTTATAAAGCACTGAATGGTTTAGGCCCAAAATACATTTCTGACCTCCTGCTAAATGATGAACCATCCAGATCTCTCAGGTCTTCAGGCACTGGTCAGCTTTCTGTCCCCAGAGTCAGAACTAAACATGGTAAAGCAGCGTTCAGTTATTATGCTCCAAATATCTGGAACAAACTCCCAGAAACCTGCCGGTCCGCTGCAACTCTGACTACTTTTAAATCCAGGCTGAAGACTTTTCTTTTTGTCACTGCTTTTAATTGAACTATTCATATCTTAGACTGCACTGTAACTTTTATCCATGTACTTTTTCTTTTAATGTTTAATTGAACTATTCATATCTTAGACTGCACTGAAACTTTTATCCATGTATTTTTTTTCTTTTAATGTTTCTTTTATTATCTTTTCTTTTTAATGACTGATTTTAAATGCCATTTTCTTAATGTCTTTCATTTTTTGTAAAGCACTTTGAATTGCCTTGTGTTGAAAAGTGCTATATAAATAAACTTGCCTTGCCTTGCCTTGCCTTACCCTGAAATGTTACCCCGCGTTAACCAATCATCACTCCTCTCTGGTCACTTTCACTTTTCCATGGTACTGTGAGAGGACATCACTGTATTCACCTGTCTGTAAGTTACATCCGCAGGGAGATTCGGTTCAGTTGGATCACATAATGTAACGCAGTAACGCATCCATTTAAATCACAGTAACTATAACGGCGTTACTGAATGGGAATAGGTAACTAGTAACGTTATTAGTTACCGCAAAAGGTAGTTGCGTTACATTATCAGTTTGTAACGCGTTAGTCCCAACACTGGTCATGAGAAGGGAATGGTTTTACAAATAGTCACATACTGTAGGAGGTCTGTGAAAGAGAATCTGCACAGGGCTCAGCTTTAATATGCCTCAAGTGAGAGCCAGCGACAGCCACCGTCGCACACAGTTATCCCTGATATTCATAACGTCTGGGCCTCGCCACACGGCCATGCTGCTCCATTATGGATCAGAAACCGAATGGGAAATGAACCAAGCTCCATGGAGATTCTTCTGTACCGTCTCTTTCATTTGACGTCTTGTCCCATTCTGTCTGTGTTTGGGCTGCTGTCTATCTTATTACATTACATTACATTGCATTTAGCTGACGCTTTTATCCAAAGCGACTTACAATAAGTACATTCGACCAGGAAGACACAACCTTGAAGAAAACAGAATCATATAAGTATATCAGGTTTCATAGAGCCAAACATTTCAAGTGCTACTCAACTGGCTTTAGATAAGCCAGTCCTTTATTAGTATAAAAGTGCTTCGTTAATCGTTCTAACGCTCGAGGTGGAGTCGAAAGAGATGAGTTTTCAGTTTGCGCCGGAAGATGTGCAAGCTATCTGCCGTCCTGAGGTCAATGGGGAGCTCATTCCACCATCTTGGAGCCAGGATAGCAAACCCACGTGTTTTCGCCGATGGGAACTTGGGTCCCCCTCGCAGCGAGGGCGCAGCGAGTCGTTTGGCTGATGCAGAGCGTAGTGCACGCACTGGGGTGTACGGTTTAACCATGTCCTGGATGTAGGAAGGGCCAGATCCATTCGCAGCATGGTAAGCAAGTACCAGTGTCTTGAAGTGGATTCTAGCAGTTACCGGAAGCCAGTGAAGGGAGCGGAGGAGCGGAGTGGTGTGGGAAAATGTAGGAAGGTTGAAAACCAGACGAGCCGCTGCATTCTGGATGAGCTGCAGAGGTCGGATGGCACATGCAGGTAGACCAGCCAGGAGGGAGTTGCAGTAGTCTAGGCGTGAGATGACGAGAGCCTGGACCAGAACCTGAGTCGCTTTCTGAGTCAGCTGGGGACGTATCTTCCTGATGTTGTAAAGCGTGTATCTGCAGCAACGGGTTGTAGCAGCGATGTTTGCAGTTTGCTATCTCTTTCTGTCTCTCACACTCCTGCACTAACCTCCCATCAATGCTCCCAGTGGGAGGGACACAGCGAGACGAGCAAGAGTCTCCACCTGAGGAGCGTTTGTCTGCTCTGGTCCTGACACTGTTATTCTTCTCTACTTTCAAACAGGGTCAAATGAATCCTTGGAGTTCCTGAGGTTACCTGAGGTAATGCTTCTTTGAAGTGGATTTAAGGATAATAGAGTGGGGCTTTTTTTTTAGCTACACGATTTAGAGGGAACAACACTGAAAGCTTTTGGCGATGATGTTTTTCCATCCTCCAGAGGAGCTATTTTAATGTGATGTATAAGAGGAAAAGACAATCCAGTTATAGGTGAGTGTGAAAAGAGGGAAGAAGCTTAGAAGGCAACATCTGGGAAAGCGGAGGCATCCTCAAAAATATCTCTTTTAATGAACACCAGAGAGCCTTTTAAATTATATAAGTCTTAAATCCTCATATGGATCACAGATATCTGGAGGTTTTCCTTAAAAATATTGACCGCTTTCTGTCTCTTCCCTTTAACTTGAATAACCTCCAACTCCATCCTGTCTGTCATTCGTCGTTACGAAGAATACAGAAAGAAATTCCACCGCTTTTACATTTTGTATCTTTCTTATCTAAATAGATTAGATGCCTTCTCCAGCGTGCGTGCACACACGCGCACCTCCCTGCCTGCACACACGCGCACCTCCCTGCCTGCACACACGCGCACCTCCCTGCCTGCACACATGCGCACCTCTCTGCCTGCACACACGTGCACCTCCCTGCCTGCACACACGCACCTCCCTGCCTGCACACACGCGCACCTCTCTGCCTGCACACACGCGCACCTCCCTGCCTGCACACACGCGCACCTCTCTGCCTGCACACACTCGCACCTCCCTGCCTGCACACACGCGCACCTCCCTGCCTGCACACACGCGCACCTCCCTGCCTGCACACATGCGCACCTCCCTGCCTGCACACACGCGCACCTCCCTGCCTGCACACACGCGCACCTCCCTGCCTGCACACATGCGCACCTCCCTGCCTGCACACATGCGCACCTCCCTGCCTGCACACACGCGCACCTCTCTGCCTGCACACACGCGCACCTCCCTGCCTGCACACACGCGCACCTCCCTGCCTGCACACATGCGCACCTCCCTGCCTGCACACACACGCACCTCCCTGCCTGCACACATGCGCACCTCCCTTCCTGCACACACGCGCACCTCCCTGCCTGCACACATGCGCACCTCCCTGCCTGCAAATCGCGCACCTCCCTGCCTGCACACATGCGCACCTCTCTGCCTGCACACACGCGCACCTCCCTGCCTGCACACACGCGCACCTCCCTGCCTGCACACATGCGCACCTCCCTGCCTGCACACACGCGCACCTCCCTGCCTGCACACATGCGCACCTCCCTGCCTGCACACATGCGCACCTCCCTGCCTGCACACATGCGCACCTCCCTGCCTGCACACATGCGCACCTCCCTGCCTGCACACATGCGCACCTCCCTGCCTGCACACACGCGCACCTCCCTGCCTGCACACATGCGCACCTCCCTGCCTGCACCTCAGACCATTAACCAGACAGAGGAATGAAATGTAGGATCGGAAAAAGAGGGCAATTAGAAGGAGAACAAATATTAATGGCAGTTAAGAAGTGACTCACAAACCCAATTACAGCATTAGCAGGCAATTTAGATGAGCTCTGCGAGAGCCGAGAATCCTGTTGAAATGTACCAGCGGTCTCTCTGCATTAACAATGGCATTAATTCCCCTGATTCACAGTGCGGGGAGAAGAATAGAGCAAATACAGCCATTCTCTCCTCTAGAAAGAGATTCAGCGATAGGGAATGGAGGGGGCGGAGGCCGGCGTTCTCGTCTTACCCGCCCAAAACTCGCCGCAGACCTCTGGAGAGTCTCAACTCGTTAAATAGCACCATTCTCCTGCTCTACCCAAAGGCTTACCAACACACGGAAGATAGGTAAACCACCGGTCTACTATGGACAGAGAAATGTCCCACAATGTAATTACAGTGAAGACATGGTTGGCTGCTGGAAGGCTGACTAAAGGGAAAGACAGCGGCATCAAGAGAGAGATATGAAGGGTGGGGTGACGAGGAGCTTTCTGCAGCTCTGGCACTTTCTCTCTCCACCTACCGGTATTGTCAAATTGCATCCTTCAAACGAAGCTGCTGCCACAGACTCCCATCAGGGACACGCGGCCCTGACAGCGTGGCCAATCAGCAGCAGCCTGAGGCCAGTTGAAAGCCCTTCTGGTGTGCCTAAGGCTAGCGGGGTCCAACCAATCAGTTGGAGGCCAGGCTTGAAAGAAGGGGCCATGCTTGGCTCAGGGAGCTTTCGAAGGCTGCCAATGAGAGTCCAGACGGGAGCTGGAGAGGCTCGGGGGGAGGCTGCCAGAGGGGTCAGAGTGGAGGGGCAGACTGACAGTTATTTAGTGAGAGGCTGAGCTTTGTGTCACTCACAGCAGCACACAGCCTTTGTACCGCTGGGCTGGCTCTAATGGGACTGTCACTTTCTAATTGTCCGACTGGGGATGTTGGAGAATGACGAACACGCTCAAATACAGAGACAACAGAAAGGCACAAAGAGTACACAGACACAAACAAAAAGTGCAAGGATGTATACACATAGACACTCTTTTTATGCTGAAAGAGAATTGGGTTTGTGGGAAAATTCTCACAAGGCTGAGATGTACTACCTTGAACACTCAGCTAAGGCCTGAGGCTAATTTATATAATACACCTGGTAGGTTCCACTATGGGTGCATAATATCTAGATATATTTGCTTTAGACCATAATTGCTGTCCACTACTCTCTAACTTTGTCTGACAGCTTTGTTTGTGCCGGGCAGGTAGTGCAGTGGGTTTTTTGCTGAAGGGTGCTGGCGTCGGCTGGAAAGGAAGTTAATGAGAGAGCTGAAAGTAAAAGTTTGTGGGCCATAAAACTGAAACAGAGAGATAACAAATCTTTACATTTCTGTAGAGCTGGGGGAACCTGCCGAGAACAAAAGCTACTGTTTTTCAAATTGCTGAGTCATTTATTCCAAGGTTATTATTAAGGAACGGTGGGATAACATTATCTCAATGCTTACAAACGATATTCCAGTTTTACCTTTACTAAAAGAGATCTTAAAAAGTAGCATGAAAACCTCTTCTTGTACAGTAGCATTTACAGAATTTGACCAACCCTTATTATGGCCATCTCTCCATTTGAAAAGGCCCTATTGTGCTCATTTCAAGGTTAACTTACTGTATGTACTTTGTGCCTCTACTGAGTGGAGTCTACTGTGACCTGTCTCCGTGCTTTAATGTTCAACAATCATCTCTGACCCAAACCATGTTCTGAACAGTGAATAATATGAACTGCTACCATCTAATCGGAGATACAGGGTCCCACGATTCAATAAAGTCAGACTGAAGCACTCGTTTGTGCATCAGTCAATCCTCACAGTAAACACAGAGCTAAATCAGATCAAATGCACGCTGAAGGCTCTTTGAGCAGCTTTTCTCTCACTGATTGTGCTGTTATGTTAAATGTTTGTTGTTTGTGTTTCATGTATTCGTGTCTGGATATTTGTCTGTTGATGTTGGACATGGAGCTGCTGTGACGCAAGTCAAATTTCAGACCTGATCTGACAAATAAAGTAATATAGCATCGTATTTATTTCTCTCACACTGTCTGTTCTGCAGCACCTCTTTTCACCCTGTGTCTGAAACCAGAGCCCAGGCTGCTCTGATCGGTTAGCTGGACAGCTTTGTCGTGATTGGTCCACCGCTTAGAGATGCCGCGCCCCTTGGCTTATCACATACTAGCCAATAGCATAGAAGCAACTTCGGGAGTTTAGCCTTTGCAGAATATTGACATGCTCAAAACCGCAGCTTGAATCTTTTCGTTACAGTTTGTGTTTCAATCATAATTTTTTGAGTGTTTATTTGACCGCTCTTCACTTTCTTTAGACTCAAGTTGTTTCTTAGGATTTTTGCATACCTTCACCTGCTTACCCGTGTATTGAACCCTGCATTCAAATAAAAACATTTTATTTCAATAGTCTGTTTTTGAGTCTTGCAATTGAGTCATGTGTCTGCTGGTGCTGCCGTGAACCTGATACAAGTTCAGAATTATCAAAAAATGTGTGAGGAAGAAATAAAATCAATAATTTGCTAGAGCTGAAAACCGCACCTTGCTTTCCAGACCGCTCCAACTACAGAGGTTGTACTCTTGTTGTAGTTTTAGTTAGACAGTACTTCATCAGGAAAAAGTCAAATATGTGGGACAAGATTAAAGGAAACTTTATTCCTGGAGACCTTGTTGTTTTTGTGGATGAGTCAGCAATAAGAAGCTCCTGGATTCTGGGACACGCTCTGAGGATCGTGTCAGGAGAAAAAGGAGTGAGGGGTGTCCCGATTTAAACCAGAACGAGACACGTCAACAAACTCGGTCTGCTTATGGAAGCTGACAGCTTAACTGACAGAAAGACGCTGCACTTAGACTTGATAAACGACACTTAGCTGAGATGTTATGACTAACAGATTGCATGAACTAGAGCTAAGTGGCTCTATTGGCATTAAGTGCTATCTTATAAGAACTTACAGACTGAATTGAGTCATTTTGAGGAGCTGTAAAGTTTATGGTTAATTAAATGATAATCTTTACCTTCTGTCAATACACACGGGAAATGATTTGTTCATATTGTACAGCTGAGTCATGAAGATTGGGGTGGTTTAGTACGGCATACTTTTTTGCCTTTACTCATGTTTTTTTTCTGTTTGATTTCATTGTGACAGAATTATACAACGAGTCCTCTGCGTTTACATACTGCAGACATTTGGGCAAAACACGTGACACATGTTCCTAAAGAAGAAGCTCTTGGTACAATCGTGAAATGACGGAGACAACTGAACCAGAAGAGTGAATCACAGCAGAATCCAAACAGCTTGAACCCAATGAATCCACAGAGTTCTGCTGTTGCAGAGTCAAACTCCCCATGATATGTAACACGTTCACACCTTTGAGTATAAGCGCAGAAATCTTGTAAGTTCTGACATCATGTCAACATGTCCTGTTCAAGACTTTCCCCTCGCTAAAAATAAACAGTGTTAACACGGGGTGATATGACTCCTGACAGCACTTCACTTATGGACAGTGCGACCAGTCATATCATTCTATATTTGAATGCACAACTTCAAAACTATTGAGAAAGAACATCACGTCTGAGACCACTGGAAATCATACTACATTACTTTACATGTCACTTGTTAGACGCTTTTATCCAAAGCGACTTACATACTCAATACTGTGGGCAATCCCCACAGGAGCAATTTGGGGTGAAGTGTCTCAGGGACACAATGCTGGCTGCAGCGGGACTCAAACTTACTATCCCCTGATTCGGAGTCCAGCACACTATCCACTGAGCCACAGCCGCCCTACATACTACCATATGAAAGAGTAACAGCTCCCTGCGAATCGATTTGTTTAATCAGACAACAGATGATTTTGAGTAAATAACTACCTGCCGCAAAGAGCGTTTGTTTTCAGTTTATTTGTTGCTTGTCTATTTTTCATCAGGATTACAAAGAAATGACAGGTTTGAATTTCATTCAACTTGGAGGAGCATGCTCCCAGAAAGTAGCCGTTACATGGAGCTTTTGTTTGACTTTGCTTAATGTCTTTATTGAACAGAGAACATGCATGAAATACATTAATCTCAAAATGCAAGATTTGAGCTAATAGCTATTTCCATACAGTATGCACTCCTCTGGCATTAACAAACACTTAAAACACAGGTAACATGCATGCATCATTTGACATGTATGGAGCGGCCTTGGCGGTGGTATTATGCTATAGGTTAGTGAAGATTCATGGATGGATGTTCATGCATTAGCCATGCCTTTGTTGTTTGTCCTGCACTTCCATCACTGCTTCCTTCAGAAGAGGAATGTGAGTACAATTGCTTTCCAAGCGTTATATAAGTAATTGATGGAAAAACCTTTATTATTCGGCCGAAGACTTTTATTAAGTGTAGATACATTTTGTCTTGAATAATGTAATCAACTGTACTGGTGTTCTTTTTGTGCTACTACCTGGAAACACCCATACACAAACACACACATGTGCAGCCACACACACAAACTAGACACTCGGGCACTATGAATTTCAATGCACAAGGGACGCAATACAACTGCAGAGAAAACAAGCCGATCCAAAAAGCATATTACAAGCTCATTATAAGCTGTAATGAAATACACGGTGCAATATGAGGTTGTAAATAAACCTCCGTGTGTTCATTTTGCGTACCAAGCTAAATCATTGAGTTAACGTGCCAAACAATAAAACCAATAAAGCGCCAGGTATTCCTCCTGTTTCTTAAGTAAGTAGCAAGTTTGTGCAAAGTTTACTTGAGAGGTGACAAACTTAAACATTTGTTTTGGTTTTGTGTGCATATGTTCGCTTTTGATAAAAATCCCTCTAAATGTGGAGCCCCCGGATATTGTGTCTGTGACACATTCAACACTGCATTGCACCTTATTATATTACCCATAAGCACAACCATAATGAGCTATTCAAAAATAACGAGGTGAACCAAATCATACTGACTTTAATCGGCCGGTTCACCTTGAGACCTTTATTTTTCTACAAGAATGTGAATGTATGATAAAGACTAAATTACACATACTAGTGAGCTCCATGGAAAGGACATGGAGTCCTGCAGAGACGAGAAGAAACTGCAAACACAGACTTTTGTCTTTGGTCTTTCAGCTTTGGAATCATTTAATAGTAAAATATCTATCCACAACGGGCTCAATTATTTTCAGCTCGCATCGTCCGTTTCCTTGTCCTAACCGTGAGTCAGAGAGGGAGCCAGTGTTTGAGGCCTGGGTAAATGAAAGAAGGGCCTTTTCTCTCCTATATTCAGACTGCTTTCCATCAGTTGTGCCTCATTGGCCCAGTGTAGGTGCTGCAGGAGACGGTCGAGATGAGAATGCCACAAATGGCCTGAAACTAATGTTGGCCTCGCTCACCCTGCAGATTTACAGCACTACCCAAAGACTTTCTGTCTTCTCTTTTCTTTTTTTACATCTCAGCCTGTCCCCTTTCTCCCTTTTCCATTTCCCCCCTTTCCCCGCTGTGGAGTTTCTCAAAAATAAGTAGTTTATGCCACTACATCAGAATCCATTTAAGTCTAGCTCTCCATTTCCGCCGCACTTGCATCTGTCATGTCAAATAGCGTGACAGGGAAAGCTTCGATGCATATTGCATTTGAGCACAATAGTAAATCAATGGCATCAAAGCTGCGCCACTTGTGGTTTGTCATGACTGAATTGCACATGTCAAGGTGAAAATGGCCAGCAGGGGATTGGCACTGTTGGTGTGTCTGACTGAGAAAGAGCTTCTTTTTTTCCTTTGTTTGGAGGAAGTGAAATTAGCTTTCAGAGTCTGAACCAGAGTATTTTCATGTGAGCCATAAGAGCTGTGATGACGATGGTAGCGCCATAATACGATGGCACCTCAATAGTGCTATAAATATGACATAATGACAACGAATGAATTAATGAAAGCTTTATGATCATATGAATTAATATTTACAATTAAATCAGCAGAGACTTTCTTTTGTATGTGGAATTGGATTTGCCCAGGATTATTGAAATACCCTACAGCAGCAGAGCCACATTAGCCTCCCCTTTAAACTCCGTGACATAATGGCTGCTCTTTCTCCACTAGCAGTGAATCAAAGAGAAACAGCACTACCGCTCCTCCGCACACGTCATTGGGCCCGCCATTTGAGCCTTTTGATGCTTGCTAATTACACTTCGAGGGTTAATTGGCTTTTTTCAAACCCGGAGAACCCGACTGTTTGATGGCTGGAGTGTAGAAACACAGGTGAAGATAACTCAAAGAGTATACCGCAGCGCAGGAGAGACGCTGTGTCCTAAAATGAAATGCAAAAGGTTGTTCTTGGCCTCTTCTGAGAGCAGCCAGAAAGAGCACGAAATCCACACCGATGTCTCCTCGGCTGCCTGTCAGAATGGAGAGTTGTGTTGCGGAGAGACAGCATGAGTCACAATCCCCATGGTGCACTGCTTTCAGCTACGACTGAGGGCTGACACACCTATATTGTGCTCACATACAGTAGCGCTGGAAGATGCGCGCACACACACACACACACACACACACACACACACACACACACACACACACACACACACACACACACACACACACACACACACACACACACACACACACACACACACACACACACACACACACACACACACACACACACACACACACACACACACACACACACACACACACACACACACACACACACACACACACACACACACACACACAAAGGAAGCCCTTGAGGTTTAATCCAACCATCGAACACCCGACATGTGAAAGGGGGGATGAAAGAGGGTCCATTTCTCCAGCAGGGCAGCACAATTAGGTGCCTCCCCTGACACTCCACGGTCCGCTGTGTGTGTGTTTTGTGCGAGCTTGAGTGTTTCCTTCTTTGGTGGAAAATCTGTCCTCTTGCCGACACATTGGTGAAAGGCGATTTCCGTAATCCGGGAGTGTAAGCCTCGCTGTACAAATGGGCGTAAGGGACTTTGTGTGTGTATGTCAGTGTTTATATGTGTGTGAGAAATGCCAGCAGAAAGCTGCACGTCTGTCTGGGCGTCTGATAAGAGGCATCGAGTGAGGAGAGTTTAGAGGAGCAGCACACAGCTCAGTGTGATGCCTTCATGGGAAACTTGCTTTAGATTCTTCTTACTTCTAATGTTTGCTGTTACATACATGCATGTTGGGTAAAACCTTTTTTCTTTATTGTGAGAATTGTGAATAATCTGCAGGGCAACATTAAATCCCTTTTAAAATATTCATATGTACTTATATGTAGTTACTGTCAGAATACTTCTACATCCTTTTAAGTCAATTTCAGTAAGAATTAATTATTTATTGCAGTCTATACATTTTAATTATGGCTGTCGAATATGCATCCAATTCTTTGATATTTTTCCCTGTGTGCTGTATTTTCATAATTCGTTGCATAATTCAGGGGGGAAATGATGTTGGAATGCTATAATCTAAATCCCTATTGACTACCTTCCCAACGTTTGATGACAATGACTATTTGTACTATAAATAGTGCAGATTTTCCACTGTAGCGCCATTTAGTTTCTCTTTGCTGCTCTTTCCATTGAGACTGGCAGAGCAGACAAGGGGTGTTTCTCAATCTCGAGTAAAGCTGCTCCAGAGCCACTATTTCAAGCATACTACGCCATCGAGTGCCGCCAATGGTACAGTACTGTTCCAATGTCCAGCATACTTGGAATTCTACCGAGCCCGGCGTACTTCGTTTGGAGACATGTGTAGACTCCGCGGTCTTAAAATCCCCACAATGCTTTGCGCACGGACCAATTTCCCCAAATCTGTGGCGGAAAATGTAAGGCGGGGCCTCTCATATGACGCACACCTGCCCACTTGCTCGCCTGTTCCATTCTTCGTTTTCCGAGGCTAAGTATTCTTGCCTCGCTTCTGAAGCAAGACACTTGGAAGACATGTGCTACCAAGCAGGCAAGCAAGCGTACTCGACATTGAGAAACACCCAGAGGTATTCATGTTCAGGCAGCTAATGAAGGCCAAGTGAGTGTCTAACTGGAGGTGAACATATGTTCCTGTCTTTAATCTTGAATCTACACAGTGACGAAGCTGCATATGATGTAACAGATTCTGCCCAGGAACCTTTCTTACATCCTTTCTTAGTCCAAGCATCAGGCCCAACATTTCATTCATTGCTAAGGTAGGACATTCAAGTTGTTCTACTTTTCATTACAGTATAAGAAGTCTGTATCTTAAGATGATATTACTACAAGATGGAGTGGCTTTAAACGTTCAGACTGCGTTTAAATGGACATGTATAAATAGTTTTTGATGTCTTTAGAGTGTCCCATTGATGTGTCTGCACATGTAAACACCATATCCTACTTTCAGAAAACAGGAGAAGCCATGTTTATGTAAAACCTGAATTTGATTGCCTCAGTACTCCGCGAGAAACGAATAATAATCATCATCATCATCACCATCTACTGTCATACTAACAAGCAGTCTCTATTGTTCATCATTATAATAATATAGTACAATAACATATTGTTGTTGGTGACTTCATAAATACACAGATATTGTGTATTTTTCATCTGTAACTTGTAATGTAATGACAGGGAATATACTGACTGAACGTGAACAAGTTAAATTGTAAAACATTGTATTTGTTTTTCTCATTGTATCCCCCTTAGGTATCATCTGTTTTGTAAAGGAACTAAAATGAGTATTACACCCTGTTAAAAAAAACCTCCTCTCTCAGAGGATTGAAGATGTATAAGTGTAACCTATCTCTTCTTTATCTACAGAATAAATGCATACGAAATGCATGAGAAAAAAAAAAAGATTTAACTAGATGTTTTTAATTGAATGTATTGGATCATAATCCCATGTAAACTGTCCGTCGACACTGTTCATACACTTAACCCCTTGAATACTGTTAAAGGTGGGGTAGGTCATTTTGGAGAAACCAGCTCGAGTGAGCTAGAATTTGAAAATACACAGCCGGAAAAAATCTGCCACTTCCTTACAGAGCCCCTCCTCCAACACACACGAACGCGCACATGACCAATGAGGGCACGAGATAAGTTTGTGCACAGATGGAAGGCTGACAGGCAGGTAGGCCATCCAGTTATTTTAGCCGGGCCGGCTCAGATGATTGGTCGTGCTTTTTACAGCGCTACAGCTTCCACAGGTGACATTATTTTATGGATTTTTTGTCAAAGCACTTCAGATATTCCTTGCTATCGGGATGTTAAGAGCATTCCATGGAATATAACACAAAGTGTATCTCGAGCCGGTTTCTCAAACGTACCTACTCCATCTTTAAGCAATGAATACTTCTTCTAATACTTAATGTATTGATATGTGCACATATTAGTATAAAATCATTAGCATCTTTCATAGCAAATCAAACAAATATAGTTAACTACTTTGATAACGAAAACACTAAAGCATTTTTCAACACTTATTGATCTGTAAAAGTGTTTGGTCTCCCCAGCCTCAAAACAATATGGATGCCATGATCACCCATCAATTCAGATCTCCAAATGGATGCACTGTGATGTGAAAAACACTTAAGCCAGCTTTATTAACAGGTGCAGGAACACCACACTGAGAGAGAATACTCCTGAGTAATCCATAGATCTATTTTTCTGAAACCAAGCATGAAGTGCATATTTGTGTGCTTTCCAAGCGAGGATGATTTTTCCCCTGTCTGTGGCACCCAGAGGCAGAGCAGACAAATCACCTGGCATCAGGACTTACATCGGAGACAAGAGCAGCGCTTTTAGCCTGCTGGGTGTGCTTGATAGAAAATAGCAGAACGTTGTGTCTCTTGGCCTCATGGTGATTATAAGAAATATGACTCTTATATACCCACTCTTCTCCCCTTGTCTACCTATCTTAGCGTTTCCCTTAGCAAAGTTATAAAAGTGTTGTCATGTGTGGTGTTTGATGGAATTATTCAAACTGTCACTCACTCTGACAAGCATGTGAGGGAAGGGTCCTCGGGAGTTTTCAGGCACATTGATAGGCGGGATGACCCAGTCTCTCTTCTGTCGCCTTAGCCCATTGACGGAGGAGCTCCTCTGATGTTTTCGTGTGAACTTGATAACTCGGGGTTGGGAGTCCCAGGCTCTTGACAGCATTTCTTCAATGCCAACCTGAAAAGAAAAACATAAACATTTAATAAGATGCTCCATCTCGCATGTTATTATATTACGAATGCCATGTTGCTGCGACAGGTTGGAAGATGAAGCTATAAAGTGTTGAAATAAATTCCCTCTTTTTCCCTCTGCCAAAATTGAAAATGTAATTCTGGATGTCACGCTGACAATGAGCCCGTTTTGGACAGGGTGACAAACACAAGGACATTTTTCTGAATACGGCTGAATCACATTTCATGAGGCTTTTGGCAGGACACTCTTAAGACCTCCCCGAGGCTACATGGCTGGGTTCTGTCCACAGAGGTGCCGTGCTTTGTCTGCATCCCCGCATAGATTTTTGGAAACAAATCTGACTTTTTTTTTAGACTGAATATAGGAAGGAGACGTAGCTTAGCCACCGTTTCTTGACACACAGGTTTGAAACCTTGGCGTTTTTAACAATCTTGTTTTTTGGATCCAACAGTGACCATGGTTCAATTCTTTAGGTCAGGGGTTTTCAAAGTGTGGGAATGTGAGCCTCCCCTCAGAGAACATAAGAACAGCCGCGCCTCCCCTCCCAATTATTATTGCTATTATTATTATTATTATTGCTATAATGCAGGGGTATTCAATTGCATTTCAAAGAGGTCCAGTAAGAGAAAATGTCATGCTCTGTTTTCGCTGTCTACCTTCCGCCATTTGAAATTACTCCGACTGTTCCTCTCCTCTTAGGTGATCAAAATATAACCCTCATGAACAAAAAAACACACTTGTTGTGACCTGTTGTTTCACATTGGCTCCCTTTTTCAGACCTGAAGGTTGCTGCGTGTGCCTATCCCTGCCCTCTCTGCCCTGCTTTAGACAGAAAACAATGTTACACTTTTCCCAAGGAAGGCCTAGCATCAGATAGAACAGGTGTTGATGAAATACCAGTGTAATCACAAGGCGAGCAGCAGAGACTTCTCTGCACTTTTGTTTGGATGTGGATACTTCTTATTTCTAAAGTTGAGGTACCAACTGCATCATACAGCACTGCGGTATTATGGGAAACCTTTGTGGGAACGTATGGGTGTTTTGCAATGACTCCCTCCAGCTACAGCTGCAGAGAGAAGATTGTGTTAACTCATCTTTCCTGGTGAAAGGAGGGTTAGAAGGGTGTGTAAAAGACTGAGTGTTTTTCCCCCATATCCTCGATGGTGTCCTCCTGTGTAAAATGGTTGTATTGCTGTAATCCACCTAATCCTATTGTTGTCTCTGCCTCCCCTGTACACACACAAACACACACACACACAGTATGTGCTGCTGTCACCTGAAGCACAGCTCATCCCACCTGGAACACAGAGAACGTGTGCAACACAAGCAACTCTGGAAACGTCCCCATGCCAAAACAAAGGCCGGCAGTTCATCATATCAATACAGGCTACACCTGCTTTGCCTGAGAGAGAGGCAGAGTGGAAACTGCGCCTGAGCAAATGCAGGGATTACTTTCCATCTGTTTTGTTTTAACTCTTCACTCACAGCTCAGAGGATTGGACTGTCTGGACCTCTGAACAGTCGAGTGTTTGCAGCGGGCAGCCGACCGGGTGGATGGTTAGAGGACAGAGAGAGGAACCAGGGGACCAGATGTGTTTCCCAGATAAGATAACTCTCGTTCTGGCTCCACTCATCCAAAACACTCACAGGTACCAACTGGCACGTGGGTGCAGCCAGAGCCCTCCATGGGCGGCAGGGGGAATTAGTCTGTGAATCTAAAGCTGTGTTTGATCAATCGAAACAAACAAGGGAAAACAAACATGTTTTAAAACAAGAGAGGATAAACAACACTCTCTATGGCAGAGGATGATGAATCATTAGGACTGTCGCCATGTCAGTGCATACGGACACATATCTGATAGCACTCCTAGCTCACTCCAGTGTGCTGCCCAATGACTGAGTCCGTATCAGATTTCTCTATCTGCGGAGAAACACAATTAATGAATACTTGCTCCGTACACCAACCAGCGCTCTGACGTATGCAGCCCATCAGGCCCGACGATAACGAGGTCGAAGCATCCTATTGGTCGAGCCACAACATTCCTTTGAAAATGTTGCCAAGACAAGAAAACGAATAAGAGAGAGGGTGAGGCAGGGAGACAGTGAAAAGGAGACGTCCTTTATTGTGAGCCTGCGTGTGGATGATATCGACTGCATGTGACTGTCACTATCAAACAGCATGCCAGATGACAGGCTGTTGGCATCGTGACAATACCAGAATTACAAAGGGAAGAAAGAAAAAGTGGAAAAACCTCTCCGTGGGCTGCCGTAAATCTAGATGCTTATTACGCTTTGGAGATTTACTGTCTGAATGTGTGTGTATGAATCCAGTTGGTGCATAGTGTTCAACCATGCCTGTGTGCACATATGGGAAATCGTGTGAGCGGCTGACCTTGATGCAGGCATGTGGGCGAAATAATGCATCAACATATGTGCGGGTGTATTTGTCTGCGTGTGTCCCAGTGTGTGTATGTGCGTGAAAACATGACAAGGAGTCGGTTAGTGTGTCCCCGATGCACCGGCGGCTCCTGAGACCCAGAGGCAGCGGGGCCAGCTGGCAGCTCCCAGGCAGGCGGCACATTGCTGGGGCATTCTTTAGCCCTGCAGCCCCCGGCCCTGGAGCCGACATCTGGAGGTTATCAGTCTGACAAACAGGCAGAACTATACAAAAAGAGTGTGTGCTCATCTCCCATTCTCTGTTCATTGGGGCTCTGAAACATTTGAAGGAGGTTTTTTTTATGTCTTTAGTGTTGCAGTTCCCTTTGCTGGTTCGCTATGATAACAAAAAGAGATCACAGTGGTAGTCTTCAGAAAAGCAATTGTTCTCCCATGAGATCCTCTTTCAAAATTTTTTTTTTACTTCAAGTCTTCAAATTCTCATAGCTGCCGTTTGCCTGTTGAGATTTGCAGCTTTCCGGAGAGGATTGTCAACAAAATCAGGCCATAATCACAGAGTTTAAGCACACCGCAGAAGTGCAACCATCCAACCCTGCCGGTGTTGCTTTTCCACGACCAGCAGACCCCAGGGTCCTACGTTCCACCCTGCTGCCGGCCTTCTCCGTAATCTACCTTGAACAGGTGAGGCTGTTTGGGGAGAGTGCGGTAAAAATGCAAATTAAATAAGCACTAAAACCCACTCTGGCAACCAGTCGACTCCAAATCCAGTGGTGCATAACTGATGGGCTGTAAGCTGGTGGAGAAGGCAAATCAACGTGCCATGAAATCAGTACGAGTAGGAGAGCACTCAACGAGAGGCCCTACCTGTGTGGGGCGCGATAGCCTGAATACATAGAAACTGCGGAAAGGGCTTTCAGGCCAAAGATGCTCCACACTTCAATTGCTGTGGTATTGTACACTGGGAAATTAATACTAAAATGAGATGGTTGATCATTCCAAGTATGCTAATTCCTGTGAAAACAGCGCAGTGAGAAACTAAGCCAGTTATTAAAATCAATCAATGCACTCACGGCTGATACACAACAAAGCAAGCAGAGCGAGAGAGAAAAAGCCACTGTATATTTGTGTTGATGCCAATTCATCTGAGTAGAGATAAATCAAGCTTACCATTTGTCACACTACAACAGTTTTCTGCACACATTATCTGTCTAAATGAGCTGCAAATGGAGTCTTTTAAATACCGTGAGAGAAGAGGATATCCTGAGCTGTTCATATACACTGCCACGTTGATACTGCTGACATAGGGTTGTGGTTAGGTTATGCAATTATGATAACCTCCAAATTACTTTCAGAACATTGTGAGGGGCTCAGATAACATCTACTCGCCGTGTGTGTGTGTTTAACAAACTGGGTAAGACAAACTACATGCAATCGTGTTTGTGTGAGCTGTACTTTATGTCGGTTCAGAGCTAAATAGCCACATATTGCATGCTAACTAGGTTAACTAACTAAATATGGTAAACATTGAACTTTAGCATAGTCTTTGTGAGAAGTTTAGCTGATGTTAATATTTCACTCCAGGAACTGCTGTGATACATATTCTTCTTGTCGCTGTTCCCAAGTAAGTATGCACCCCAGCTCACTATCGCTGTAACATATTAAGAAGATCTTAATATCAAATTATCAAAGTTTTTCCAAAGGTCAAATGTTCAATATATGCTTCCCTGGATCATTAACTTGAAATCACCTTCAGCTTGTAGCCTACTGATGGCGCACTCATTGATTTACAGATTCATATTGGCAGGCATGAGAATTTGTATTGACTTTATACATTGATATTATTCTAACTGTACGGAGGCTCAGTCACTGGTACATTTGTATATACAAAGCCATGTTAGGGAAACTTCCATCTTATATCTGCTCCCTGATCTCACGGAAAATTGTAAGTGGCTACTGCCTGAGATCGAATGCTGTGGTTTGATTAAATGTGCCAACTGCTAGGACTGTCTTAGGGAAGACAGCTTTTAGATGCGCAGCTCCTCTGTCTTGGAATAGTCTGCAATTGAAATGGAAACTGAACAATCTGGTGCCACTAAATGTTTTTAAAGCTTGGTTGGATGCTACTCAATCGGAAGCTATTGGTACCTGTTTATGTGGATAATTATGTAAATGATGTATGATGTCCTTTGGTTGTTCTATTCATGTTTTTATGTTTCATGTGGAACTACTTGAGCAGGTCTCCCTTGAAAAAGAGATCAATGATCTCAATGGGATTTATCTGTATAAATAAAGGTTTGAAATTAAATGAAATTAGATATTGGTTGAATGGATTTGTACTATTCAAACTGCATTTGAAATGTGAGACTCTTACTTTTTCTATTTGAATAGCCAACACAGCCCTTGTGAATATCTTATAATGTTAGTTTATATGAAGAGACACAAACTCAAAACTAGGGAGCAACTTTGAGAGGGTGTAGCTCAGGAATGGTTCATTTGAACAAGGTTCAACTCACTGTGTTTGTGTGTCTCCTGTTTTAAATCCAAACATTGAAAGTGCACGGTGTAGAAAAACCTGTTTGCATAGGCCTATGGGAACATATCGACATAGGAACATATTGATGACCCTATTCTGTGTTTCTGCTAACGATTAGTGTTTTTCATCTCAATCGAACTAACTGCAAAACTGAAGAAGCAGGACAAGAGGTCAGCAGGACACAGGAAGTCCACATGGGCTGAAACAACATGTCCTTGTGAGTGAGAGCCTTTTCTGAAAGGCTGTCAGACATTATACCAGGTTACAGATTAAACCACTCTGCTCTGTATGAAATGACTTTCCCATTGTTATCAATGTCAAACGAAATGTTCGGTACATCTCACTAAATGTTAAGCAGCGTTCAAAATATAATAAATAATAATATAATATAATAAAAATAGAGTCAGTCGGAGGAAAAGGGTCTGCCGCTAAACTACGATCACTTAGAAATGACATCCTTCCCACTCAAGTCATAACTAGTATAACTTAGGACAAACTGTTTTAAAGGGGGAATTTCCAGTCTTGTGGAGGTTGTCACTCAATTTCACTCAATTGCTTAAAAGTCATACAGTTTTGATGATCCAGGTCCATCAGAAAAGGAAGTATTGGACTGTATAAACGAATGAATAATCAAACTCAAAGACCAACCAAAGTGCTTTTTGGTTCAACCCGGTCCCTGTATCAAATGATCCTGCAGCACACATTTCATTTTAATAATTAAATGTTTTAATGACTTTGTTCTTAATGAAACAGGAATTCATTTCATCCCTCCTCAGGGCGTACCCACAGATTGAAACTATATTTGACTTGACGCAGTACCAATTATTTATACCATCCGAGGAAAACAAGAGTAGTGTGTTGTGACAGGGACGCATGTAAACAGCATTCAGGCAGAAACACGTAATGTACTGTACGTGTAAAAGCTTGTTTTCAAATTTCCATGTGATTAGAGGAAACACATTTATTTCTTGTTTAGTTATTGAATATTTCTCCGGCTCCATGATGTGGGGAACATTATTATACAGCGAAACTACATCACCTGGTCCTCGCAGACTCCGGCAGAGTGGAACATTAGCTCAATCAATGTCAATTATTTCCCAGTCTCCATTATTGCACTACCAGGAGTGGGCAGAATGTTAATCCCTACTCTGCAATTGCTTTAGCTACATGAGTTTCAGGCTTTTTGTCATGATTAGAAACATGACTGAACATTAAGCCCAATGGCGTGCAACAAGTAGTGGAGGAAAAATGATAATGGGTGACTCGCTCTAACAAAGTGCAGCTCGGTTGTAACAGCGGCTGTACAGTACATTCACTACCCTGTGTGGTTTTACAGTCTCTGTTAGCTAGCAGGGCCTCGGCAGCAAATGGAGCCATGTCTTGAATTGTCACGTACGAAGAAGTGTTGTGAAAATCCTGAGAAATAAGCAGCGTTAATGCTCCTGATCAGATTCATTTAGGACGCTTCTTTACACGTTCTAGAACAAACAATGAAGCATATCTAATCAGGAGATAACTAACTTTAGCATCAGGGTTTAATAGCATTTCTTACTGAATCCAAATCCAGTTTCAAATCCTATTTCCCAAGCTAAATCCTTTTGGAATATGTTAATCAATTATAATTAGGTTACGCTTCCAACACCTGCAAGTAGCTAAAGGTGAGAGGATCAAAAACAAGGATTTGTAAACAAAACCTTTGATGGTTGATTAGGCAGGGAACAGTTTCAATACTGTGTGATTATTTAATTGGAAATGACAGATTGAAGCAATAACCTCTACACCTTATTTTCACAAGGTACTTGTTAAAATATTAAATCAGATGTGAATACATTTCTCCTCAAATTGATGTGACGTGGTCAGCTAGATCACTTCTCGAGAGGAGGGTATCCGCTGTCTTGATGATATACAGAAAATTTTTCTCATGTGCCTCAGGGAGGGATTTGTTTGTATTACATTTAACAGATCCATGCATAATTATTCTTTGTACAGTATTTTATCAGGATGGTTATAAATTATCCTGCTTTTATCACTATCAAAAACATGAAAGACCATTTTTATGTTGTGAACATGAAGCTAATTCTAGAGACTTAACAAAGTTGATTTGTAGTAAAGTTCTGCATCAAATCATGTAAGCATATTCTTTGTTTAATATTGAACTGGTATCTTGTGTGAGAACTAAGTGTAGTCTTGTAGAAAACACAATATTTGCCTCTGAAATGTAGTGGAGTAGAAGTATAAAGTAGCAGAGAATGGAAATACTCAAGTAAAGCGGAATTATGTAAAATATAATACTTAAGTATGGTACTTGAGTAGATTTACACCACTAAATGTGTTTTAGTAATAATCAACCAGTCAATAAGGTGATTCAATTGTCAGTGTCATCCATAGGAAGCTATTCTTGCCCTTCCAGTTGCTTGTGTGTGCGTTTGTGTATTCCTGAATGTGTTACCTTGGTGAGGGCTAAAGGATGAGGATGTCCAGCCAGGGCCATCTTCACGGTGGTCTCCCAGATGTGCGGGTCATGGAGCGCCCGGGCCGTCACCATGAACTCCACGGGCTCCGACAGGTTCCCCAGCTCCTGCTCTGCGTACACCGACCCATCGGGCCTCACGCCGAAGTTGGGGTCACTGCTGATGAAGCCCACCTCCCTGCTGCGCTGGCAATCCTCGAACTTCACTGCAGAGACAAACAGAAAGGGAAGTCAGGGCGGTTCAGAAGTAAATAGCAGCACAGTAAGATTTACTCGGCGAGGTGTCGGCAAATCCCTGACACATCTGGCAGGTTTGAGATTAACCTGCATCCATCAAGACGTATCTTGAAATATCTCATCCCATCCACTGTCGCTTTTGATTCCCCGCTTTGACGTCTTTGGCAAAACAAACTGCTTATCTGTTTCTGAACCGGAGTACACGGGGGGAAACCTAATTCTTTTCACATCATTCTTTTTTCCCAAACTAGACGGATTGCGATGTCAGAACAGCATTTCCTTCAGCTTCTCCAGGGAAAGCATGAAGGGAAGGTCTAAAGCACATTAGGCTGACTGGGCCGCCTGGGCTCCATGCTTTGCTGCCAGACTCATGAAGCAAAGACTTGAATGACATTTGGAGGCTGACTGAGACAAGAGAGAGGGAGCTGTGAGGACTCACGTGTTGGAAGACACACACAAACTAATTCCTGTAAGAGTAATGTAGCGTTTGTGTGTGTGTGAGCAGTAGTGAAGCATGTTTAGGTCTAAAAGATATGGTGTTGAGTGCATCCAAGCATATTCTCCAGTGACAGCTGACATGAATATACCATTATTACACCAAAAACAGAAGAAACCAACAAAGTTAGACACAACTATTTCGTAAAAGCTTTCTTTCCCTTGCCAAATGTAACCAACAGTCAGAGTGCCATTATCCCATGATTCACAGCATGATGCAACGATGAGAATGACTGATCTGTTGTTTTCAACATGTCTTTTATCCTAACACAAACACATCTTATAAATTTGAACCGCATTGCTTTGATTTTGTCTCCCAAACTCTGGCTGCTGATAACAAGACAAATTGATTTCATAAATCAAACAGGGAACAGATCGCCTGTTATGAGCTATGGCAGTGTGATTTTTCAAAAAATCCAGCATGAAGAGTTCTGCACAGCAAGCTTTTTATCAAGCCATCTATTTAATTTATTGCCCAGCTTCCTGACAAAAGCACCTCGCAAACAACCGGCTAATAAAGCCTGCGATCTCTTCAGCCGTCGAGACTTAGCGTCACGCAAACACGCCAGCTTGTTTTCAACCTCTGAGTAATTGCACTCGTAATGGGAAGGTTGGTAAACACAGTTTTGACAATGTGTGTGTCTGCCTGCGTTGGCAGATGCAATCCATATTGTCATTAAAAAAATACAGCCCATTGGAGAACAATACGTATGTGATTGATGAGAGTTGTGTGTAAAATGATGGCCTTGCTTTGGGGATCATTTGTCAGGACGGAGGGGATCTAACATCAGGTTTTGACAATGTGACACAGGCCTGCATGAATTGTCCGCAGATGAATTGTGATGGCAGGCATGTATTATGTAAATGACTTCAATTAGCTTGAACTGAGAAGGCTAATTGTTGTCACTTAGACAGGTCTCTTGTGGTGCAGCTGGAGAAGCGAGGCTTAAGGACACGCGCACTGCAAAGCGCTGTTTATGAACGCGTGCGAGAGTGTGTTTGTGTGCGTGTGTCACTGACTGTGTGTGAAAACGCGTAGGAGTGAATTCAAACAACAACTTGTTCGAGAGTGTCTATCCTCAGCTGGTGCATATATTAATATGGATGTTAATTCTACAATAAAACCAGCGAGGTCTCCGAGGGTCGGTGTGTTGCCCTGTGTATTGAGCTGCTGCCAGTTGGCATGGGAACACACATGTGCAGCTTTGTTAGGAATGTATTTGATTTTATGTTAGGGCACCGGGCCACCTCTCAGTTTACTATTCACCGCCTACTGGTGTACAGCCGAAAGGGGTGTCGGACCATGATCCTGATTCCTTACACTTCACAGTTTGAAAATATTCATACATGCTTTGCAGTTCATTCAAAATCCTGTTCACAAAGCATATTCAAATCAGGTGGTGGGATCTGATCCGCCATGCAGTTACATGGAGAGGAGAGCGGCAGAATGGGGGACGAAAGACTGATGGAGAAACTACGCATATGTGTGTGTGTGTGTGTGTGTGTGTGTGTGTGTGTGTGTGTGTGTGTGTGTGTGTGTGTGTGTGTGTGTGTGAGAGAGACATTAGATGGTAGGATAAAAGGGGAATGTGGGAGAATCACTCGCAGAGAAAAGATAAAGGTACATTACTAAATAATTAAACTTTTTTTTTAAGATCTCAAAAACAAAAGAAAAATCCTTAGATTCAAGACAAGAGTAATGTGTGCAGATTATTTATTGCTGTCACATCATAATGGAAACAGACGCGGGGAATGAACACTGTTGATAACTAATCTGTGCTTATTTGTTGTAATTGCTCTCCGGTGCGTGTAATTCAGTTTGTCATGTTACGCTTGGCAAACCACGGCCTGCTTTTGTACGAATAATTTAACTTGAAATGAATAAACGAAGACGAGCCTGTAGGTTGACGGCCCTGAAGGTCAGTAAACTTCAAAGTCCTTCATTAATTTAGAGAGAAAAACATATTTTACTGCAGGTTCTATCCATCCTGCCACTGAACTGAACTCCATCACCTGGTCAGCTCATTTGGAGCAGGGCTGAATAGAAGAGACAGGGGAGAGGCTGAGTGCAGGTCTGGCCTCTGGCTATGTGCAACAGCTGTCTACATTCACTGCATTATCTCTCCACATGCACTAGGTAAAGTTATTTTTAAACTGGCACTTTGTATGTCTTCGATATGCATTTATAAAAGGAAATAAAATATGTTCTTCTTCATCAATCCTCAGATGATAAAATCAAACACAAGAACGTTAATATTTACTGCCAGATATTAGTCATATCCATTCATCCGCCCACTATGAATGTTAACGTGTTAAAGGGACAGTTTGGATGCTTTAAGGTTGTATGAGGTACCTATCTAGTGTCGGTATAAGAAGGAGGTGTTCACCCCCCCCCACACGCAGACAGTAGTATCCATCCAAAAGGAGGCCCACCTCTAAAAATAGGTTTCAGTTTAAATGTATGCTATATTAAATATATTTTCAGCACCTTTTCTGACCAGAAACTGAAGCCACATATCCACTTTAAGCTCTTTTCCAAGCCACCAGACTACATTAACAGAAATTGTGATTTTACAGCACAACTTGGGAGTTATTGGCATACGTTAGTGAATCTGAACTAACTCTTAAATCACCGAAGACAAACCAAAACGTTCTATTGGGGCAGTGGAAGCAAGCATCTCGCATGTTCCGCGAGGATAATTTACAGTTTTTGTCAATGGATTCTTGTGGCTTTGAACAGAGCCTTTGTAACAGTTTCAGGTGACTAAGATATGTTTTGCTGACGCCATCCTTCACAGCAATCCACTGTTTTGCTCCTGTGCAGCTACACCTGCCTGCAAACAGGGGCGTGCGGACCACCATCTGCTGTTGGTCATACACTGACTATGGAGTGGTTTCTCATAAAACCCCACTTCAAAACATCCAAACTATCCCTTGAAGTGTGTCGGTGTCGGTGTGAAGTTGTCAATGGGTAAAATAAAGTATACCATTTTTATTTCAACAGCGCTAAGCTAATTTTGCCAATCAACTTGTCTGGGGTTCTTCTCCCCATGCATTTTGTATTCATCAACAAAATATTTAACAGCGTTCCCAGCATGCAGCACTCTCAGGGTGAAAAACACTGTCAAGGAAACTCATGGTCTTCAATTTTTCATCACCTCGGAGCAGCCCAGAGCTTCGGCGAGTTTCTGAACATACTTCATGCAAACAGCATGGCCAGAAATGTGAATCTATGTGTTGAAATGACTGTATAACCTTCAGATAGCACTAAAAACACACATCAATCTGATTCAAAGATCAGTTCTGTTAATGGCCTTCTCCAATCATAGGCATATCAATGTGTCTTTGTGCTTTGCCTTGGCTTAGTTGGCTATGGAGGAAAATTATGATTTAAATATTAATTTCTCAATATGTGTAGAGTCCTTTGAGAATACCTTGTTTTTCTGTCGCTCCCCAAGGCAGCAAAACATCCCAAAAATGTAGATCATTCTTGATGAATTACAGTAATTTGGGGCAGTTTCTAACAACAGCTAAATGATATTAAATCACCAAACGGAAGCAGTATTTATGATCCGTCATATGCTCAGTACTAGATTGCAAGATAAACGCAGTATTCACAGGTTCAACACAAATTCAAGGTAACTGGTTCATTACTTGATGTACAAATCATCAGTATTCTTTCAAACCACCGGCTCAAGTGGCTGTGAGTGTAGCTTAGATAAGTCTGTCTGTCTGCCTCTGTGTTCCTGTGCGAGTTTCTCTGAGTTCCTTTGAGTGTGTGTGTGTTCTGTATATTTCAGTGTGTCCTGCCATCCACAGCGGTGTTTGGCAGGCTGCTGATGCTGGTGTCATTCTGCTCGGCTGCTCTTCTCTGGACTCGAACACAGCAGAGAACATGCTGTCCAACAGAGCGGCTAGCGCAGCGGCTAAAACAGAGCGGGCAAGCAGCCGTGACTGCCCACCACCAGGTTCTCCACACACACAAACACACACAGAGGAAGATAGACACGCTTATGCTCTTTGTCTCTCTCTGCTTGTAGATCCGAGACAATACCCTAGGGGAGGCCAAAGCCGCTCTTGTATGGAAACACTACATGTGCATAATGTATTTGGCAGGTAGTCGCTCTGCTTTGTGCCTCCGCCCACACCATGTTCACCTGTTCACAGCACACGCCTCCTCTCTCCTCCCCTCTCCTCCCCTCTCCTCCCTGCCATTCTCTCCTCTCCCTGTCACCGTCTCCTCCACTCTCTCTTACTGTCCTTATGTCCTCCCCGTTCAACCCCCCCCCCCCGTCCTCCTTCATCTTCCTCTCCCTCCTTGCAGACTGAGGGGAATTTTCTCCCCGGCGCACACCAGGAGTGCCGGTCTGAGCACACGGCCGAGACATAAAAGCGTGCAACCTGGTGGTGGGTCACTTTATCGTTGTTCAAGAGAGCTGAGAGCACAAAAGAACTATAAGAACTGCAAGAAAAATACTTCACATGAAAGGTCAAGTCGTGCAAGCGTTTATACACTTGTTAGGTGCTTTTAAGAGGGATTATATGATTCTGAAGATCATGTTTAAAGACTTACACAGATCTTTGTATAGACCTGCTCTCATATAACAACCTTTAATATTGTTCTTTTCATGATTCTCGCTTTTATCCTGCATGACTGGCTTTGTATTTCGCTTCTACTGATCATTTGATCTGTTGTTTAATTAAGTGATTTTCTTTGTGTCATTTAAAAAGGTGTATAAATAAAGTTTATGATATCAGCTACAGTACAAAAGCTGAAAATAGACACCTGACTTGAAACAAACTGTACATGAATGTGTTGGTGTGGGACAGAATATATCTATATCCCTGCATACATTTAATTGAAAATGTGGATTACTTGGCGGAGGGTAAATGAGTGGGTTGGTATATCCAGGCTGAGCATATGGATGTACTTTTGTTAAGGTGCTGTTCATCACAGTTGTGGCACAGTGCTAAGTAAACATTCCCTCTGGTATCCTGCTTGCATCCCTCAAGCCAGCGGGAAAATAAACGCCACCCACTCAATTTGCAAATAACGGTATTTGTGCCTGCAGGCCGTGATAGACAGCCCACTGACGAGAAAACGAACACGACTCAAATACTGACATGTAGAAGCTGTAAAGAGTGCTGAAGTATGTCATGTGACTTCAGTGCAGGTACAACCTTATATTTTATAGGTCACCCTTATTTGGCAATTTTATTTGTAGTTTTAATTTTCTAGAATTACTTTTATGCTTTATAAATGACAAATCTGATCTCATTCACCAGGATTACTTTTGGGGGGTTTCCCCTTGTGTGTTATATAGGAATGTGTGCATGTGAATGGTCACATTGTACGTGGCTAAGGGGCTATTACCGACACATCTGTAAGTGGTTGACTTATCACAACAGAGCCGGCCAGCTAACCAATCAGAGCAGACTGGGCTCTGGTTTCAGACAGAGGGTGAATAGAGGTGATGTAGCACAGGCAGTATGAGACAAATAAAGAACTTTTTTGAACATTAAAGCATGGAGACATGTCCCAGTAGAGACACTACATACAAATATGAATCTGAAAAAAAGCACAATATATCCTCTTTAATAATTTGAACTGAATAAATGAAATGTTAGTGCTCAGATAATCAGCTTCACCCACTTCACTCACAATCAGCTGAAAACTGCATCAAATGTGACTCTTTGTAAATGTTGTAGCCGCTTTGAAATCAGCTGTGGTCTAGAGAGAATTACGAGTTAGGTAACAAACGTACAGCAACACAATATTCGTATTAAAGGTATCAAAGATATTTTATACTTGCAAGTATGACGTCTCACCAGAGAGCACGCACTGTTCTGAGTGAAACAGGCTGTCCTTTATAGGAGGACATCAAAGCTTAGTTACATTACAAACAACATTTGGTTAGGCCAGCTGAGACCCCCTAGCACTGTATGCAAAACTCACACCCTACACAGAGCAAATACAGATAACACCTTATCCTAACTGCCTTCCCCTCATCCTATCTTCTAATGGTTGTCATAAAACCCCCTAGTCTAACCACATCTGTTTTACACACACATTGAAAAGGTCCCTTCCCACGCTATGACCTAATCAGAGGAACAGTTTACAGTCAACAATGTTAATACATTTGATCTCACAATTTCCATAACATAACAAATTAATAAACTTTAATGTTGCTAGCTTAAAGATCCACATGACAAACACGCAGGAAACCCACTCCTGATAGCAATGAAGTCAAACATCTGAGTCCCGTGAATAACCTGCACCTTCTCCCAGATGTCAGCTTTCCAGCACCAGAAAGAACCCGACTTGTTTTCAGCTTGACTGTCAAGCATTTTCAAAAGTTGTCATTGGGGAGCCAAAAGCTTTTGATGAACTAAAACAAGCCACAAAAGTCGAACCATGAAGACAGACTAAATGTTTTCACCTGACTGTGACATTATAGCAGCTACCCAAGAGACAGTGGAGTTGTAATATTCTCTCTACCTATGAGAGGCAAAATAAATGAGAAAAGTTTACATCTTTCAGTGGGCGGTGGAGTAGCAGCGGCGGAGCGGGCGTGATTGGCAAGTAAAGATTTAAAATCTATTTTCAGATGTCGTGATTTATCACAACTAAAGTGCACCGTCTTGCAGATCTGTAGTCAAACCCTGGGCCCCCCCATGCGGTACATCCACAACCCTTGAAACTCTTTTGAAATACAGACCCCACAGGAATGCTCATAACTAATTCAATTTACATGCTGCTGTTTTTAAAACACTGCAGGTACAATGTGACTTTCCTGAAAAGGCTTATTTTTTTTGTTTTGCCGCAGTTGGAAATGAATTTCTCTGCCTCTGCAGTTCTCTGTTTTAACAAAAGCCCACACAGTTCCCTCTGACAGCTCGCCCTCACAAAATGAAACCACTGCGACTCAAGTGTGTGTGTGTGTGTGTGTGTGTGTGTGTGTGTGTGTGTGTGTGTGTGTGTGTGTGTGTGTGTGTGTGTGTGTGTGTGTGTGTGTGTGTGTGTGTGTGTGTGTGTGTGTGTGTGTGTGTGTGCTCAGGCATGCGAGGGACCCTGAGGGAGAGAATTAAACAGACAGTCAGAGAGTAAGAAGAGGGACATGGGACTGTGTGACACCGGCTCTTTGCATATACGATTAAAACAGCTGATGCATAAATGGCTATGGGTGTCATCGACTTCCTGTGTTCCCATGGGTGTGTGTGTGTTGGTGTGTGCATGGGGGTGAAGGTGTTGTCAACATGTATTTGTGTGCGTCAGTGCTGCTCATGTTTAACTTTTTAAACACCACACGCCTGTTATCAGATGTACTTATGTTGCTGAAGGGAACCATGTCACATTGTTAGTAAACTGTTGTATCTATATGGCAAACATCCACCCACAACGCAGCCCACCTTATCGCACTTTTATTTTGTCTGGATATAGAGAAAGTCTTTCGGCAGTTTTACATGTAGGATCATGTGTTGTTGTTTTTCCAAAGGTTGTCTCGGATTATAAAATATTTCCTCACTGATATTTAATTCTATCTAAACAACATGTCACTAGCATATCGCACAATAAGCTTTTGCTCCACGTTATATATTGAATCTTGCTGCATTTGCTGCCAGTGTGAGCGTTTTGTTTTTTTGCACATCGCCGGCCGTCCCTCTTATCTCTGCATTAGCCTGCTCTCATGGGCACGGGCATGAGGAGGCTTGAGGAATGAGAAAGGGGAAAGAGGCAAGATAAAGAGGGAGAGGGAGAGCGGGAGCAGAGCAGAGCGGATGCAATTAAAAGACTGGGTCACAGATCGCAGTGCCAGGCATCAGTGTGATTAATACACCACCATTCAGCCCGGGAGCTTTTCTCCTCTGTGTGGATATCTGTGTGAAGTGTGTGTGTGTGTGTGTGTGTGTGTGTGTGTGTGTGTGTGTGTGTGTGTGTGTGTGTGTGTGTGTGTGTGTGTGTGTGTGTGTGTGTGTGTGTGTGTGTGTGTGTGTGTGTGTGGGAGAAAAGGGAGATTCGGGTTTGTAGATATTTCGACAAACTAAATATTAGCTTCAAAACTGTTTTAAGTAAACAATCTTCTAGAGCAGGGGTGCCCTCCCAGTCGATGTGTCAGATGTGTCTAAAAATAGAACAACAATATTCAGTTTTATCGTTAATGTCCTATAACATAATCTTTCTGTGCCAGAATAATGCACGTGAACTCATCAAAGCTTTATGATTGGCGTGACCCCATGTGTCGGGGCGTGGCTGGTGGGCAGTGGGCACTAGTTAGTTGACGTTGTCCGTGTCAACAGGAGTGACAGTCCGCACACACAAGACCGCAATTATGGCAGAAGCAAAAAAAAATAAATATATATATCATTTTCACTCCGAGTGGGAGGATGATTATTTTGTTGTCTATTCTCATCTGCAAGGCGAGCGTGGCTTTACCGAAGAAGGGTAATTTAGAGCGGCATTTCAAAACAATGCACAAACACTACGAGACGGAATTCCCTCCTAATTCTGCCCTACGCTCTTCTGTTCGTTGCGTGCATATGTAACAGAGTTAAACATGTGAATACATAATTATACGTTTATGAATGTTTAATTCATAATAAGTTGTGAATTTTAAGAGATGAGATTGTTTCATTTAATATTTTAAGTTTTGTTTCCCATCGGAACACCTTCCCGTTGCACGTCTTTGTTTACTTCCGGAATGTATTTTCCACCCTCCGCAGACTGGCCATCTGTAGAATCTGGAGAATCACAGAACAGCCGGTCGTCAAGGGCCGGCTCGATTCGCTGACGGCCGTCACCGACCGAAGTTGCACCGACAGAGGTCCGCCGTTTCCCAGTTGACAGTTCACTAGCACCCCCCCCCACCCCCCTCTATTTGGACTGGTAGATCTCGGCAGACTGGCAACTTTAGAAGTAGCTCTTGGTTAAAAAAAGGTTGGGCACCCCTGTTCTAGAGAACCTCTATTCAAAGCGTTGTTAAACTTTACACATGCTCGCACTGTTGTGAACTTTAACAAACACCCACTATCTTTGATTTCTTTGCTTGCATGCCTTTTGGCTGACCATCTCCTCAGCAGCAGCTCACTAATTTCAGACCACGCAAAGTCAGTGAGTTCTGGCTCCACATCAATCCGCAGTCTCCCGAAAACTCGCATCAAGGCAGCAAAAACAACGCCTTGAAAATTCCCCCAATTGAGCCGATGGCCCCTGCCACAGTGTTATGCTAATGAGAAATGTTTTTCTTTTTAACACACAGCTAGCTGCGCAAACATATCAACCAATTATTTCTCTCATTTCTTTCGGCTCCAACTCACCAGACCTTGCCTTCAAGGCTTCCCCTTCGATTTAGCAGGAGCAGAGAAGGAGCCGCGCTTTATCACAGCAATATCTTTTTTAAGGAGGTGAAGTGAAGACACTGCCTCAAGGCTACCAATGTCTGTTCTCTCCCCGTACAACACAATCATTTCACATAGCCCAAAGCGAGGTGGTGGGACCTCAGGAGGGCCAAGTGACAAAGAGGCGAATGTGAGCAAACTAGGGCCAAGGATCAGGGGACAAAGGGGACGTACATATCCGTGACTCTCACTCGACCGTATAATGACTGTAATGAAAACCCATTACCCTCAAGTAAGTGTTTTTTTCCAACTGTAAATCCTATTGCCCATACTGCAGTGAACACATTGTGCACAGAAGAAACTTTTAGATAAGAGTTAGACTTTTACCATACAACTGAAAGAGCAGAGATGATGGCTAAGTACACGAGTCCAGTGCATAAGGCAGGGCCCAGTCCGTGTCCCCTGCTTATGACTGCAGCACTTCTAGTTATTTGTAGCTTCTCTTGATTACCCTGGGGACTGGCCTTAATAAATACTACAACACTAAAAACAGCTTTCTCCCCCTGCCCCTCCTTCGAGAAACTGAAGACTCACTCACAAAGTAATCAGCTTTTAATTTTCTCCCCCCTCTTCTTTCCTTCCCCCATTTGATCTCTCTCCCTCTCAGCTCTCACTCAATAACTGAGCGGCCTGTTCTCTCCGTGCACTACTTTTTATTCTTGTCTCCATCTTTTACTTCCCCTTGTAATATTTGCATAAAAGTGTTTGCATCCCCGGTGATTGTTTATCTGCTGTGTTCAGCATCTTGATTTGATTCCCTACAATTGGCCTAATTAGCATTACAAATATACACTTAGAGGAACAGAAATATCTGTTATGCCTGACAGACTCATTTAAGGGAAGAGCGGCCGGAGGAAAAGGCAACAGTACATTTGTGTGATAAAAGGTGTATCAGTGCGTCTCAATAATGAGGTGTCTTATCCGAGTCGGCAGGAACGACACTTTCCCCACATTCATGTAAATCAGTGATTGGCGTGTTTGCTTTAACCGAGCAGGAGCAGCATACTGAGCGGCTGACAGTGGCGACTTATTGGATGTTCAGTCGTGATAAAAGGTGTAATCACAACAAGAAACATCCCTCTTATCTTCCCTGGCTCCCTTTCTCTACAGCCAAGATCATGTCTTCCAAAGCCAATGATTAGACTTAGGACAGATCTCCTTCATTATCCGTTGCTCTCATCCATTTCTCTCTAATCCTGTCTCTACTCCGAAGCCCCCTGGGGCAAGCGATAGGCCACGGCCAGCTATTAGTCTCTCGGCCCCGAGACCAGGGACAAACCTCATCTGTATTTTCCCTGGGAGGAGATCAAGGCCCTCTCAGAGGTCAGCTACACCAACTGCTACTTATAATTGCTGCATCTGTTTTTGAATTAATGTGGGTATGCACTTGCATTTTATAGATATATATTTTCCTTGCCACCAACTGGGGGAGATTCTAGTTTTCTACAACTGGCACTAACATGGACAACTCTGAATGCACCCAAGACTCGTTGAGGAAGCATTGAGTTTCGATCACTCAGAGGCAATATACAGGTTGCAAATAACCACATTGTTTTAGCAATGTGTACATGCATGTGTCTGGGGCCACAATGAAGGACTGCCTACTCATTTGACGCCCTCTTTTGTTGTGCGTAGACGGCTCTGCTAAGATTGTTCCCTAGTTTAGGTTTCATGTTATGTGTTTAGATAGGTTCCTGTTTTATTTTGATAGTCTTGTCTACCCTCATGTGTCTAAAGTACGTTTCATGCCTTGTCTGTTTTCCCACGGTTGTGATTGTCTAATTGTCTTCACCTGGTGTTGTCTGTCTAGTATATATAGTTCTCGTCTTCCCCTGTCTCGTTGCCAGATTGTCTTGTGTGTTCCAAGCCTTGAAGCGTAAGATCCTTTTGTCATTGTCCATAGAGTTAGATTAGTGTATTAGTAGTTTTTGTTTTGTTTCTTTATGTATTCAGTGTGTTATGACCTGTCTACATTAAAACACTTTATTTTTGATACTTTGTTTGTCTCTGCATCGTGCATTTGATTCCACGCCCTTGTACAGCCCTAACATCTTTGTTATCTGAAGAACGTTCTTATTCACTCCAATTCTTACTCCAATTCTTACTAATGGCAAGCAGGGGGACTTTAAATGTTGCAAAAAGTAGTCCTATTGTATAAAAGTCTATGTTAAAATAAACCAACTTCTCACTTGTTTTGTTACCTACAGTAAGATAACATTTGCCTAATGAGGTTACTGTATAGGCTCAATCACTATTTTTCAGTCTCCTTCAATGCAGCATGATGTCAATTATGATCCCACGTAGGGCAACACAGGCAGGTTGTGCTTTAGGGCGTGGCTACCTTATGACAGGCGTTGTCCTCCCTGGGTACTGTCCGTGTTTTCTTCATGTTTCTCGATTAGTGTGGGCTCCGACCTCTCTTGTCACTTCCAAAACAGTGGCGACGGCCAAAACATGAAACTAAAACGGTAGTCCACAAACCAATGGGGGACGTCACAGTGCCGGCATCCACTTCTTAAACAAAATCTATGATTAGCGCCAGCTGCAGTTTTATATAATGTGTCCTTGAAGTCTGAATATTTTTTGAAAAACCCATAGAGATGAATTATAGGTCTTGGGCAATTTAGTTTGCCTAGAACACACAAGGAATAGACCCATATTGTTTAGATGTCTTCTGCTCCTTTTAATTTCTGGCAAAATAGCCAAATGAAGTGTATTGACGTCTTCAGATGCTTGAAAAGAATTAGAACTAATGTAGGCGTTTGTTTCAATAAAGAGCAGTAAAGTGTTCTCCAATCACAATATATATATATATGCCTTGCCTGGGTCTCCTGATAAACACTCTAATGTCAGGTGTAAACTGACGGTCTTAGAGATGTCCACTTGTGATTGGATCACCCAAGAAACATGACGATGCCAGGTTTGAACAAGGCGTCATGCAGCCGCAGTGATGTTCAAGTCATAGATTCCTGCCATGTGAAACTGTAAAGATCATTACACTGATCGATAAGCTAAGTTACCGATCAATGTAATTTGCGTCATTATTGTCAGGAAGCACACACCAGTGGTTAAGGTTGGTTCCTCCAGCAGGCGAAGGCTATAAAAAGTCGATGAGGTTCAATCTGAAGAGCAAAGCTACATGGAACAATTTGGTGTGAGCAGGGTGCTGATGTTGTCATTATGAAGATAATTGCTACTCAAACTAGTAGCCTTGAGCCATGTGGCACAGCGTTAAAGTCAAAACAGGAATCAATGCAATCCGCTCCAGGCCTGAACAGGAAACATTTAAAGTGTCAAGCCCTCGGAAGCCGCGGGAACAATGTTTGTGAGGACACACAAAGAACAAGCTAAGAAAGGGGGCGGGGGGGATCATAGACTGTATGGGGAAAATCCAACAACAACAACTATCAAGCGCAAGATATTCATTAATAATTTCATAATCTTATATCAATAAATAAAGAATCTAGATTGTTAAAGGAGCATTATTGATTTAGGGATTAGCTTGTACATATATATATATAGCAGATCAACTCTAGTGTCAGTGTTAGCAAACTGTTTCCAATGTACACATCCGGTAAGGACAAAGTTGGCATCCATTTGGAGTCAGGTTTTCATGGATGAAAGTCCAATATTCAATCTTCATTAACATCTGTTTTTATTCTGTCTTGGTGCTGTAACAGTAGCAGAATGTTCCCCTATGAGATTATTGTTGCAGAGAAAATTCAACTACGTTATTAGAATTATATTTAATGACAAAATAATAATATTGAAAGTAATGCTATCAGTCTCTTTCGTCTCTTTTTTGGCAATATATTAGATATTTTTGTGTGGGGCATTAAGGGAGGGAGAAAAAGAGACAACTGCAAGAAACATGAGTAAAGATGCACTGGATTATTTACACTAGATTATCAAATGTGCTTTGTAAACATACACATATTTAATTTCTTAAATATGACAGTAATCTTCATCACAGGTATCGGCCCCTGAGGGAAACATCTGGCTCTTAAGCTGCTATATGTTTCTGCTGCTACATTTTCACCAGCTTGTTGCTAACCATGTGGTCTTTTGCTTGCTTTTTTATACCTAACAATGTTTACTAATGCAGCATTAAGTCATCTACTGCGTATACATATAAATCAAATGTACAGTGCATTGCATTTTAAAAAGCAGCATGTTGAGAACTAGAGGTAGATAACATTTATTAATACACCATACTGTAGCTAAAATATGTCCTCCTGTGGAACCAGCCTTTTGTACAATCCCAGTTTGAGATATGCGTAGGTAGGTTAAAAACAGAGCCTTTCAGTGAGCAGCCCTCCCTTAGAAGCATCAAATCAGTTTTTTTCTTTCAGCAGCTATTTGCTTTGAAGTCACCCTGGCCTGTTCCAGAAAATCAATTAAAAGCATGACTAAAACATTTGCACCTAACATTTTCCACTTCCCTCTCGTTAGAGTGTTTGATGTCCCCCAATGCCTAACACTGCGTAAATGCTGAGATCACAGAGATAGTGACTAGAGGATTCTTTCAAACTTGCTCCCTGCTTTCAGAGAGGGCTCTAACTTAAAGTGAAATGAAATTATGAAAAATATCAGTGGACTCCTTCAGTGCTGTTTTCTCGACGGAGAAATTGAGGACACCTCAAAAGCCCTTCAGACAAACGGTGCAATATTATGCGCTGTGAATGTCCTCGTTAGTCTCTCAAGTCAGCAGAGACTTTTTCCTGCAGGATGTTTTGTAAATAATGTAATGCAAGTGTTTTTTGTCTACATCCGCTCTGCCCCTCCTTACATTCCCTATAAAAGTCTCCTGGAGAGAGTTATTACATTACATTGCATTTTTTTTTTTTTTTTTTTTTTTCAGAGAGATCTGCAGTGGTCCTCCATATGAGCATACGGCTGTCGCTTAAGTGGGCAGTACTAAGCCTTATTGTCTGCTAAAGATGTAGGAAGCACAATGGGAGAGGCCGAATCTCAGCGCTCAGCTATCTACTGGGGGGGAATGGGAGGTCGGTCCCCCCGGGGCCATGACGCCAAAACCATTATTCTTATCACTGCAGGACAACTCACCGCAGGGCAGGAAAAACCCTTCTGAAAGGTCAAATGAGCGTGTCTCTCAGTGTGTGTGTTTACCCCCTGCCCCCCCCCCCCCCCCCCCCGCCTCTCCAACACCACACATTTCTGAATTTCTCATTAACTGATAATACATCACTCATGACCTTGTGATAAAAATACATTAGCTGGAGACAAGTCATTAATCTATAAAGAATCAGGCTGTTTAGGTTATCAGGTAAGAATGGGTATACGTGTTATCGCATAAATAATGGGGAGGCTTAATTGCTCTTCTTAAGCGATGCGATGCACTATATGAAGTGGAAGTGTTTTGTGCGTTGTGGAGCAAAGTTGAGTTCATGACATTCGGCTGTCATCGAGCGATGTGGTTTAGGATTGGCCGGTTTGCAAAGGGGAGGAGATATCCGCTGAACAAAATGCAGGAAGACAGCTTGGTCATTGCTGCTGTTGAAGAGACAAAGGTCACTATATGGAAGTTGGATTGATGCATCGCTTTCATGCAGTTTAACGATGGATAGGGTTCTATAGTAAAAAGTTATAAAGTAAAGTAATAGTTTTTACTCAACCAAAGTAGAAACCTTCAGTGAGTCTGGATTAGGGGTTGCAAAATTCAGAGAATAGTCAAGGAATCAAACCAAATTCCTCCCCCAAAAATGTAATACATGGAAATAAAGAGGTAAGCTTCTAAGGCTGTATTTACCAGGTCATTTGCAGATAGAAATACGTAATTTTACTGTGTCAAGCCAGCCATGCTACAATGCTGGCTGTGTGCAAACAGGGTTTAAACTAAAGTGATCAACTTAGTTATGATTTTTGAACAAAAACCAAAAAAGTAATATTATTAAAGTTGTATTATTAAAATATGTTGGAATATTCTTTGTATATTTTTTTCATTAATTTAATGTGGACTACAATAAGAGAGAAAAGTTATCATTCCATAAATAATTATCTACAGTGATCACGCTGTTTATCTGGCAACTAAAAGCTGTTTTCAAGCTTGGCAAAACGCTTCTAAGATATTTTCTGGGTCCCTGGAGAGGTCGGCAAAATGTAGTTTTCACTAATGCTTAAGCTTGGGAATATAACACCCAACCAGAAATAACTGTACTGAATACACAACACAAAAGCACACCACAGATCGGTCTCCCAAAGCAGGATTATTCAATTAGCAGTTTAACGGCACTGAATACAAGGCTGAGTGGCTCTTTCTACTTCAGTCCTTGGTTCTGGGTTTTACTTTATTCAACTAGCATGATAATCCCTCTACTTGAGACAGGCCCCTACTGAATGGAAAACAGAAAGAAAAAACCCATCGCCTATGTGTGCAGAATACAACTCTGCCTTAAAACGATAGTCAATGCAGAATATTCCGAAAGCAACAATGTTGACTAAAGTGATATGTGCAAATGTTGCCGGTTGTGTGTTAAATTGAAGTTAAGCTACAGAAAATCTGCCCATGCTGTCTCAAATGTCAGTGTTAAATCATAAGCAATGTTTAGCTTTGATAAAAAAGCTCTTAGCACTTAGTAGGAAGTCCATCCCCTTGGAGAACTTATAATCAGCTGCTATGCTGTAGTCTCATTTACAAAGTGTTTATACTGTTTGCAAACTTTCCACAAAGCTTCAAGGTGAGACGACACACAGTATTGTGCGAAATATAACAATATCCGGGTTATACATTTGAGTGTGAAAATTCTTTTAATACCTGCAAATCACCATGTAAACAAAGTCTCTGGTGGAGGAGTCAGCCTCACTGCTAACACAGCTCCAGGCTTTTCAATCTCAAATTAATTGCTCTGCTTTATGTGCACGCCATCTTCCACGCCTGAGTGTGACTTTCTTTGCCAGCTTCAATTTGTCGACGTAGGTGTTCAACTTTCCAAATGGAGAATGTTTCAGGCACTGAGCCTGCACTATGCTAGCCAGCAGCAATGCTCGTTTCATGCGCTGTGGCTCGCTTTACTGTAACGTATGCTAGGGCTCGAGCTGTTTTGCATACGTTTTCGTCCCGCTACAGGCGGAGAGGTGACAGTGAGGCAGATGAGGACATCCAGAGCGGTGTGAAGGATGATGGCAGCCGTTCCCCCAGGCCACGGTGATGGCACTGCATCGATCCAGCCACTCCGGAGCCTGAAGTGCATAGAGCCTTTTGGCTTTGTCAGCACGGTTCAGCTCAACGCTGCTCCCCTGATCACTGTCAGAAACCCAGGAGGAAAATAAACGGAGAATAGGAGGAGAAAATGCTGATGGATCCGGAGCCAGACAGGCGGCGTAGGATTGGCTAAATAACTGCTAACTACTCACCAGGCACTTCTTTATCATTCTCTAGCTGTTTCAGGCAAGTGAATGTTTACTGTCAGGCAGGGGAAAGGAGGAAGGCAGAGTGGGGGGTTTGGAGCTGTTCCTCCTTCATCCACCTCCAAACACAAGCACCTGTTAGTGCTATTCAGCCTGCCAACTGCTTCTCTGCTGAACTTAATTCTGCTAATCCTCTCACATATTTACTCAGGTGGAGGTGTGCTGGCACCACTGAAGGTATTTTGTCTTCAGATGGCCATGTGTTTGCCTTCGGAGGTGATTCACTTCGTACACTAGTTTATATCTTATGACATTAATCTCTCAAGTCACCGTGGATATACCCAGAGACTTTCTGCTCTCTCTCCGCTTACTGAATAGAATCAATAGGAGCCAGACCTTGGACTCTGAGCTTCCGGTTTTGTTGTTACCGCTTTCAGTTTAAGTTTCCTCTGGAAATGAGTCATAGTAGCGGCGACCAGAGAATCTGTAGAATCTAAAAGCAGAGGCCTTGGCACTAAAGAGCCTTTGAAGTGCACGAACTGAGAGATGGAATTTGGTTAAAACCTCACGTCATGGGGTGAGTCTGGGGCATCTTGAATATGGCAGTGAAGGTTGAGCGTAGAGTTAAGCAATTTGTCCCTGAGCCTTTTAGACGCTACCACGCTCAACAATATAAAGGCTTCCAAATATCTTTGGAAACAGGAAAGCAATAGGTTGACATTTTGGAAATGTGCTAATTACCCTTCTTGAAGAAAATAAGAAAAGAAAGATGATTTCACCCACAAATATGTAGGCACTGGGCAGCAGCTTGTTAGCTTAGCTCAACACAAGGAGTGGGATCAGGGAACACAGCTAGCCCGTTACACACTTCAACTAACCAGCACCACCAAAGCTCACTTATTCACATGTTTGTCATTACTGATAAAATCAAGACATAATGTGTTGATAAGTGAGTGTTAGTGCACTCCGTTACATTACATTAACTTCTAACTAGCTCGATGATTTTGCCATAAGCTAATCATACCTCAGGATTTTTGAGCACCTTAAAGTGACTCATGAATTTTAGACTTCACTTTCAAAGAGTCATTGTATCATTAAAAAAAACATTTAACTGTAAAAACTAACTCAAATCATTCTTTGAGGACTTATAAAACTGAACTTAGTCTTTCTGCTGTGCACGGGAAAAAAAGCTTTCATTTACCCCATAATTATGTGTGTTCAGCAATAACGGCACAGTGAAATCCATTAGGCACAATTGCTATGTTGGCATGGGCACCGTTTAGGTGGGATAAGCTAATTTCTGCACACACAGGGAAATGTGCAGGTTGTCAGATGTAAAGAGGACAAATATCCATCTATGCGTCGACATTATCAAGCTAGCTTGTTTTAGGCTAGAGAAAAAAACGTGTTTCTCCGGGGACCTACATTACGATGCGGTATATATAATTGGCCTATTAGAGTGCCTGCACATACACCGACTGCATGTTGTTAACATCACTCAATGCTAATTCTGTCAATCAACATGTTTTTATTATAATTGTATACATATTTGTACAACAATGTTAGATATCTATGAGCTATAAATGCACTAGTGGACAAGTTGTTCATAAAAGCTAGTTCATAGACATCCCTCGATGTAATTCTGATGTAAGTATTTCCTGTGAAAAGCTTGACGGGAAATGTCAAGCCGGCTGTCATTAAAGGCGCGGTGACATTTGTATTCCATCTTTCAAAGCAGTGATTCCATCTCTGCCAACAGAGGCCCTAATCTCTGCTGTGCCCTAACAGACAGAAGCAAGACAGATTAACTCAATTACTCTTTCACTTGAGTGAATGACGGAAAGAATACAATTCTCATTTAAGTCTAATCCTGCGTGGGAGCAGCCGAGGAGGAATATTGCAGGTGTAGGGAAGGGGAGCGTGTGAGGCTCGAAAATGAATTCTGAAGGCAGCCGGAGTGTTTGCTCATCTTTTTTCATTCTCTCTTTTTTCATGCTCTCTCTTAACCACAGTCAGAAAGCAGCATAGTGAGAGACACAGCAGGCGGGAAGACGGAGAAGAGGAGATAGGGATGGGCAGATACACATGATGGAGTTACACAGGAAGGGAGTCAGGCAGAGGGGGAGAGGAATGAGAGACAGAATTGGGTTTACAGCTCCAATATGTCAGAGTTAGTTTGCAGGATGAAGCAGCAAAAAATCGACCAATTTCCACAGTGCTGACACACCCGAACTAATACCCTGCGCGGGGCATTACAGTCAGCCTTGTGTATGAAACATGTTGTGACACATGTGGCTTCTGTATTGTCTGCAGCATCTGTTGCAGGGACACAGATGGCAGCGGCTATCCTCACCATCGCTACGCCTCATGGGAGATGTGGTCCGTGATGACGTTTTACTGACAGTGTAGGCCATCTGTCAACACATGACAGACCGTTTTTTTTAACTTCCTCCTCTCTCATAAACATGGATCACGAGGGGGTTGCTCGTGGAAAGGCCGTCACGGTGTGAAGGATGGATATTTGTACGGTAAGCAGTAAAAGGTCAGGGCTGGGCGCTCTGTGGCAGCAGCATCAGTGAAACCCTGCAGGGGTAACAGCGGTGAAACCCCAGATCCTCAACAAAGCTCTGTCAGACTGCAGGAGAAAGCTGTCACTGCAGACGCCTAAACCTTTACCGCCCTTCCCTCTCCCTCACATTCACTCTCGCCTTGCTCTGACTCATTGTGTCAGCTCTTCAAACTCTCCCCATTCTCTCCTGCCTTAAGCTAGATGCAGAGAGCAAAAGGGAGAATGGGTCCATCTTTTGCTGCCGTAAACAAAAAGAAAAACTCTTTGTGTGGATTCTTATATCCCCTGTCTGTGTGCCACATCACACTTCTCTCTGTTCCAATGCAAGACGGAGTTTTTTCCCATCCTTTTTCCTCATTTACTGCTCCTTTGGTTATTCAAAGATAAAAATAAATTGAAGGACGGGAGATAATGAAGATATGATGAGGACAAGGCAGAGACAGGGATCCAGGAATATTGAAATTGACTTGAGCAGATCCACCGCTTTCTCCTCTCCCTCGTACTGAATGGTGATACGGGCTCATTAAAAATGCATTGCTCAACTATGAAAAGAGCGGACGTCTGCATCTTGGCCGGACTGAAAGACAGACAGCGACGTCTGGACTGTCTGTGGCTTTGGTGTGTACCGTCATGTCTGGTTCTGCAAAGATTGACTTTTGGGATTCAGGTCTAGACAACAATATAAATTAATGGATTTCTTCTTCTCAAGCAGCGTCATCCAAAGAAGCCTGTACACATTTCAGTCAGTCTGTTTTTCTTCCTATGCTAGACGCCTAAAGTTGAGCTTTTACCATTTTACTCAAAACAACAAATGACAAAGAGAAAAACAAAGTCATTAGGATTCCTTATTTTAAAACAATCAACTTGATGGTAAGATATATCAATAGTTAAGTAAAACATGCCACACAAAACACATAATGAGGCATCCTCTGGGAACCATGAATGTCTTTAAACGATTTCATGGCAATCCATCCAATTGTTGAAAAGATATGAAAGTCCAAGCAAAAGTGGTGGCCATCCTTGGAATTGCTAGAATAGTGAGAAATGACAGAAATGTGCTTTATATAGAGAGAAAGAGGGAAAGAAACTGAAAATCCTTCACTCGAATGTCAGTAGATTCAGACTAATGTACTGCAGGTGGTTTCAGTAATGAGAATCTACTCGTACTATATTGGTAGAAAGTGTACAAGGTAATAGTGTTCAGAAATATTTGTTGCAAAACCTTCTCAACTCTTTTAATGCTGTAAAGCAAACACAGTATCTGCCTGCTGTGTATGAATATACAAGGACGTCTGTATAAATCCACACAAAGTAGTATTCAATAATAGTTTGCCTGCACTAAACATTAAAAATTTCTGGGGTTATATCGACTGTCTGTTCTGTTGATGTCTGATGTTCAGGTGGAAATTAATAAGTGGTGTCCTAATGAACCGGATGAGTACTTTAATAAGAGCTGTATTCAAACACTTATTTTTCATACCTCTTCTTGAACAAAATCACCAACACGTTTTTAAAGTCATATTGTATTTTATAATAAAACGCTTATAAAGATGTTCCCAAAAACCACAATGTTTTATACCTAAAGTATTTGGATGTTTTACATTATATTAAATGTGTACTTTTTAAATGTTGTAGAACACTTAATGCAGGAACTTACTGTTGAAATGATTGATATAGTTCTTCTATTATTACCTCAACCGAGAAGGTTATGTTTTATATTATGTCTTTTATATTTATCTTTTCATGAGACTTGGTATGAGTGTGTTGAATCGGCGCTGGAAAAAACTTTCAAATGTTGGAGCAGATCTGAATGACAGTGCAGATAAACACTTTTATTTCCCAATGTTCTTAACGTTGCGTCATAGGTCATTTAGCCTTGATCCAGGTCTGTGCTCTCCATGAGCCTTTCTAGTTTGATTAAACATTTGATGAGTTTCTGCCTTACAATTATTTGTTTTCAGTCCTGTCAATAGTTAGTTGGGAACAAAAATGCAAAGGTTAGAACATTGCCACATTCAGTAGCTTTGAGGACCAATAGAAGGAAGCAAACACTTCAATTACATTGGCAAAATGAGTGAAAAGAGACAGTAAAGTTTGGAGCCGGACATAACTATGAGCTATACAAACTATACTTATATTTAGTCTAGGGCAGTGGTTCTCAAACTTTTTCGGTCAGGCCCCCCCTTTGGAGAAAAAAAAAAAGTCGGGCCCCCCCAACACAAATAGTCACGCTCAGTGGCGGCGCCAGATATTTCTTTTGGGGGTGCTGTGGGGTAGCTTGACCTTTCATAGAGCGTGCTCAATCATTTAGGGTTTCCCATTAATGTTCCGGTCGCTACAGTGGAATGTTCTACTGCAGGGGTGGCCAACCAGTCAGAGGTTAAGAGCCACATTTTTTCTATTTTACTGCAAAGAGCCACATCAAACACACAGTCACTGATACCGCTTGTTTCAGTTTTTTGTTTTCTGGAGACAAGATTTCAACCACGTCACTGATGCATTTTTGTGGCATTGGGATATTTTTTTTTTAAATCCTCTGGAGCAGAGAGAGGAGCTGTGGATTATTGTTATTGATTAATGCATCAGTGTTTCTTAGGGTCAAAAACACTAAACTCACAACTTAAAATGAAAGTGTTTAGTTTATTTAATAAAAGAGCACATGTTCAATGTTAAAAGTGACAGTAGTTATAGATTATTTGCAATTTGGTGCTATATATATATATTAAAAAAAAATAATAATTATATATATTTTTTAAACACCTTGAATTTCAGGGGGGGGCACGGGGCTCCGTTGGCGGGGCGCAGCGCCCCTCCAAGACAATGGTAGGGGAAACACTGGATAGTGTTTAATCAACGATAGGTTTCCCCCCCCCTCAAAGGTGATTGGTTCACTGCATCACAGGTATTATTGTGATTGGCTCTTGGGCCACATCAAAATTAGACGCGCTGTCATCCTCTCATACTGACACCTGACACCACACATACACACGTAGGGAGAGCCGGGACGAAAGTAACACGGGACGAAAGTAACGGAGCGATTTTATCCGAGCCCAAACAACTTTGACCGGCCAAATTACGTCAGAATGATCAGCATTCAATACTTAACAGACCTACTAAATATCAGGTTTAACTGTCAGGAGTAGCTAGCTAGTGTTGTCACGATACCAACATTTTGGTTTCGATACCAAGTCAAGAATTGCGATTCCGATTCTTTTTCGATACTTTTCTTAAAAAAAGGGAAACAGTCTTAAATGTAATTATTGTGCTTTATTTCACACCAGAACCATAACCATAACACACACTTTTAAACAATGAGAACAATAAATAAAAGAAATGACAAGAATTCGTATTAAATCAAATTAATACATGTCTCACAGACAGGCCTCGTGGTGTCCGTAGGCTTGCTCTCACTGTCAGAGATATAGCTAAAATACTTCCAAATGTCACTTCTGGCGTCTTTTTTGTCAACAAACTGAGGCGCAGCGGCAGCTGCACTCCCACTTGCAGCCATGCTTCTCGTTTTCTCACGTGCTCTGGCAGCTAGCGCGTGCACGAGAGAGGGGAGGCACTTGAGCGTGCTTGAGAGGGGCGGGACTGCAGGCACGGCTGCAGAGCAGGGAGTGGAAGCAGAGCGCTGAACACACACGGCTCTTATTAAACGGCGCTTTCTCACCGGAGTACTTTTCCCCGTCATTCTTAAAGTACCGATACTAATGAAACGGAGGAATAGTAACGTTTTTAACGGCAGGGTATCGCGGTACCTTTCAAGTATCGGTACACCGTGCAACACTAGTCAGGAGTCAGTGTCTCTCCCCCAAACTCACACATATACAATTCGATATGAACTGAAGAGCCGCATGAAACTAGGCAAAGAGCCGCATGCGGCTCGAGAGCCGCGGGTTGGCCACCCCTGTTCTACTGCAACACTCTCCACACGCACATACACTATGTACCCGCGACTGTTACAATGAAGGCTCGATATCAAGTCTCGGCATATAGGTGTAAGCAGGGGTAAAGTGCTATTTTTATAGGTGGTGTGTGGACCTCACATAGGGGGGTCCGGGGGCATGCTCCCCCGGGAAGATTTTTAAATATTGAAGTTGAAAGCATCAATCTGGTGCACTTTGAGAGCAAAATGAAGAGATCTATGGAAACATCTCTCAACACCCAGATGAAACAGAATTGTAAACAGATTTACTATTTCTTTATGGATATTTTATAAATCACTCTTTTAAACTTTATTCTTGTTTTACTGTCATATAGTATTTCATAGCTGTTTTTCATGTATTCTCTTATTTTTTTATAACTATAATGATCATATAAACGTGCCTCGGAAATAATTGTTTACATTAATGGTGACCAAAACGTTTGAGACCCACTGAGATAACACTGAGAGTCCTTTAGCTCACTGAGACTCTCAGTCTGACAGGAGAGGACTCTCCTCCACTTTGTTGTTAAAAAAACTCCTTATATCCGTTAGCATAGCTCGCTAGCACCAGAAGCTAACATCAACGATCTCCGGTACCGGTGCGCTATCTCTCTCTCTCGCTCACGCACGCACACAAAATGGCTCGTTCCACACACAGAGCCGAGCTTTAATGAAACACAGAGACCCAGACGTAATAGTACTGTATCATATTATTTTCGAATCAATAATTTTTCAAAATATGATTTTTTTTATTTTTTTATAATCTTTTTTTTTTTTAATAACCATTTTTCCTCCTGGTCTCTCGCGCCCCCCCTGTCATGCCTCTGCGCCCCCCTGGGGGGGGCGCGCCCCCCACTTTGAGAACCACTGGTCTAGGGGAACATTACCCCAAAGTCTAGTTTGAGGATATTTCCAACTACTGCATGATGTTGTCTTCTTACTACAATTCTACAATCTTTTCAAGTGGGTTTCAATCGTTTGTTTGAGTATTCATATACAGTAGGGTATGTTTTATTATTCTAGAGAGAGCTAGTTAGTAACCAATCTTTTTTAGACCCAGTTTGTTTTTCTTATAAATACCAGTATTTTTATTTTCAGGGATGGATGTTTAGTCCTATTTTCCACTGGTGCACAACTGATGATATATAGCTCATTGTCAATCACTGTTATAACAGAACAATGCTTTTACTGAAGTTTGCAATTTTTGTATTTACCTGCTGGCCTTCAAGATATCTAAGATCCACCCACCCATCCATCCATCCGTCCATCCACCCATCCATCCGTCCATCCATCCATCTGCCCATCCATCCATCCGTCCACCCATCCATCCGTCCGTCCATCCATCCGTCCATCCATTCGACCATCCATCCATCCATCCATCTACCCACCATCCATCCATCCATCCACCATCCATCCATCCATCCATCCATCCATCCATCCGTCCATCAATCCATCCATTCGTCCATCCATTCAACCATCAATCCATCCATCTACCCACCCACCCACCCATCCATCCATCCGTCCATCCATTCGACCATCCATCCATCTACCCACCCACCCACCCATCCATCCATCCATCCATTCAACCATCAATCCATCCATCCATCCACCCACCCATCCATCTACCCACCCACTCATCCATCCATCCATTCGTCCATCCATTCAACCATCAATCTATCTACCCATCCACCCATCCATCCATCCATCCATCCATCCACCCATCCATCTACCCACCCACCCACCCCCCACCCACCCACCCACCCACCCACCCATCCATCCATCCATCCATCCATCAATCCATCCACCCATCCATCCATCCATCCATCTACCCACCCACCCACCCATCCATCCATCCATCCATTCAACCATCATCCATCCATCCACCCACCCATCCATCTACCCACCCACTCATCCATCCATTCGTCCATCCATTCAACCATCAATCTATCTACCCATCTACCCATCCATCCATCCATTCGTCCATCCATTCAACCATCAATCCATCCACCCATCCATCTCCCACCACCCACCCACCCACCCACCCACCCATCCATCCGTCCATCCATTCAACGTCAATCCACCCATCCATCCATCCATCCGCCACCAGGGTCTCCTACTAGTCGGATGTCCCAAGAATACCTGAACATAGGGGAATATGAAAGGTTTCCTGAACCCTAAATGACTTTGACTGACTGTTTAGTAAACTAATTCTGGATATCTGAGCTTCTCAGCCGTGCCTAAGGACTGAGGGGAAACTCATTTAGGCAACGCTTACCCAATGGGGTCAATATGTTTAGTCGCTACCCAATGATCACAGCTGAGGGCTGCAAAGTAAATTGACTCGTAAATGACGGGCTTTGTATACGAATATAGTTTAAGAAAGTAAACATGCAACAACAATTGATATACGGGCTCATATTATTACAGTAAACATATCAGGATCACTCTAAGTAGTCATTAAAAGTGATGTTGTGTATTATTCTTAACTTAGAATTATATGAGGCTTCCAACATATTTTTCAGCAAAAAAGATTCCTGATGCGAGAGTAAATTAGATCTTTATAACAGAAAATAAAATAACAAGATAAACTTAATAAGGACTTGGAGTTGTTGTGTTTCAGTAATGAATAAACGGATGCAAAACGTTCAAAGTAATGACCTAGACTCTTTAATTTAGGGGAACTCAAATCAAATACTAGAGTATAGCATCATCTGTGGGTGTATGATAAGCCACTTATGCACATAAGCTAAAGGCTACAAATTGATTTCAGTCAAAACTAGTAAAACCACCTAAAAATACATTGCATTAAATCTGTTTTTGTAACTGGCCTCCAGCAGTTGAGTATTGATTGAGCGCTAAGTCACAAATAAGTCTGCATCAAATGAACATCCCTTTGCCACAGCGATGTTTGGCTGCTGCTCTGCTCCATCATTCTGCACACAGACACACCCACACAAACTACAGCATCAAAGATCACCCCTCTATGCCGATGATGTTATAACTGTTATCGATTACGTGGAGGGTGTGCTCATATATGCTCGAAGCTAAAATATCATGTCAGCTATAATGACCTTCGCAAATGCATGAAAGCATACATTTACATAAAATCTTTGAAAATCATGTTAATCTACTCAGAATGTGTCATATATTCATGATATTGGAGCAATGGGGTGCAACAACCTGCTAGCAGGGTGGCAATAACAAAATATCCATGTCCGATATTAAGATCATTGGACACCAAATACATGCTTATTGGAGTTACTGGCGGTTACATTTAATGTGTACTGATAGTAAAGCATCCACAGAGTCTTAGTATACTGCATTAGTCAATATTTGACAACACACTGTGTTTCCTGAAGGTCAAAACTTGTGAAACATTTGTAGAGCAGGAATGTGTGTCACCCTTGTCCTCAGATGTACACAAACTAATTTGGGTAGAAATGTGTCATAGCACCACTTATGGTCACAAACTTCACAAGGTACCTTGAATGAACGGTCAGATTTGGACCAAAAACCACAAAATTGCATTTTGGGCCATTTCATATCATCCAGTCGAGACATTTTTGGTGCGACGATGCAGTAAAGGAATAATAGCAGGAATGGCAGGATATAAAAATGCATTTGTATTACTGATTTAATCATTTTTAATTAAATTAAAATGTGAATAATGTAGCTGAGATTAAAATAAACGTTGTCTAATTTGTATTTTTAGTTCAAAAATAAAAGATTGAAATACTTGGTGTTTCATGATTTAATTAAATCTGAAACAATGTGATCATTATAGATTACCTGGAATTAAATATAGAAGTAGGTGAAGTGTTTCAAAAAATACACTTTACATCAGGCTTTACTGTTTTAACTTTCCAGTGCATGTCGTGAAGAAATTATAAAAGATTATCCATCTATCTTAAACGACTTTATTTTGTAGATCACAAGAAAAATCATGCTGGAAATAATTATCTAACATAGACAATGTGTTTATATGCCTTCCCTAATCACTGTTTTATCTTCAGTGTTACCTTTGAAACAGTGATATCGGTGACCTTATACAGCAGGATTACTTAGAGAAATAAAGAGAAAGACAACATGAGAGAGAGAGGGTTGTATGGTGAGGAAGAGAGGCGAACAAATTGAGAGAACGATCATGTATAATTAAGGACAAGTGGCTCTCCCCTGAGACATCTCTGTCAGTTAATAGGTCACAGTTATTAACGCAAGAAACCGCCAAAGCCTGTGCAGTGAATCACAGCGCTTTGGAGGCAAAAATAAAAGGGAACATGAAAAGCAAAGAGGACATAGAAAGGCGGGGAGGATTAAGCAAAAGAGATGTGGGTAGGAGATAAAAGAACCGGGGAGGGTGAAGAAAATAAAAGGAGAAAGCATGAAAATCAGCAAGGACGCAGGGGAGCTGGTGATCAGATAAAAATAGACAGAATGAAAGAGGGATTGAAGAGGCGAGTCATGTTCATGGGTGAAATGTGCACTTCAAGACCTTAATAGTTCACAGAGTCGCTTCTAGTGTACAATAAAATCATAGGCATTGTGTTAGCATTAAGTATGAAACTAGTCTTTAAAATACCTTAATTTGTATTTATCTAATTTGACTTCACAAATTATAAAATGATGCACTTCTAGATCAAACTATTCTTCATTCCTGTACACAACTTAAAATATGCAACCACAGCGTCCCTATCGAGAGAGCTTCCATTTTGATATTATTTTGGCAGCACATTAACTGAAAGCTACACTATGGAAGGTTAATATTATCACGGCAGGATGTTCTCACTCCCAACACATACTACATCTTATTTTGTAAACTATGGTGCTCCACATTCCCCTATAGCGCCAATTATGCTCATGCAGGGCTGCCTCTAGTAGTCATATAGTCATTGTGGCGAGAGTCAAAGAGGAGGATGTCGGGATGCATGGGTCAAATCCATTGTTTATGTCCTGTTTGAAGTAATTCAACCATGTCTTATTTGAACTTAATCAAGTGGTAACATAGCTAAGGTCACGAATGTCTGTAAGGTGAGTCACAAAACACCTTGAAACGTGTGTATGTAGACACGATCACAACCATAAATATAGCCAACTACACACACATTCTGAAAACTATAACACACAACAGTGTGTATCTACAAACACACATGTTAACAGTATAGGCTTGCGCAAACTCCCGTTCTCAACTCAATATTGGTACAGTAGCATGGTTAAAATGTAAGATTCATAAAAAATGTGAAAGTCTATCGATAAAATATATATATATATCATCTTCAGGTTTGGCAGTTGTTTCTCTCTGTTAAAATTATATTTATCATACTGTAGGTGACGTACTGAGTTTGCCTGAAACTCAGATAAAACGGTATAAATATTTTACACCTTATTGTACTATGTTACAGCCGCTGTTACCTTGTGCCCTTAACCCTGTGTGTGTGTGGTGTGGGTGTGTGTGTGTGTGTGTGTGTGTGTGTGTGTGTGTGTGTGTGTGTGTGTGTGTGTGTGTGTGTGTGTGTGTGTGTGTGTGTGTGTGTGTGTGTGTTGTGTGTGTGTGTGTGTGTGTGGTGTGTGTGTGTGTTGTGTTGTGTGTGTGTGGGTGTGTGTGTGTGTGTGTACAATGAGCTGTGCGGTTCCTATGCTGTCAGTGGCCGTACCGACCTCGTAACATCCGCGGTGATTGGCAGGACGTCCACCCATCCCCGCCCGCTTTCTGCCACGTCATCCGGGGATGGATAAAGGCCGGACACGGACACCATTTGGGGAGGCCCCTTATTGTGTGACAGACGCCTCAAAACTCTCATTGTGACATTGCCATATTCTGTGATTCTTAAGACTGCCTAGCAGTGTGTATTCTGTAGGGTTCTGTGCGAGCACACTGATTAGCAGTGTGTCCTAGTATTCTGTGCCTAGTATAGGGTTTGTGTGTGTGTGTTGCGTAGATCCAGGTTGCTTAGCTCCTGTAGAACCGCATTTAGGATATCTACATTGTGAAACAGCTTAGACCCAGGTTAGCTTAGCGCCTGTAGATCAGCATTTGTGAACATATTGCTTAGACCCCGGTGATTAGCACCAGTTGATCAGCAACAGCTGTGTTTCCACACAGCCTCGTTTTGATTATTGTTTTGTTCCACTTTAGAATTGAGGTACTTTCTTTTCCTTTTGTATACCCTGGTGCTACTCTCTTTTGGAGTGCTCCTTTTGTTAACCAGTAACAGTTTGGCCCTTTGTTGGTGTCAAACTGTTTGTGTACATTCTGGTGTTTATCATTTTTGGTTACAAATAAACCACCGGTAACAATTACCAATTCCAAACTGGTCGTGTCGTTTCCCTTTGTACCCCTAGCCAAGAGGGAACGTAACATACTATTTATTAATTAACTAGCATAAAGGCACCACACACTGTCAACACGTGTTAGGCTGTGAAGTCAGTATATTTTGACTTGCAACGTGCAATGTGATTTGACAAAACTAGAGAAAGGAAAATAACACTAGTAAAGAATAACTGCATAGAAAGGGAAAAGCATGAACTCTTTAACTCTTAAGAAAACCAAGTGAAAACGTATATATAATATATATACATTGTCTCATTATTGTCGTGTGTACACAAGTATCAGAACATTTGTAGTGATTATCCAAACCTCACTATTTATGCCTACACTAAAGAAACAGTTTTGTTATGATTTCCTCATGTTTCATTAAAGTTGCGCGACAGTAACAAAGGCTAATTGTTGAATTCAGGTAAGATTAGATGCAGTAGCTGAAGCTTCATTTAGTTGATGCACATTGTTTATTATGACAGTGACCTCAACGAAAATGAGGCAGGGAGAGAAGCACATTGTTGCAAAAATGTATTTTAATCCAAAAAACAGAAAAACTAAATATTCAATGTTAAATATTGTGTAATATGGCAGTGGACATGTTTTTGTAGATGGTGGGTTGAATACAGTACACATCAGCTTCTATTAAAACTAACATACGGTACGTAATCTATATTTGGAACATCTGCTAGTTGGTGTACACAAGTATATTTGCGTTTATGTTGCATGTCTACATCAGAAGGAGCAATGGGGGCAGTGGTGATGCATATGGAATGAAGCCACAGTATATGTGCACATTCTTGACCATATGACCATTATTGTTCACATTGTATAATCATAAATTCATGTCATGATCGGGCAAACCTTTTCAGTCAAATATATTTTTATTTTATTATGAGTCCCTACAGGCTATGAGACCTCAGCTAACAATGGCCGCCCTGAAAATACAAAAGTATCTAAATGTGTCATTGATGAGATCATCACTGCTGCAGTCTGTGGCTGATCTCCAGCTCATCAGAGCCGTATAGGAAGCCATGGGTTTGTGTGATCCAGGCTGACTGTGTGCACAGCAGTGTTGAGCTAATCACCTAACGGGTATGCTGAGGGAGCGTGCCTGCAGAGCGAGAGGCAAAGAGTGTGTGTGTGTGTGTGTGTGTGTGTGTGTGTGTGTGTGTGTGTGTGTGTGTGTGTGTGTGTGTGTGTGTGTGTGTGTGTGTGTGTGTGTGAGAGAGTGAGCGCAGTGAGGATGACAGAAGGATTTTTGGCAGAACCAGGTCACTCTGTTCTACCAGGTGAATTTGTATGTGGGTGGACAGGATAAGGAGGTGTGTTTGTGTGTGCGCGCGCGCGTGTGTGTGTGTGTGTGTGTGTGTGTGTGTGTGTGTGTGTGTGTGTGTGTGTGTGTGTGTGTGTGTGTGTGTGTGTGTGTGTGTGTATGCACCGTATGGCTGCTTTGTGAAAATGCACTGCCAAAAAGTATTTTCATCATGTTAACTTTTGAAATGTTTATGAAGGAAAAACAGCTACTGAGAGCTTTTCACAGAAATGTTAGCAACTCTGCACTAATTACAGATGCACAAAGAATGATGACATCGGCAGACAGATTTTCCCAGCAAGAGATAAGAATATTGTGGGTCCAATTAGATTAGTCAATCATAATGTTTTCTTCTGAGTGTGTTAGCAGGATTATGGCTATAGTACAAAGTGAAACTGGGTGGAAGGGTGTAACATGAGCAACAGACCCCATTCAATGTTGGGGCGGATCCTATCATGCGGCAGGTATGTTCAATATTTATTTACATTGCAGGTAAAAGCATTTGGGCTGCATTCATGTGCTGTCAGCAAAATCAGAAAATGATTTCCCAACTGCAAACATTTATCTGAAAGCCCCCTTGAAGTTGAAACAAGTATTTGTAGCGTCTATGTTGTTTCCACACAACCACTTAAAACTGGTGAACATGGTCAGACGTCAGAAAAGCAAGTTTCCATCTCTGGAAATGGGACCATCCAAAGAGCACATTAATTTTTATGATGCTGCATTTGGGTCCCTCCTGTGTTCATAACAATTATCATCACATTGTGACGACCTGACAGTGTGTCGGGTTGTTTTCTACTTCCAGGAGAGTGGCAGGTAGAATAGGGAGAGTGAGTGTGAGTAGTAGCTTATTCAATATTTTGGTTTATCTTTTATCCGATGCTAGCTCAGAACCACCAGAAGCCCCACCAGTGCTTATTTTAACTCTTTGTTTAAAGCAACTGCTTTTGATCCCTACAGGGAAATGCTTGCATGTGCATGCAGTGAAATATAAATTAGCTGCTAATGTAGCCCACTGTGGGCCCAGGCAGTGATTTGATGTGATGTGAACAGTGTACTGCCTAATGAGTGTCTCAGGAGGAGGCAGGTACACGTCTTCTGTCCCTCCAGCCAGCCCAGAGCAGTGCCCTCCTCTCAGCATCATTAACTCCTACAGTAACCATGACAGAAACACACGCTCTTGGAATGAGGCTAAGTGACATGTTCATGCATAGAGACTACAATAACATGCAAAGTAACATAATGTGTCAACACAGAGACTTCCCATGATGAAGATGATTCGTTAGGAAAACTTGCATGTTTATTTAAATGAAGAATGCTTTAAAAATGTATTACATTAAAGATGCATTGAAACAAAGGCAAAATACAAACTTACACTTATCTTGGAAGGTGAATGGGTGACTAAATAATGAGTTGTTTTCCTTAATGGCCATACAGGCTGGGACTCAGGAGAACAGCTTTTACTGTTTGATTAATCCAGGTCAAGACGCTTAGGAACCCTGTTTTTGTTTGTTGCCCTAAAGCAGTGACCATCAACTGGTGGCCACATCCGGCCCGCCAGACATTCTCATCCAGCCCGCATGGCGGGGGTGACTGTGGCGTTGGCGGAGTGGTTAGTGCGTTCGTTTTTATATCTCGTGAGTAATGTGCAGTACCGGAGTCCAACAGAGAGGCAGCAGCTGACTGCAGTAGCTTGCGTACTGCGTAGCCTTCCCTGCCCTGAAGAAGAAGTGATCCTTCCTTAGCCTGAAGAGTCTGCTTTATGGGCGCAGTAGCAGTAGCCCCGCTGCGAGGCTCCGGCGAGTTGACAGTACATGGAGCATGCTCCACTAGCACCCCCCCCCCCCCAACAGAGTCCCAACAGAGAGGCAGCAGCTGCGGGACAGTAGCCTGCGCACTGCGTAGCTTTACCTGCCCTGAAGAAGTGATCCTTCGTTAGTGTGAAGAGTCTGCTTTATGGGTTTATGCGTTCTGCAGCAGTATCCCCGTTGCGAGGCCCCTGCGACTTGACAGTACATGAGTACCCCTTCCCCCCCCCCCACCCCCGGTCAACACCGTCAAAATGCTGGGCTATATATATAAAAAACGCTGGCCCTTGAAAGTGTCTCTTGGATTAATTTTGGCCCTAGGACAAATGTAGTTGGTGATCCCTGCATTTTTATTTTCTGCTTCAGACAAACAGCCTTTCATTTATCACATCCCGGGAGTGAAAAGACACCTGTCGCATAGCTGGCACCTGAGACAAACAGGAAAGGAGAGCCTGGGGGAAAACGAATGCTCAGTGTGCTTCGTCCTAAATATTAACCAGCCGCTTCCTGCTCCAAACCTGCTGATGGTAGCCAGTTCTGGAGAGACGGGGGGTGGGTGGGGGGGGATGCGCCCCAATCCTCAGCGGACAACACTACCCTACTTGCGCGGAGGTGACCCCCATGTGTTCTACACGGCCCTAACATTCACCATTGTTATTTATGAGCTTGCAAAGGTGTCCTTTTGCAGGGAGACCGTGTGCCACCTGTTTTAGCAGTAGGTTAAAGTACAGTGCAGTGTGTTCTGCAAAGGTGACACTGCAGGTGGCTGAGTAAAACTAAAACTACTTAGCAAGTTTTTAACTAGGCTGCAAGCTTTAAAAAGGTCTCATATTTTAAGAAGTGAGATTTACATGTCGTTTTGATTAAGAATCGGGTCTAGGTGCAAATTGAACACTGGTAAAGTATTGTAAAAGCTCAAGCCACTAAGAAACACCCATAGTCTAAATGTGCCTTTTGGGATTTTGTCATGGTCAGGATATCACAATTATAGTATCCATAGAGTAGTCAGACAACAATTCCACGGTGCTGTTAGTCATTCTCCAGCAGTAATGAGAAAGAGCGCATATACAAAAGACCCATAAATGCTGACCAATCAGAGACTGGGCCTTTTTGGGAGTTTGGCTTAAAGAGACATGACAGAGGGTGGTGGATACATTCAGACAGACAGTATGAGAGAAAAGCTTTTTTATTTGTTTACATTAACCATCTAAACATGTTCTGGTAGAAACCCTTAAACATTTTCCATAAAATGTCCCCTTCATTTGTATTGATGTAAGTGCTATGAGGATAATCAAAATATTGTCTTCAAATGCTTTATGATAATAACCATTATAACATTATAAAGACAACAGTATAACATTCTCAACTACATTTCAGCTTTACCATTATGCTGGACTATGTCTTAGCCAAGCCTTTGCAAAATCACGAGTTGTTTCTCTCTGTTTCCAGTAAGTATGTTAAGCTAAGATTACTCAACTCTAGCCAAAAAAGAGGATAAACATGTTTCTAAAAATGTGATACAATTTCTTTCAAGAGTGAGAACATGGAGAAAAAGCACATAATAGAGACTTGAAGTACAACTATTCAAGAAACCGCCACAAACTGTGACCAGTGTCTGGAAATGTGTTGTTAAAACTGAGGCTTTAACGGTGGCTATTCATATAATATTACATTTACAAAGAATGGTATGTGCCACATGAAGTGTAACAACAATTTAAAGGTCCCTATTATTCTGTTTTTCATCAATATATTATAGGTCTCAGATATATACAACACATGTCTCATGTGCTTTGCTCCAAACACCAAACAGATCATTGCAGCATTACCCATAATCCCCTCTGTTTCAGCCCTGTTTCAAACGTGCTGATTCTCTGTCTGTTACTTTAGATGAAAATAAGGAGCCCCTCCCCACGCCCCTCTGAGAGACATTTGGTTACAAAGAACACAATGGCACTCTAGGAGGAGATTCAGGTGATAAGGTGGGGGTGGGGGTTACCTTGGTTGCTGATTGGCTAATGGCAAAACAAGCCAAAACATCGTAATGACATCATAAAGTGGCCAAAATCTGATCAGCTCATTTCCAGACAGGTTTTTATAGAAATGGATCAGGACAAAAAGAGAGAATCTTTGTTCCTGAAACTTTCAGAATGTCTTTACACAGACATGTTGATGTAGAAGAGACATGAACATGTGGATTTTGCACAATAGGTGACCTTTAAGATTGTAAAAGAGTCCATAAAAAAACATTATAATGATGAGATTTTCTTTCATTATAATGATTTGAGTCACCTCACAAAATCCCTCTCTTTTTTTATCTTTTCTAAAGGCTCAAAAATAAAATACTCTTCTTTGGAATGGTATGCTCTCCTGGCTTAATGGAAGCAGGTGGGCTTAGGCGCGAGATTCAGGTGCAACAAAGAACAGGGTCCTTTGCAGAGACACCTTGAGCAGCCCTTTAATGCTGATTCTTTGATTTTATTTCTCTAACGGACGGTTCCCATTTAGGATAGCAGTCAAGCATAGACTTAAGGATATAATCAGAGCTGAAGATAGCCATCTGCACTGTATTTGTGATTAAATGGAGAGGACCTAGGTTGGCAATTTCCTTATAAAGTGCTGTTATGCTGAATAAGGGCCCTTGGGGTTTATTATCAGTTCTTTTAAAATGCATGGCATTGAGTAGAACTACAACAAAGACCTACATCAGTCAGCAGCCGCGGAGCTCTCAGTCTGGCCAAGGATGCTCCGGGACGATGGCTATTACCCAGTTTATCATCACAGACGTAAAAGCAGCTCTCTGCAAGATTTACTCTCCTTTCTTCCTTCCAATTTAATAATGTCGAAGGCCATTTATTTAAACATTCTTAGTTGGGCTTGTATTTCAGAGTTAAACCTGATTATACTAGCTGGAAATGTACACGTACACTGGGGTTTTCACAAAGTAGTTGTCAAGTCCACTGTCAAACCCCCTCGTTGACCATGCGGACTAATCGTTCATCTGTGGTTTTAGCACAGTGTAGTATTAAAGCAGTGGCAATGCATTTACAGCAGCTGCTGTTTTGCTGTGGAGAGTTGCTGAGGCAGCACAATGCAGCAATAGGCAAAAAAACATGTGGCTGTACCTCCCAATGCTGGACTACAATTAACCCTGGTGTTGTGTTCAAAAGCTGTTACCGTTCATGGTGTTCGCGGGTCAATTTTGACCCATGGTTTATTGTCTGACCTCCGTTAGTTAATCCCTTACTGGTTGTATTTTAGATATTTTTTGGCAAAAATTAATCATTGAAAAACAAAATGTGTTATACATTTCACAATTAAACACACACACACACACACACACACACACACACACACACACACACACACACACACACACACACACACACACACACACACACACACACACACACACACACACACACACACACACACACACACACACACACACACCACTCTGTAGGAGTACATACATAATAAAAGCAGACATGGTCAATGGACTCTGAGTGAACTTCTGCACCACTTCAAAGCATCAAGGTTGAGCAGAGGACTCTGTTTCCTACAATGAAGAGGAGATAGTTAATCTAGCATTAGCGCCTGGCTTCCCATGAGGAAACTTCATGATTCAGGGAGGTGAGAAGGGGTGCACACATCCTCTCTATCTCTCTTATCTCTTAGACCCTCCCTTTTCTTCCCATCTCCATGGAGATACAGACACATCACAAACAGAGCTTGAATGAAAGGGGCATCAAATGGACATCGATTTCTGATAGGGAACCTTCTGGATCCACATTGGGCTCGGCCTAAGTCACATCTGTGCTTCGGTCAAGGACACCAAGGTCTGAGTCTCCCCGCCATGCAGGCACCAAATGGAGCGCCGCGGCAGGCCACCGGGATCAGAGAGCAGTGGGATGCTCCTTTCATCTCTTGGGGATTAGCACTCCCAGAGGAGAGAAGTAGACTTGTGTGTATGTGCACTGTGTAACACTCTTGCAACAGTATCTCCCTTTTAGCCACAGGCTACACATTTCCTCTTTCTGCTGCATGCTGGGAATCCCCCCCAAGGCCACAAATATATGAGGCTCCGTAGGCAAGAATGAGATGAAGGAGAAGACTCTGTCCTTGGGCGAGTTTCCTTAAAATAAACATGAAACTCTGTATGTGTGCCGTGCCCTCATCCGCAGCAGTGGAAGGTATAGGCTGAGTTACACTGTTTATTGATTATATTTAAAATATTCAGCATGTAACAAGGGTTAAAGCTGCCCGTTATGTTTCCAAGAAAGAACCCATTTGTACGAAGCAGCTAACACAGTAACACCAAAAATGTGGACATGTGCTGCAGAGTGCTATACGTGGTAATTCTAGTACAGGCATTAAACATGCATGGTAACAGTGAAGGCTCCACTGGACTGTATCCACTCTTCTATTGAAGCAGTAGGCCCCAGGGGTGGGGGGGGGGGGGGGTTGAGGCAAAGAGCAAAGCCATCTGGGAAACAGGGATTGCGTGACAGTTAGCGGGATCCTGGATCATCAGCCACTTCACACTAAGCAACACCTTCAGCAGCAGCACAGAGGAGAGAAAAAGCTGTGACACAAATGCATCCAATCTTCACCTTCCTCTTCTTTATTGTATTTCTCACTCTTCATCTTTACCCTCTTCACAGCAGGTCCAGACACACATGAGTAAACGACCCGCTCTTCCCTTCCTTCATTAATTTCTGACACTGCAACTCTTCACACGCTGTCAGGAGAGAGTGTCTCTGTGTCTCACCTTGCTTCTTTTGATGTCACTACTAAGAATAAGAATGTCTCCTGCTGGGCTCTGCGTCCTGGAAACCAAGAGCCAGCACTCAGCTCTAACTCTCCAAAGCTGCCTGTCTGCACATATCGAGGTACTTGGTCTCACCATGGAGGCAATTTAGCAAGATTTATGTCCAATTACAACCATCCAAATGTGAATACATCATATTGTATTGCCCACTTACTGAATAAAAAGTTGGACAGCTTGCCTTGGGTCTTATGTGAAAGAGCGATCCTCTCAGTTTTGATGACAGCGGCGTTTTCTAATTGTTTTGTCTTACTCTATACATCACCCACTGAAAATATGACACCGTATTCACAGCTGACAACTTCTCCAATAGCAGCAGAGTCTTATTTCAGTAAAACAGCGCCAGGCAACAATGTTCTTCTTGTTAAAACAAACCTGGCCCTGCCTGCGCTGAATGCCCTGGCACAGACGTCCAGCAGCAGAGCGCCAGCCTGAGCCCGGACAACAGGCTCTGGGCAGCAGGCAGCTCATAAATGAGTAATGGCAGTCACATTAACATTCGGTGGCAGGGCAGACTAAGGGCAAGAAGGAGGGGGACCAAGGGAGTGCAGGCGCTCCTTCTGTCTTATAAAAAGGCAGCTGATTAATGTTTGATTTTAGCTGGCCTCATTCTTCCCCTAGCACAGTGCAGAGCTCATCTACAGAGCGGGTTAGAGCAAGATAGATGGAGCTGTGAGTGGGGCACAGAAAAACAGTCTGTACAGGTGCTGTTTGGAAAGGTTGAGCCAGCACCACGCTGTCTTTCCTCTGGCCCTTAAATGAAAAACAACAGTGGTGCAAAACAGTTCAGTCATTTCTAAATGAATTGGGGCATTGATACAAAAGTGCAACCACATGATATTGAAGGATGAGAGCTGGTATACAGTTGTTTTGGTTAAGTCCCCGATACGAACGTGTTACAAACCTTTTTCATCTGAAACAGCTTATTGGTGTTTTAATGTTCAAGAAGGTCTTTATTTTTTCTCATACTGCCTGTGCAGCCTCTTTAATAAAAATGTCTAAATTGCATTTTTTGAAACCAGTAAAAACATGACATTAATGCCAGATATTTCTCAAAAAACAAATCTTGTTTGACAAACACTTACTAAAAATGTTTTTGGGACAAAATCCCTTTTAAAATGTCGTCAAGGTCGCTATAAGCGGGTTTGTGTCGCCTCAAAATGACAACATAAAATATAAAAATTGAAGCTGAATTTAATGTGATCACATGACCCGCATCTGAATTAAAACAATTGCCTGTGATTGTCAAAATGCGGAAAATGCTTTGAATCACTCAGAGAAGTCAATGTTCATGGAGCAGATAGCGCCTAACTGACTCAATTGAAAGATTAAGAATTTAATAAAAATATTCTTAAATTTCACAATGCGGCATCTGTACAAACACCTCGACAGGTGGTCAGATTCAGTGTCATTTGAAAATATTGGACATAATTCTCTGAGGATCCATAGCGTATTATCTTTAATCATTATATTCATAAAAGGCCATATGCTGCCCTGTGTGCCTGACTAACAGGTGATTGTTAAATGTGCTTTTTGGAATGACGTGAGGGAAAATTGTCGCAGGAAAGTGATTCTGACAAGTGCGTGACTAGGGAGCAAAGGAAATTAGACTTTGTCATAGGTGAGAAAAATACGCCTCTTCATACTTCACAGAAAATGTTTCATTTTTCTTTTCCAGGGAGAATACTTGTCCCAGTTATCGCGCTCGCTCTGTAAAAATCTGGTTATACTTTGCATTACATTGTAGTGCTGGAGCTATTTCAGTGTCTAAGCCTTCAAGATAAAAAAAGAACATCCTGTGTTAAGTTGCCTAAATATTATTACAGAAAATTCTGATGTTCCTTCCCTCAACAATTAATACTGACACTAATATGATATGCTAAAGCCGGTTCTCTGGTTCTTAAAACCATATTGTTCATGTAAACACATGTACATATTAACAGAATAGCTGGATTATACCTTATTGTATTTACAGTATGATTTGTGGATTGTTTAGCTTTTATCTGCTGTTTAAGAGCAGATAAGCGATAATTAGACAAAGGCATTATGTCACTAATGAACAAAGCCCCAGTGAGACCGGGTGAGCTCTATACTAAATGTTCCCCCTTAACAGTAAGTGGGGAAACTCACTCACCAGCAGTGGAAAAGGGAGTCAGAGAGAGTTTAAATTATATTAATGTGTCGAGCTAGGGTAATTTGGTAACATAGAGGGAAGTGCAGTCAGAATAGCCGTCAAGGAAACAGGAATTCAGCAGGTACTGTCAGCCAGGATGTTGGCATGCGCCGCTTGAAGTCAGCTCCAGCAGTAATCTTATAGAAGTGGCAGATTAGTACTTATAACATAAAACGTCTGTCGCACGCACTCACACATATGCACAAGTAGGAATGCAGCATGCTCATTTGCACACACAGTGCATCCTCACAGTGGCAAAGTAGTCAAGTTGTGATTGACAGGCAAATCGCTCCTGCTGAGATATCCATTTGACAGAGAAAATAAAGAAATGCAGTAGTTAAAAGCCAGACGCGGAAGAAGCCTGCGTATACTTCACATGAAAGCAAATTTAAGTATTTTGTTCGCCTGTGAGAAGCTGAGCATCAGAGGTGAAACTAGACAAATATGATTTAAAAATATAATTTTTAAATGAAGAAAATTAATGCTTTTTATGCAAATCTGGGTGCCAATCAGGTCTGTTTGAGGGCCAAGACTCGTGCGAATGTCAGCTCCATACTACATTAGAACACCGCCCAGATCTTAAAATATGACATGGTTTCAAAGCTGTACTCACAGCTCTGCCAGGGAGGGAATAAGGGGTTATACAAATTGCCTTCCTTTTTGTTCCACATACATTGTAATTTTACTGTTGGTAGCAGGAGGTGGGAATCGCCTTTAATAATGGTCTCTGCACATTAATTTGAGTAGGGATTTGCCCGGACCAGCTCGATCTCAAAGGCCCTTAGCGCCTTTGTGCCTTGAGGCTGGGAGAGGGAGGATGATGTGCCTGGAAGTACCGAGCCGAGGTGAGATACAGCAAAGTGATGGAGCTGGAGACAGAAAAGTCTCCCACAGCGGGAGGTGATAATGGAAGGGAGAGATACTAAAGTGTGCTTAGCCATTTCCTGTATCTCATAATATCGTGTAATGTTGGTATAATTAAACCCGGGAAATGTGGCTTCATTAGTCCCAGTCTGGGTGATAAAATGAAGTGAAAACTAATTGGTAAAATACACACTGCGGCTGAACTAATAAAGACACGGTATGAAGAAGGACGCAGCTGCAGAGATTGACATAACATCAAAAGCGTGACAAAAATATGATGTTGTTGTGGCAGCCAGGCTATTTTTCTGTTATTGATAGAATGTTTTTAACAATGACCAAAAATCTGAGGGGGATTTATAGTACATTTTTATCCATATACCCCTGTCAAGTTATTGGCGTTTGCAAATTCACTAGCTATTGTACATTGTTCTAGTCTACATATCTATACATATTTACACAAACAACTTCTTGTTAGTCTTGTTAGGGTTTAATTTAATATTTCTTCTTAATTAATTTGGTTTTACATGTTCATAGTTCACTATTCCTGCATTATACTTGCACTATTATTTAATTTGCACAATTTTATTATCTTCATTTTTTTCCAAACTTAAATATATTGTACGATGTATTTTTGTGTGAACCTGGGACTAAGAGTTTTCAATTCTGACAATTACGCTGAAACTGTTCCATGTGACAATAAAGCCTTTGAATCATTGAATCTAGCTGGCTTCATCTATGGCATTGCTATGCTAATTGCTAGCTACATACCATTGCAAAATGTCACAACAGTCCAAAGTGTGTCTTAGAAGCTCAATAACTGTGATGGCGTGATAAATAAGTTAAAAAAGATGGTTATGTTTTTTGTTTGGGTTTCTAGTGGTCTCTCCTGTCACTGCGGAGAAACAAATCATTATTCTGCTTTGTGTGGTATTGACATAAAGAGTGACCACAGTCTGTTTTATTTTCTCTCGTTGCCTTTATAAATACATAATCTGTACGCCTGTATATTAATGCAACCCCCGCTGGTAGTCGGAGATGTTAAAATACATGGGACAATAGAGTGGTCTGACATGCACAACAACCTGTGTATGACCTGCTCTGAAATACCAAGCAGAAGCACAAACTCTCAGCCTTAGCCCCACTTGGTTCCAGTAAGTTTCCTGTCTGCTTTCATCTGCATCACAAAAAGAGGCCTGAAAAAACAGATCAAACCTTCTTTTTGGGAAAAGACAGAATTGTAGCCATTAGGCTCTGTCTTCTGTGCCTCTGCCGTCACTTTGTAGGGAAAGGCCGGAGCAAAGCTAGTTTCCATTCAACAGGGAGAGTTGGCCAAAGCCACGAGATCGAGCAGTTCCCAGCTCTTTCTTTGTATTGAGAAATACTTGAGATGCCTCGATAGTTTTTGGAAGATGGTGTGCAAAAATTCTGAACAGAACAAGATCTGTATGTTTTCCCCTGTCTCCCTCAGGTTTGACAGCATTTGAGGAAAAGTTAAAAAATGGTAAGTCTTAAATTGGGTGGAATATAGCAGCTCCTCGCCGGAGACAGGATGCCATTTCTATTCTTGTTTGTTTCCTTCTTTGCTTCGTTCTCTCTTTGCACAAACTCTTGCACAAACCATCTGCCATACAGGTCCTGTGTGACTTTACTTCAAGAACTCTTAGTGGCTGTCTTCATCAGCTCCGCTGCAGAAAAACAGCTTTAATTGGTACTGAGGGAAGAGAAGCAGAAGGGGTCGCATGCTTCACCACATTTGAAGGTAAAATGCTTTCAAATGATCAGGAATGGCATTCCACACTCCTCCTCCTCGGCAAAGACAGTTAGCGCTAACATCTCTACGTGGATCTTTTTTAATACATAATTCCTTTTGTTTAATAAAACACAGCCAGCTTATTAGGTACTCTTTAAATGAACACATGTTTAAATTAGCTCCATTAGGCAAGCTGTGAAACTACTACTGCCTTAGTTCACTTTACGGAGGAGCTCTCAGGTTCCATGCAGGTAAATCACCTTGTCAGGCTCAGATTGCTAACTGTAATATATCAAGCTGCCCTGTCAATATCCCTGAGCCTTGAATTTGCCCTCCTAAGCAGTATGCTCTGCAGCTAGAAAGATTGAAACAGCATATGTCAGAACAGTGTTCAGGATCTCGTGTTGGGCTACATGGGAAAAGGAAAGCTTACAGCCATCAGTGCAGTCTGATCCATTCCAGCAGGCAATTACGCCATTTCACCAAAGCCACTAGGAAAGCTTCACTACAATTAGGCTGACAGAAATGGCCTCTTTGACACATAAGAGGAAACCAGGGATTCCCCCCCTCCCCTCCCCAATCCCTTCTCTTCTCTTTGCACTGTCAGGGTTCTGTGCTGCTCGTGTTGTTTCAGAAGGGCTTTGAGACATTAGCTTGTGTTGTTGCTGTAGCTTTGGAGACATTTCACAGCCCATTAGATGCTCTTTCAGCCCCAACCAATACTCAAAGGCAGAGAAAGAGAGGACAGGGTGGGGTAGACACAGACTGAGGGAAAGAATGGACTGTACACTGAGCATTTCAGTGGGTGCATTTGGTGCAGGAGTGTTACATGTGAAGATTAGAACATAATACAGTGTGAGCAAAACAAGCCCTTATTGGCTTCTGTGCCAAGAGTAAATGGCAAGATGATACCATTCTCGTGTACAGTAGCCAAACTAATAGCACGTTAGCTTTCTTTAGCTTTGGACAGAGCCTATAGCTTGTTGCCCCTCTTTCCACTGTCTATGCATGGGTAAGCTAAACGGCTGCTGCTCACAGAGAGAATATTGAAATCAAATGTCTCTTTTATATTGCAGCAAGGAAGCAAAAATGTATGAATCCCAAAAGGTCAATTCCTAATTTCCCTAAGAAAGGAAGATTCAGACGCATGGAGGCATGCGGGGAATATTGAGCAAAGGAAACAGCTGGTAAGTAAATTATAATCAAATGGTCCTTTAATGGGTGTAGAATTCCTTAAATGCAGTTTATTTTAGCATTTAGAGGAATAATGATGCTGACATTTTCTTTGTGAATTGAAATGAACTGCAGCAAACTACAGTAAATCCTTGTTAATGTATCCATTTAAATGGTACAACAGATGCTAAACTGTACTGTTTATAATAAAATCCCTTTTGCCTTGATAAAAAAAAGGAAGCATGAAACACACCCAGTAGAGATCCTCGCTTAAAGCCAGTGGTCAGAATATTGTAGCCTAATCAGCAGTACATGCACCGTCTGGTTTATAGTTTGCCGATGTGCACTGCGGTTTGACCGTGACAGAGTTAAGGAGGTTTCCTGTCCAGTGGATGGGGTTGAACAATTTGCACGACTGGCAGAAAAACCATAATCAATCCGGAGACTATAGATAAGGGCCCTAAAACCAGCCAACCGCAGCGTTTTCTCTTATCGCAATTACACCTTGCCCTCCTGCCTCAGGTACAGCCAATTAAGCCGGGAGAGGATGCGGCGGCAGCCACTTCACATGTAGGAGGCCTATCAGACGACTCCAAACACACCCCATCACTGAGGAGGGGGCGGAGAGGAGCCTGGGAAGCACAGGAAGACACAGGGAGGCTGTTGTGCACTGCAGGTATGTTACTTCCACAGCCACATGTATGAAGACAGGATTCTGTTGGCGTGAATGATGTATGCTGAGGTGAGTGATGAGCGGTCTGCTGGACGGCTGCGTTTCATCATGGGACCAAGGGCACACAGACCTCCAGCACTGCGTCCTCTCACCTGCTTTTTAATCCATTCTTTGCCTTCCTCCTCTTTTTCTGGTTTGCTTTGTGGGACATCGCTCACATTATGCGACTACTATGCAGCACAGCACAGGAAAGGAGGTGTGGGAGAACTTGTGTGTTTTAATGTGAGGGTGGTTACAAAAGGCAAAGATGAGGTCAAAATCAAGGACAACCCCCCAGGATGAATACAAATATTGGCCTATTGTGTTATTCCCTGGTATGTATTCAAGTTGAACTGGAATAGAGGGAAAAGAGCCATACTGTCGCAACTTGCTAATAAAACATTGATTACAGCAGCTTCTCTGTGCCGCGGTTCACCGTCTCCCCCACCAGTAAATGGGGGTTAACCAGATACACAACTATAAAACCTAAAAGAACTTGATCTGAACCACAATATTACACTTTTCCTCCCTCTCGCCACTTTGAGGTTTCAAAAGAGCAGACACACAGCATGTGGTGTTTTGTCTACGCCGTGTGAAGCCACCACACCAATTTAGCTCAACAATTTCACCCCAAAGCAGTATCCTTCATGGAGCCGAGAGAGAGTTCAGCTAGATCACTTCTTCTCTCTGTGCCATACTGAAACTCTGATGAGACTATAGGCACACAAGACTGAGTTAAAGAAAAAGAGAGGCTGCCACCGGTGCTATCACGCTGCTTACATGGCGAACCAGATGTCTGGCCAGGGCACACACACACACACACACACGCACACACACACACACACACACACACGCAAAGGGACAGTGCAAGTGTTGCAGACAGACTATCTCTTTAAACCTGTTTGATGAAGTGATTAAAGTACTCCTCCAAGCACATGAAGCCATTAATAAAAGCATGACAGAGGGGAGCCAAATTCAAAATAAAATGGGAAGAGAGTCTGCCTCGGTGGGAGAATCCATCTCCTCTCTATTTAGACTACATGGATATGCACTAAAGCTGCAATGAGACGAAGTGAAAAGGAAACCACTTATTGGCTCCATATTGAATTCTATTGGAGTCAAAAGGGGGTAAATTGACTAAGTAGGTCGAGGCAAAATACATGCAGGGAAAAAAATATGCTATATTCAAATTCTGATTGGCCACATGGGTCTGTGGATGCTGCTTTCATAATTGCCTCCACTTGATGTTTTCTCTCTGCGTTTCAACATTGGCCGTGACACACAATGTGATGGAGAGGAAAATAGCTTCCTGGTGATTCAAATGATGTGCGCGACTCGACGCTCCCCCACTGAGACAAACATCTGAAAATGGTTCCTTCCACATTAATGCCAACAGCCAATCCGCTGTTGCCAGTCCACGCACAGACGGCTCTAAATCACGGGTGTGTGCGGTGGCGGCGGCGGTACTTACCACGTTCACTGGACAGGGTGGTATCTGTGAAGAGAGGAAGAGAAAAAGGGCAAGGGGAGGGGAGAGAGAGGAGGATGATTAGTACATAATAGGCTTCAGTAAACGTGGCATTGCAAAGACACCGTTAAACAATGGAGCAAAACAGATCAATTTCTGAGGATTAATGGGTATGCAATAGCCGGACAGTGACCTACAGTATACAGAACGCAGGGATACTATTGGAGAGAATTTGCTGTCACTACTGCCTAGTCGCTCACATTTGTCTCTGTCTATTATCAAAGGCAGCACCATTTAACCAGAATGCAGTTTGTTTTCTCCCTTATACTTCTTGTCATTGCCTCAAGCAACGGGATTCATCATTATCTTCAAACGCTTGTTGTGATGTCTATATTCCACTTGTGCTCACTCGAGAGAATTGCGGGATGTTGCATATGCATATTCAACACACTTATGTACATCGTCATGGGCGGTATTTATTCAGACCTTGACTCCACAGCTGGGTGGCAGAGAGAGGAGAGGCAGCTCTTGTCTTCTCTCTCCTGGTTGCCTGCCCTTCTCATGTCCTCCAGCAGAGTTGCTTAGTCAGACTTGATCAGAAGTCATCTCTGTGGCTCCAACTTTGCATTTACTGCTTACATTTTTTATCTAAAAGCCTTAAAGCTGATAGAGACCTAAAAAACTGAGGTTTCAGGATTTCACTTTATCATGAAAAGGTTTGTGTTAAAGGGGCATTTGAGTTTGTTTGAATGGGGTTTGTTTGTGGTACTTATCCACAGTCAGTGTTCTACTTAGTAAATTATGCTTATTTTCAGGTTCATATTTGTATGTAGTGTCTCTACTGGGACATGTCTCCATGCTTCAATGTTCAAAAAGCTCTTTATTTTTCTCATACTGCCTGTGCTGCAGCACCTCTTTTCACCCTCTGTCTGAAACCAGAGCGGTTGGTTAACCACTTAGAGATGTCCCCCCATTCAGCCTATCACATACAATGTGGGTATTGTCCACAGTAGACGACCATTACATGTATGTATGATCTGTATGTGTAATGTGTATTTGTAAAGCGCTTTGAGAGTCATTGATAAAGCGCTATAATAAATATAAGGATTATTATTATTATAATGTGTTGGAGCGCTAGCCAATAGACAATCAGTTTTACAAGTGTTAGATAGTGATGTCGTTACGAAGTAAACTAAGGAGTGCAAGGGAAGGCGTTTCAGGCAGGGAGAGAGTGTGTAAGAGAGTAACTCCCTCTGGAGGAAGTCTGGGATTTTAACATTTGCAGACAATTTACATGCACAAAAACATACAGTATAACACAGGAAAGAGAGAACCCAACAAAGCATACTAGGGCCTCTCTAAGTGTACACCATATTCATTATATTTCTACCCCTTCACGATGGACAACTAAAGCTGTCATTTTGCATGCTTTAGTCTAAGTGACCAGACTCCATCGACAAAACGAGTCATTTGGTTTAAAAGTTGAATTTTCTAGTCTACTGCTGCCTCGATCGGCCTGTTTATTTGCGTGATTTTGGTGAAACCGAACTCTCACGATAACACAAACAAGCTGCTTCATATCCCACATGTTATCACCACTTGAAAGGTGTCATGAATAGTTTCTCACACACTAGCTATGTTGGATGGAGCTGTGTTTCAGCAAACAACTATTTCCTCTTCTCGCCTGTCTCATGTTTTGCACTTGCGATCATGAAATAATGCACAACTTGAAAGGTGGAAGTAACTGTAAATGCCTGCTTTGAACATACAGTATGGACTCAAACATACACATTGTTGTATTTCAGGGTCACTCAAATATCAACCAATTGCAATATCTGTGCCGGATTGGGTTGGAGACGAGTACGGGTCAATTATAAGAGCCTGGTGTAAGGTCTTAGAAGCTTGTTTTGCAGCATTTACTGGAGGTTGATTGATTATAATAATATCAGCAAAAAGCATACCCTGTTAGAAAAGATGTATCAGCTGAATCCATTAAGTTACAGATTATTTTCTTCAAATATCTTATTTTTCAGCATGTTTATTGATTTTCTTTACAAAATTGGAGGCTCAATACAGCTCTTGGCATCTTTAGATAGTTGTTATGATCAAAATGCACAAATGCCAATAGGTTTTGCTTTTTTCCCACTCATGTCTGGCAATGAATCCATTCAAGTTTATCTTAAACTCCCTGCAACTTTTTGACATGTTTACAAAAAGCAAACACATCACTATCTAAATGAGAATTTTGCTTACAGACAGTATTTCCATTCCCCTTTCTCAATATATAAAGGCACCCCAGTCTAGCCCAACAGAACTTCGCTCCGCACATGTTCAATTATTCATCTCCCTCTGTCAAGAATTCAGCCTTGCTAGCAGTTGCCAGTATCCCCTACAACTTGGCAGGCAGGCTCATATTTGGCATATGGTGCAGAGCGGCGCTGCTTTTCCTCCTCTCTTCAGTTGGCCTGCTAGCACTCCCAAGGACACACACACACACACACACACACACACACACACACACACACACACACACACACACACACACACACACACACACACACACACACACACACACACACACACACACACACACACACACACACACACACACACACACACACACACACACACACACACACAGTCTGTTAGTCTTGCTGGGCAACACAACCTCTTTGCAACAGGTTTCCGTGTTTTCAACAATAGCACTGTAAATGCTGTATCAGCTAAATTAGGCACAATTAACAAATCACAATTACAGGCGACACAACATATTGTTATTTAATCGTCGTCTTGGTTTCAACTTGAACGAAAAACACATGGTAAAATATATTGCACTATTGTAGAATTTGTAATCGTTTGAAAAAGAGCATCAGTAGAAAAAGGAACTTTTATTATTTTGTATTTTATCGGAGACTTTTATGTTCAGTTAAATGTTCAATTTGTTCAATAACAGATAGTTGGAAATAGTTTTCTTTCATTTTGTTTTTATTCTACAAGCCATTGTTTCTAAACCAATTTGGCAGTGGGACAAAAGGAGCGGCACACAAGAATAACTGAGTACACTTTAATATCAGTGAGTTATTCTAACAAAAGTAATATCATATTGATTATTAGGTTTGACTCACTTCTATCAGATGCCAATCCATCTTCAGGTTCCATAACCACAACAATGAGTTATGATTTTTACCCCCCCGCCAAGGACGACATATTTTCATGTTGGTTTGTTTGCGTTGTCTGTTTGTCAGCAGGAAAACGGATAAGTGGCTTTGTGATAGGGTGAAGACCGGTCAGGGTAAGAACCCATTTTATTTTGGAGGATTGATCAAGAGGGCTCATCAAGAAACAGGTCAACAAATACCCAGGGTCCAGTCTAACCATCGCCGACTCCTTTTGATGTACTTCTCAATTGGTGGACCAATCGTATGCTTTAAAACAGAATGTAATGTTATCCTTTATGTAGACTGCAGGCACTCAGAGTTATGTTTAAACCGGACATATTATGCTAATTTCCAGGTTCCTTTTTATATTTAGTGTCTCTACTGTGACACGTTTCCATGCTTCAATGTTCAAAAAGCTCTTTATTTTTCTCATACTGCCTGTGCTGCAGTAACTCTTTTCACCCTCTGTCTGAAACCAGAGCCCAGTCTGCTCTGATTGGTTAGCTGGCCGACTCTGTTGTGATAAGTCAACCGCTTAAAGATTTCCCGCCCCTTAGCCTATGACGTACAATGTGTTGGAACTAGGGCTGTCAGTCGATTAAAATAGTTAATCGCGATTAATCGCAAATTAATCGCACATTTTTTATCTGTTCTAAATGTACCTTAGAGGAATATTTTTCAAGTTTTTAATACTCTTATCAACATATGAGTGGACAAATATGCTTTATGCTAATGTTTTATTATCATTTGAACAATGACAAATATTCTCATGAATATTAAACACAACAACCTCTGAACATTACAAATATTCGCCTCAATTCAACCTGGAACCTCTCTCATACAATAATACAATACAAATGGTGTGTGTGTGTGTGTGTGTGTGTCTGTGTCTGTGTCTGTGTGTGTGTGTGTGTGTGTGTGTGTGTGTGTGTGTGTGTGTGTGTGTGTGTGTGTGTGTGTGTGTGTGTGTGTGTGTGTGTGTGTGTGTGTGTGTGCGTTGGAGCTATGTGCAACTCAAGGCATATGCTTGAACCGGAGCTGCCTGGACGCTGCAATCATGTTGCCACTATCCGTGCTGAGTGTCCTGACTGTTCGTACAATGTCCCACTGTCTGGCTTCCTGCATAAAGTCAAGTGCTCGGCGCAGTTGTGGCGAAATGTCGCTCCTCTGTTTTAATTTAAACAGCTCCTTATATCGTTAGCGCAGCTAGCTAGCACCAGATGCTAACAACAACAATGCACGTAAGGTCTCTCTCTCGCTCGCTCGGGCCACACATACACACACCCTCCCGGTCCTCCCAACAGCCAGTCGGTGCCTGCCGGTGAGCGTGGAAGTGTGGTCTGCCACAAGCGGGCGGCAGGAGCGGGGCTGTCAGCATCAGCTTGTAGATGGTATTTTAAACTCGATGCGCTCTGAAACTACGGGGCGGCCGAGGGAACAAAATACACATGCGTTAATCGCGTTAAAATAATTAGTGGCGTTAATTTTTTTTTGCGTTAACGCGTTATTAACTTGACAGCCCTAGTTGGAACGCTAGCCAATAGAAGCATGATTGTTACATAGTGACGTCACTATGTATACAGTATTTGCTACTATATGCATATGTTCCCCATCCAACTGTTGCAGCTGGATCAACTGATTCATAGAGCATTAGCGAGTAGATAATTTACACATGCAAGCACAGTTATAATTATGACACCGTACACATTTTTCACATGAGTACTGCACTGACTATAAGGGTAGATAATACATACCATGTAAGCCCTCCTGAGAAATTGGTTCTAACAATTTCCCTTTTCTCCAAAAGAATAGTAAATCAGCAGCACTGAAACAAGTCCCCTGCCGGTCACATGGATGGTCTCGTGCTGCTCGGTCATCTTTGCTGAACAAATTCAAAATTCAGACACACGTCTAGCATTCTGGTCTGAAGCACTCTATTAGTTTTTCTTTTAAAGTATACTCTGACCTGCGCTCTTTATGAAGCTGCTGTGAAAATAATGAGTGAAAGCAAGTGATGATGCAGACTCCCACATATTACAAAACTCATCCAAAATGTAACCGTTTCTCTTTCAACTTATCAATGCCATGAAAATAGAAGTGGTTTAGCTCCCACAAAGTGTTGAATGACTGAATCAATGCTTTAATTCCATACGTTTAGTATGCTGACCTGTTTAAAGAATGCAGCACTTAGTCAGAGTAAGAGGGCCACGGTGATAGCTGCTCCTAATATTATGTTGGACAGTATCTCAGTCCATAGAGTCTTTAGAATCAGATGGTCTCTGGATTGTCACAGGTTCAAGTCCCAGCACGGACAAGACATTTGTTTTGCCACCAAACCCGCAACTGCCAGTGTAAACATGACATGGTGACATCTCCATCAATGCATGAGTTTGGTTAATGTCTCTAGGTCCTTTTTCGTGCATGTGTGTGCTTTTCCCCTACACTTTCTTCAGCTGCCAAACAGCTCTTTTTTTCTAACATTGGAGCTTTGTGTGAGACAGTTTTTACAGAGCTGATGGAAATCCACTTTATTCACTTCCTATTTGCTGCTACATTTGTAACATTGGCTTTAAATTGTCTTGATTGTAAAATGAAAGATTATACAAAATGATCTGGGCAGCAAAATAAATCACTATCAGGCAATAATGTGATGAATGCATCAGGCTTATCTGCGAGTTAAAAAGACACAAACACGTGCTGAAAGGCGGTTAACATATTCACAAGATCCCAGCAACGTGTTAAATCCCACACACACACACACACACACACACACACACACACACACACACACACACACACACACACACACACACACACACACACACACACACACACACACACAGACACACACACACACACACACACACACACACACACACACACACACACACACACACACACACACACACACACACACACACACACACACACACACACAGACACACACACACACCATGTGACGGAGTGCGGATTGACGTGAACGCTTCTGCTTGCCTGCAGATGCGTCCTTATGCCAGACCTTCTTGTTGCCCTTGTGATAACTACTAACCGGAGAGCCTTTTTCAGCTAATAAATAAAACATTTAAGAGTCTAATCAAATTGAACAAATGAGTATGTCTAGAAAACTATTAATCAGAGAGCAAACATGTATTTACAAATATAACACTGGCACAAACAATCAATTATTCATGAAGTGAATGCTGTGTAAGTGGGCTTCTTCCCGGGTGAGATGCTGCCATAATTGGAGTGGGACTACAGGAGTGCCGGCTGGTTAGTGTGTATGTGTACCCATGTGTTTTCTGTGTGCTCTCTCTTTTTCTCTCTCTCACTCACACACACACACACACACACACACACACACACACACACACACACACACACACACACACACCACACACACACACACACACACACACACCACACACACACACACACACACACACACACACACACACACACACACACACACACACACACACACACACACACACACACACACACACACACACACACACACACACACACACACACACATTATCCTACACACACACAGCACACACACACATTATCCCACACACACACACACACACCACACAACACACACACACACACCACACACACACACTACACACAACACACACACACACACACACCACACACATTATCCCACACACACACACACACACACACACACACACACACACACACACACACACACACACACACACACACTTCTCCCATGCACCAAACTTCCCCCAAACACGACAAGTGCAGGCAGAGTCGGCTCATTACTGCCTAATGAGTTGTCTGATTAGTGCAGAATATAAAAGCCTTATTGTCAAGCGCTGTATGTTTATTTTGATTAATTATTGTACTAAAGTGACTGAACGAAAGCACAATGACATGGAGCATTAACGTTTTGCGGTAATAGGGCCCTTGTGGAGCGAGCGGTCATATACTCAACCCTCAAAGCGACGCGCAAAAACACGCCGCTGACTGAAGAGCTTTTATATTAGAAAGACACGTGTTCTCAACATGCAATCTGACCTTCATCTCCGTATGATAGCATCAGGAAAGCAGATCCAGTCCTGCAGACACTAGCTGCTGACTCAGGAGAAGGTCAGTGATTCTTTTCTTTGTAATGATTTTCTTTCAATTATATTTATTCACAAAAGACGTGCCTGACGAGAGAGAGATGTTAAAAGTCGCAATGCGTGTGTCACTTCCACTCAATGTGTGTATCCTTGATAGGCAAAGGTGTTGAAGCTTGTATTACTTCATGGTAACTCATTGGAACAGTTGTTTTATGTGAGTAAAAGCTATTATACTACAAAATGCAAATAATGTTACATGTGGAATCTTTACACTATTACTTAAAGGGGCTCATTTTCAGCTCCATATCTGCAGCACTTCTTTTCACCCTCTGTCTGAAACCAGAGCCCAGTCTGCTCTGATTGGTTAGCTGGCCGGCTCTGTTATGATTGGTCAACCGCTTACAAAACACCCGCCCCCTAGCCTATCACATACAATTTGTTGGAGTGCGAGCCAATAGAAGCGCAAGTGTTACATCGTGATGTCACAATGTTCATAGGGTGGATAGAAACCTGACTAAATAAATACTAATGCTGCTTAATGTCTGTTGGATGTGTAAAGAGGCAACTGTTAGCTAACCTGATTTAAGAATATGGTTATCTGCTGCAAGTGGCCAAGAATATCACTCAGAGTTAGAGTGAAATATAAAGAGTTATGTAATACCAGCAAAGTATCAAATGTAATACGGGTAATACAACATATTAGTCTATGGTGGTCTATAAATATTTAGGTTTTATTGAGTAGAAGACGAAATGCACCATAACAAAGGGATGGATGGCAAATGTTTTAAATAGTAGAAAATGTGATTCCATGACTGTGAATGAGGCCCTGTAATTCGCCTCTCTGGTGCTCTGTGTCCTGTCTGTGAGCAGAATGCCTCTGGGATCTTCAGAGGAGGGACTGTATCGCCTGGCCTGTTGCTCGGGACACACTTAAAATCAGAGGTAATGGGGTACTCAGGAGACTGCTGTTACACACACCCAACTGCCAATACACTGTAATCACTAAAGGCCCCTTTTCTTCAGAGATAAGTACTGCTTACGTGCACTGCACTCAAAACTACACAGCTGCACTGGATCTTGCGACCACAACTTCGGGCAGTCGTTTCACTTTTTTTGTCCACCATGAAGATCACATTTCCAAGGGACAGTATTCCTTAACATTACATTACATTACATGTTGCTTTTATCCAAAGCGACGTACATACTCAATATTGTGGGCAATCTCCACAGGAGCAATTTGGGGTGAAGTGTCTTGCCCAGGGACACAACGACATGCTGACTGCAGTGGGGTTTGAACCTGTGACATATACGCACAACCCACCGCGCCACACGCTGCATCAACATATTGATGTAATATTGTGTCCTATGACAATTTACAACTTAAAATCTTAGATTAAGCGTTTCAGTGGTCTTAAACTTGTGCATTTAGAAGGTAAATGGACAGGCTAGAATTGTAACCTTTAGCCTTTTAGTTGGTATAATTATAGCAAAGAAGATAGATAGAAAAAGCCAGTTAATGACTTATGGGTGCCTTTGTGGGATAATGTTCTTCATCAGGGAGGTGACTGAGGACACTTCTCCTCCCACAAACAAATGAAGCGCTCCCTTCACTAGTTCTTTCGGAACATCGTTGACGAGAAAGATAGTTTGCTTAAGTAGTCTTGACGGCAATGGTAATAAAAAGATCTTAACTACCTGATACAATGGGGTATTTCTTTACTACTCGCAACCAGACGGTATCAAGGGCAAGTCCATTTTCAGCAAGCGGTTATTTTCCTAGCTCAGGCCGTAAAGTTTACTTTGTGAGTGTGAAATTAAAGTAGTGAACGCAGGCAAACATTGGTGAGGTTTGGACCGAGGCAGACATTCTTCTCATTCAATTAGGCTACACAATACATAAGAAGGCAACATTTTAAGAGTTTTTTTTTTTCTTCTCAAAATAGTATTTGCTGCTTAAACCTTTTACAATAATTGAAGTTTCTCTCCAAATGTGTACCTCTACCTTGTAACTTAAATCAACCACCACAGCAGCATGTGTTTTGACATCACCGTCTTTGTTGCAGACTAGCAGCCGACTTGGTGAGATTTCCGCACAGGAAAAGGATGTAGCACACGTTCACACATCATATGCCCGGCCACAATTAACAGATCTATCTGTTGTCTCTCAGAAAAAGCTCCGAACAGACTGTGAGGTTATTTCAGAGACCTCAAGGGATTCAAACTTTTAATTGTTCTGCATATGGGAGCCTGTCAGGATGTCATTTCCTCAGTTAGGTGTAAATGAAGACAACCATACCAGTCACCTTTTCAACAACAGATGTATCCATAAGAGTGACTAATTAGCTGCAATTTGACTCTTTCTCTTAAGGCTGTGATCCTGAGACATGAGGACTACTTTATTTGTCAGCATTGGTCTTGGTTAGGGATGCACGATATTGGTTTTTTGAAACCGATACCGATAACTTCCTGCTTCTCAAGACCGATACCGATAAAAAAAAAAAATGTACGCCACTAATTATTTTAACGCGATTAACGCATGTGTATTTTGTTTCCTCGGCCGCCCCGTAGTTTCAGAGCGCATCGAGTTTAAAATACCATCTACAAGCTGATGCTGACAGCCCCGCTCCTGCCGCCCGCTTGTGGCAGACCACACTTCCACGCTCACCGGCAGGCACCGACTGGCTGTTGGGAGGACCGGGAGGGTGTGTGTATGTGTGGCCCGAGCGAGCGAGAGAGAGACCTTACGTGCATTGTTGTTGTTAGCATCTGGTGCTAGCTAGCTGCGCTAACGGATATACAGAGCTGTTTAAATGAAAACAGAGGAGCGACATTTCGCCACAACTGCGCCGAGCACTTGACTTTATGCAGGAAGCCAGACAGTGGGACATTGTACGAAAAGTCAGCACACTCAGCACGGATAGTGCGCAACATGATTGCAGCGTCCAGGCAGCTCCGGTTCGAGCATATGCCTTGAGTTGCACATAGCTCCAACGCCCATACCACCGACGACATGTTTGTTTACTGTCATGGCTTCACGAGTTAGGGAGCGCTGGATTTGTGAAAAAGTCCCCTCTTCGTAAACCACTAATACCACAGTACTGGAAAAACGGGAGGAGCCGAGTGAAAAACAAGCGCCCCTCATCCCAATCCACCCACACCGCAGTATTTTTTTCTTTTTTTTTACCCAAAAAATATATTGTATATTATCGGGGCTATTAATACTGGTATCGGGTTTATCGGGATGACGTCATAATTCCTAATATCGGACCGATAATTATCGGGCCGATAATTATCGTGCATCCCTAGTCTTGGTATTACAAAAAAACATCTTTGGTTTTGCAATTTAATTTAGAAAAATGGTATCAGCTCTTGTGTTGAAAGACAGAAAAGACAGTAACTCAATAAAGAATCAACGGAGGGAATACTGACAACATGAGAAAACAGTTCTGTCTTTATTGTCTGGAAAGACGAGATGGAGGCTGGAGGCAGGATACACTTGTTCTAGTGCGAGTCAAATGCTAAGAGGTTAGCGGTGTGTGAATAAAGAGTGGAACTTTTGTATATTGGAGGGACCAATGACCACATGTTAAACACATTCTTAAGATATAAGATATTATGGAAAAAACTGAACAGGACTTATTTTGCTAAGAATGATCTGATACAACCGGCGGCTCAGGAAGAAAGCCCACAGGATTATCAAAGACAGCAACAAACTGTTCTGTCTGCTGCCGTCTAGCAGGCAGGACAGAAACCACCAGACTCAGAGACAGTTTCATCCCACAGGCCATAAGGCTATTTAACACCTGAGCTGGCGCTATTGTTATTTTAATTGTTGTTTTTTATTGTTTATATTTATTTTTTCAAGTATTGTAATTGCACTGTTGAGGAACCTGTGATCTAAGTTTTTCATACATTACACCATAGTTGTGTATATGTTAGGACAATAAGCCTTTGAATCTTGAACATGAATCTATGACGGTTGCCGTAAATCATCGGTCATACTCCCCACTGTTTAGCAAAGTGCTCACATTAATGTATGCTGTATGCCGTTAGACCCTAAATACAAAATGGTTCCGGCTTGTTCCGAGCTATTTGTGCTTTCAGGTCTCAGCGAACATTAAAGCTCTTTCCCTGGAGGCAGAACGCATTTAATGGGGTGACTCAACCTTAATGTTATGTGCTGTAGGTAGCAGGCGATTAATTATTATAGCCCGGTAGGCTGGTTTCACCTCAGCATGTAAACATCTTATATGTGAGTGGGTGTCTGTTGGCATGTATTCATATTCCTGACACCCATGTTTGTCCAGTTAAAGCCAGCCAAATCCACCTCTGCCTGATGATTAAATCAAAATGTATGCACAATGCTCACTCATAAACACCCCACTGGTATGAATCTGTATTTGCAATGTTGAGTTTTCTCTGATTGCAGCATCCCCACATGCAGAGACAGACACGGAGGCAACAAAAGAAAGGGCGGATGGGGTGGTGTGTCCCTGCTGTGATGAACTGGTGCTGACACAACCAGATGTTTAGTTAAAAAGCAGAGCCCCGACGGGGGATGGAGGGAGGAGTTGACAAGCGCTTCGGGGCTTTAGGCAGCCGAGTGCTCCGCCTCCGCCTATAGCATCTCTGTAGGCAGGGTGTGTGTGTGTGCTTTATCTCATGTCATTTGCATTTAGCTGAGTGTGCACGTCTGTGTGTGTGTGTGTGTGTCTGTGTGTGTGTGTGTGTGTGTGTGTGTGTGTGTGTGTGTGTGTCTGTGTGTGTGTGTGTGTGTGTGTGTGTGTGTGTGTGTGTATGTGTGTGTATGTGTATGTGTGTGTGTGTGTGTATGTGTGTGTGTATGTGTGTGTGTGTGTGTGTGTGTGTGTGTGTGTGTGTGTGTGTGTGTGTGTGTGTGTAATCACCTTGTAATTCAGAGTAAATGAAGGAACAATCAATGAATGTGTGCTTGTGCCTCCGTGTCTGTGCATGTGAAGAGTGGTAAATTGAACATATGTCTGAACCGAGGTCTCCTGTCGCGGTTTCCTCTCTGTGGACTGTGTCAGAGCTGCAGGGCGATGGGGGGCACACACACACACACACACATACTGCTGACTAAACGCTTCCACTAGCATGCGTTAGTCTGATCTGCGACGGAGAGCACATTTCCAACGGTTGATCTTCTGCCAATGTAATGCTGTAAGAGAAGGCATTTAAGAAGCAATAGGCAACTTGTTGTGGATGCGATCACATTACCAACCGATGGAACATCCCATCATCATCATGATCATCATCACCACGATTATCATCTTCATTAGCGTCTTTTCTGTCATTGTGTTCCTGCTGGCTCAGGATATAGTTAGTGACAGAATGTTAGTGCAGTAAACCTGATAGGCAGGTAGTGTAGGTGGCGGATGATTGGGTAATACACACCCATTCTCACTTTCTTTCTCCCTTTCCTTTCCTCTGTCTCCACTGCCTGCTTCCCCTCCACCCATACCCTGTCCTCTTCTATCGAAACTAATCTCATTTCCCAGTGGCTTGAATTAAATAAATGTCTGTCATTAAGACCAGTGAAGGATGGCGGGGGGCCTGGGGAGATCAGGAGACGGGGAGGACAGGAGGGGCTAAGTTAGACCCACAGAGGGAGAGGGTGATGGTGAACGGAATAAGTGGACGCTGAAAAAGCGGCTTTACAGCTTCTCTCACTTTTGTCCCACGCAATAGGATTTGGTGGGAAAAGTAGAAATAGCATCTAAACTGTTATGATGAGAGGAGAGGAGACTGCACCTCTGCGGCAGCCAGGCAGTCTCTCTCCATTTTCTCTGTGTTAGCTTATCACCCTCTCCTGCACCCCCACCCCAGCTCCATGCAACCCCATTTAACCATCTCAACAAGCAACCAACCCGCCTCAGCTATCTAGTTTCTATTGACAACCAGCAGCTAGGTACTGTGAAATATTTCAAATCCACCTGGGACTCATCCTAGCAGTCATATCGGTCCAACATGTGACTATTAGAAGGAGCTAAAGGCTGCCATCAATCCCGTAGGTGTCTATTTGATGATCCCCACATGGGAATACTTCAATGCTAGTCTTAGCTAACCTGCCGCGCTATTTTAACAATCTCCCTTGGGTCTGTTAAGGGCCTATTATGTGTCTGTTGGAGGAGCGCTGCGACACATTATGCGATGCATGTCGATGTGTAGACACTGCTTCCTCAGTGTTGCCATAGTGTGCTGTGAAGCAGGTTGTTTGGAGGCGAAAAATGGCCACATTACCCATCTAACCGACCCTATGTGCTAATACGCTTCTTGATGACATGCACAGAAAACAAAAGACTGTGTGGCGCTGCAACTGGTTGTTAAACGGGTCCATTCAGATGTGAAACGACTGGTGAGAGCCTTTTGACAGGTAGGGGCACATGAATGGCTCTCATCAAGCCTTTTTCCTGAAGAAACACTAGAGAAATAAAGTCAGACTTTGAAATGAAGCCTGACACGTACCTTGCTCTTTTACAGTGACCCCTTTCAAATGTCAATGGTCTATAAATACACCCTGAATGTCATTGATGTCGATTTGTGGAGCTAAATACTTTGTTTTATAGTCAGTAAAATCCAGAATGCATTCAACTAGGACTCTGTTTTTGAATGTGTTTATCTGTACAACAAACTTTACGAGACACCTTTATGAACAGCCCTTTCAACGTCTTGTTAATGGAATCGGATTGCCACCATTATTTTTATAGAGACATGCTTTGTGTCCAAGTAATGGTTGAAAAAGGGATATTTGAGACCAAATCTGTTTTCTTTCCCAACTTGACACAGAGGGGACCCATTGGCGTCATTAATAAACGCACTGGGTAAAGAATGTGGTTTGGTTATGTAAAGTACAATACACTTTGAGTATTTCGACATGAACGTGTCCTGGGCAAAAGTCCTTTTTTTGTTTTGTTTCCTGTGAATGGACCAACACATGAAACCAAAATAAATATAGCTTGAATTTGGTTTTTATATCAATGTGTTTCAAGTGGCTCGTCATCGATTTCTTGATTTCGGTTGTAGTTCGAGGAAAATGGCTATCTATCTATCTATATCTATATCTATATCTCTCTTCCCGTACCTTGCATTGACAAAAATGCAAGGCAGTGTATGTTTTATTTGTATTATAAAGAAAAGGTCAATGTTTTCTTTTCTTTTTTGTCATTACTTGCCATTGTATTGTTTTAATACGGGTATCGAGATATTAAGGCAGGTATATGCAAGGGGTCTATGGTTGTGTTATGTGGTATTTTAAGTAAATGGCAAATACATATTTAGTACTTACAAGAAATACTACTTAATTGTAGGGATGGGTATCGTTTGAAATTTATCGATTCCGATTTCGATTCCGGTTCTGCTTATCGATTCCGGTTCTTATCGATTCCCCGTTTCGATTCCAAAATTGTAAAATAAAGAGGTCAAATGTTTAGATAACAAAAATATATTTATTCTTAAAAGCTTTAACTGAAATTGTTACTAAAAAATATACATGCAATACAAATGTATTGCACAATAGCTGTGCTTTATTTTAACTGAGCTATGCCTGTGGCAAGCTATTAACAGGCATTACACTTTGCCTTTTCTTTTTCTTTTTTAGTGTAGTGGAGCCTCACTTCAGAGTGTTTACCGCGACCTATCTTTGGTGTTATGAAGTGACTGAGCTCGTGAAATGTCTACGGGAGGGCGGGGGAGCATCGCTGCGGGGCAACTGTGGACCTCTGTCGCCTGTCAGCGCAATTTATATGATGCCGTTTAAAAAAATGAAGGGCGGTGCCGGCCGTCAGCGTACCGAGCCGGCCGTCAACGGCCCGCTGACGACCGGCCGTTCTGTGATTCTCCAGGTCCGCCCTGTATTCCACCGGGTCACCGCAGCACCGCGGTGCAGACGGACCCGCTGGAATACAGGGTCTACCGCGTTTAGGAACCGTTAAGCAGAACCGAAATTGTGTATTTTGTATGGGTACCCGGTACCCGGCATTTTCTTATCGGTTCTCATCTGGAACCGAGTTTCGGTTCCCAACCCTACTTAATTGTGAGAGAGTTGTCATGACTCCCTGAGGGCTGATGTGGAGGAAGCATCGGTGCAGCACCAACTGGAGTTACCACCAACTAGTGCCTAGGATATTACAACAAATATCCTAGGCACTATTTAGTTCATTTTAACATCTACATGCTACCACTGGCTCAGATAATGAAAAATTACAAAATAAGTTACCATAGCTATGCAGATGACACCCACATTTACATAACCATTTCACCAGGAGACTATTCCCCAATTCAAACACTGAGTAAGTGCATTGAACAAATCAATGACTGGATGTGTCAGAACTTTCTCCAATTAAACAAAGATAAAACTGAGGTAATGGTCTTTGGAGCCAAGGCAGAACGTATAAAAGTTAGCGATGAGCTTCAGCCTGCAATGTTCAAAACAACAGATAAAGCCAGAAATCTAGGTGTAGTCATGGACTCTGACCTGAGTTTCAACAGTCACATTAAAACAGTTACTAAATCAGCCTACTATCACCTAAAGAATATATCTAGGATTAAAAGACTAATGTCACAGCAGGATTTGGAAAAACTTGTCCATGCTTTTATCTTCAGTAGACTCGACTACTGCAATGGTGTCTTCACAGGTCTCACTAAAAATATATAGGAAGCTGCAGCTGATTCAGAACGCTGCTGCTCGAGTCCTCACTAACACTAAGAAAGTGAATCACATCACTCCAGTTCTGAAGTCTTTACACTGGCTTCCTGTGTGTCAAAGAATAGATTTCAAAATACTGCTGCTGGTTTATAAAGCACTGAATGGTTTAGGCCCAAAATACATTTCTGACCTCCTGCTAAATTATGAACCATCCAGATCTCTCAGGTCTTCAGGGACTGGTCAGCTTTCTGTCCCCAGAGTCAGAACTAAACATGAAGAAGCAGCGTTCAGTTATTATGCTCCAAATATCTGTAACAAACTCCCAGAAACCTGCAGGTCCGCTGCAACTCTGACTACTTTTAAATCCAGCAAGAAGACTTTTCTTTTTGTCGCTGCTTTTAATTGATATATTCATATCTTAGACTGCACTGTAACTTTTATTATCTTTGCTTTTTATCTTTGCTTTTAAATGAGTGTTTTTAAATGTCCTTTTACAATATGTTTCTTAATGCTCTTAATGTTTTTCATTTTTGTAAAGAACTTTGAATTACCTTGTGTTGAAAGGTGCTATATAAAAATAACCTTGCCTTGCCTAGGTGCTCTATAAATACGTCGAATATGATTCTTCCCTTGTGTTCATTCATAACAATTAAAAAAACAATAACCCTTCATCCAGTTGTAAGAAATGTAAATGATGTGCATTCGACAATGAATGTAAGGCCCCTTTTCGTTTAGTGAACATGACAAATATTTTTTGGGCCAGAGCATAGGCGGCAGTTAGCAGTACGTAGTAGTAATTCACAAACAAAGGTTTTTTACTCAAGTACTTGAGTAAATCAAAAAGAGAGTCTGAACATGTGTTTGTGTTTCAGAAATAGAGAGAAATGTTTCTAATATTTTAGCTGTCTAAACAGATAAGGCTAAGTATTAGCAACATTCTCTAGCTGTTAGCAGAAGACATTTTCCTTTCATCTATGTAACAATCAGCCAACTTTGTGAATAGCTAGAACTTCAAATCGACTACTCTGAGGTATGCGTCCATTACATGTCACTTGACGCTTTTATCCAAAGCGACTAACATACATTCAGTACTGTGGTGAATAAATAACCAGAAAGACAACTCTGTCTGATTCACCATTTATTTGTTTTGATCACTCTGACTTGTAATCTCCACCGTATCAGATTTCCATAACACCCCACAGGAGCAATTTGGGGTGAAGTGTTGCCCAGGGACACAACGACATGCTGACTGCAGTGGGGTTTGAACCTGTGACCCCCTGATTCAGCGCAAGTTCAGCGCACTATTCCACTGAGTCACAGCGTCCACTATTTCTTTTATTTTGCCTTCAGCTAATACAATAACTTATCATGATGTTGGCATTAAATGAGTCTGGTATGTGTGTGTGTTGACTCAAATGTCATATGGTGGTGAAATCTTAAAGCTACCACGTGGAATATTGTTGTAAACAAAAACAATTAGGGGTTACCTTCAGTGTTATTTCACCAAATTAGGTGTCATAAAAGGCAGTGCAAAAAAAATCTGTCAACGGGTATTCTCTTAATAGTTTGCAACACAACAAACAATGTCCATATGATATCTGACTTCCTTTCTTATATGATGAGTTTTCTATCATTCTTTTTCGAACTCTGAATTTCCCCTGTTGTTTAATCTTTGTCTCTCCCTTTGTTCCTAGTTCCTTAGTTATGTTCCATATGTGCTGTATTTGCATTTTTACAAGATGACAATTGACAATAAATAACAAACACAATAAAAGTACAATGCAATGATTCCCTCTTCTAAAGCCCACATCGAGAGCAGATGGTTGCATTCATATGTCATGCTGTCATCTATCTGCATGAGAAGAGCTTTTCAACATAAAACACTATGTGGAGCAAATACCACTGGATGATGAGATGCAGGGAAACTGTACAATTCCATCACCTTCTATTTCACTTGTATAGTACCTACGATCTGACCTACTCCTATGCAGCTGCAGAAAGTGGCTCAATATTGTACAATTTGTAGAAATACAGTTGTCATCATGTGGTTCTGGAGTGACACTTAGATACAGATATGAAAACTCATACTTTTCATTTGATACACATATTTATTTGATGCAAACCATGCAGCACCGGTGTGCCATTGTTCTGCTCCTCGTAGGATTAGGTGGAACAATCTAACTTTTGCTTCCTTCTCTGTGTTCACGAGACACAACGAAGATAAAACCCACCCCAGTGAGTAGAACAGGAGTTTGTCTATTTACTTCAGCTGTTCTACATTTCAGAAAACACCGTGGAGACTGCAGCGGCATTTCTGAATACTTTGCGGCTTCTTTAGTAGCTACAGGTGTCAAATATTTTATTTATTGTTTTAAGTTTGAGCCAAGTAAACTTGAATCATTTGATTTAGTGTGTCTGGGAATAGATTGTGGTTGTGACTGTCCTTTAGATTGCTGGATAGCCGTACACAGGCATTTATGCATCGACACAGGACAATCTGAGGCAGGCAAACAACAGCTCCAGCCCATCTAATAACAGTGGGGCTTATCAGCCGCCTCTGCCTCCTCTAATTTTCATCAGTTTGGACAAGCCCATTAAATAAATCTGGAACCAAAATAAACATGTTTTTCCTGAGTTGAAGTGACAGGCAGTGATCACACCTTCCAATGTCGGAGAGAGAGAGATACGACGGCTTTTAATTAAAAGTGCGGCCATGTGCACAACAGCACAGACATGATAAACAGGAATTTTGCCTCCAGCACACAAAGTCGTGCGAGGATTGTTGGACAATGTGTGATCAAAGACACAGCACGTTACTGCTGTTGATGATCATTAACACTGATGCTCGGATGTTCTGGAAGATCCCCAGTCAGTGTTGGAAGAAGGATTATAGAGCCACACTTCCTCTAATCCTCATCCAATAGGAATGACTTTGATTATCCTTATTCTTGAGTTGTGTGGTTAGGACAGTTGACTTATTTTCTTGTGATTTAACACCAACAAGTTGTTTCGCAGTATGTTATCATAAACAGGCCCTGAGGGAAACACGCTTTGAATCCAAATGAAACAGAAAAACACTAGTAGAGACTTTCCTGTTAGTACAATTGGCAACGTATTGGTATAGTGGCCAGAGTGTAGGTGGTGATAATTCTTTAAAAATGTAAGCTTACACTGGCTTGCCTCACTTGAGTACAACCAAAACGAGAGCCTGACAATATATGGTGTTTAAGAGAATGAGAAAACATTTTGCTATTATTTGAATAGTCTTAACCGGCAAGCCTAGGCTAAACTATTAGCAACATGTTATCCCCTTAATAGTTTAGCTGTTAGCCGAAACGTGAATAGAAGGACACCATTTTCTTAATGGCTCGAGCTTCAAAGTTACCCTGAGGTAAATCGTGTACAGTATATGTCTGTTTTTTCTTTTTGTTTAACACTGTAACGTTATCTTGATTTCGGCAATTAAAATGTTCTAGTCTAGTAATTAAACCACCAGAATTAAATTCCGAAATCTAAACACTACGCTAAAGAATACTTCTTCTATAATACAGTAGGAATTAGTTTTATTGTCCTTATTCTTGAGTATATTAGTTGTGTGGTTACAATACAAGAATTCATGATGGACTTTCTTTTCCTTGGATTTAACGCCACTCAATTGTTCCGGCCATATCAAAGGCAGAACTGTATCGTTTCCACTCGCAGTTCGTGACATCAAATCTCCAGTCTTGCAGTAAGTTATCTTAAATAGGCCCAGTGGGAAGCACGCTTCAAATCCAAATTAAATAGAGAAAGACAGAGGAGCTTTTATGAATTCTCAGTGGACGGCGCAGGACAATAAGGCTTCAGGGAAAGCGATGTCAGCACTCAGGGCCATTGACGGTCAACACCTATTTGCCTCAGGCGGACATCTTTATTGGTGTGCATTGTCATCCAGTGGAAAAAAAAAGAAAACCTACAAAAAGAACCCCCCGTGCACCAGCCATACTAAAATCAGTTTCCATGACAACGGCAGTCTCCAAACTTTAAGTCATTTCTGTCACAGAGGCTGACATAAGGTGAGCTATCATTTCTTTTTTACCTCATCTCCGTCTTGCCTATACTGCTTTAAGTTTGACTTTTGCCTCCAGTTAAGATTTCCTTTTCTATTACTGCTCCTTCGTCCTCCTCCAGGTTTGTCTCGTTTTCCTTTCTTTGATAGCCATTGATTTCCCAAAGCTGCGCCCCTGATGTTAAGAAACACAAGTAAAGAAAAAGAGGCCCTAAGTGGCTACAAGTTAAGTTTCTACTTTCCCAAAAGGCAAGAAGCAGGTTCACGACTTCAGATTTTTCCTCTGAGCGACTGAGTGGGTAATGAATACAATGCAAGCATTTGTTCTGCACTGCCGGACTTGCTCTGGACTCTGAGATCTTTTTTTGAGAACTTTATAAGATCATTTATTTTCATATGTTTGCCAGGGGTGCCTCCTACTCGTTGAAGATTTGTAGAAGAAACATAAAACCTGGGAAGTCAAAAGTGTGTTGGAAAAGAGATATGAAGAAGAAGAAGACGGTGAGGAAGGGAAGGCAAGAAGGGAGTTGAAGGTCCTTGGGCAAATATTCCTCTTTTTTTTCCTTTATCCTTATTTGCCCTGCTCTGAGTAAATGTCAGACTGCTCTGGGAGCTGGCAGGAACAGCTTATTATAAAAATCTGAACCTGAAGCATCTTGCCCCCTCTATGCCAGAATGCACCAGGAGTCAAAATGGAGAATATGCTGCAGTCATTTACATGTTGTGAGTCTTTGCCAAGGCAGTCTACATGACCATGAGCAGGGCAGAGGCTGTCCAGCTCTGAACCTGCATTTACAGCAGGCACTTGTGTCCCGTACAATGAAATTAATCATTACCACTGCAGCATGAAAGAACATAATCTGGCCCGCTCCCAGCTATTCCCCTATGGGGACTGATTTGTGATCGCGTCTGAAGATAGACTGTGCATTCAATCAACAACGCAGCTTTCGGCTTTTCCGGCCACCCTGCTGAAAGGCTTGAGGGATACAAGAGATCAATAGAGATAAATTAATTAATACGCTGCCAAATGGGACTGCTGTGTGGCCAGTTACTATAGAAACACCAAACTGTATGGCAGGCCACAACATGATATTGAAGTTGATATCTGCACTGTTGCAAACGGGTCCAAGGGAAGTCTTGGAGTCCTGCGTGACAACCCATGATCATTTTCTGCTCCACTGACATTAAGAAATACCCACTGCTTTCATGCAGAGGAGAAGTGGCTTTCAGGAAAGAAAGAAAGGGATTATTTTCAGTAGAAACATTTTGATATTGAAGCAAATGAAGCAAAAAATAATGCTGGATTTCCACAGAGGTTTGTGGTAATCTGAGTGCAACTCTTATGAATTCACAATAGGAAAGCAATTAAGACAAGACGTAAGCAAGACGGAAATAATGACAGATATGATGAGCTGCTGTGGCTCTTATCGCCGTCCACTCCCCCTCGGCTTGTTTCTACTCGCCTGCTGTGCTGGTCTGCGAAACGTACTTCCTCCTGACACGCACATCTGTGAAGAGTAGCAGTGTGCGGATTGCCCTGCCTGCCTGCGGGCTACATTTGCTACAACACTAATATCATCCAAGCAACCAAGGAATTCCTAAAGAGCACAATCAAGGGAGAAACAACCCCTGCCGCTGACATAGCCCTGGCACTTGCCTCCCTTCCTGCTACTTACACAAGCAATATTCCAAGTTGTTGTTTTGCCTCCATCAAATGTTCCCATTAAAAGTGGCATTTCATCTAAATCAAGCCTGTGGGGTAGGAAGCAAGACAAAAGGCAAAGGGAGGTGAGGGATGGGGGGAATTCTCACGTAGTTACACGCACAGACTCAGAGTGTGTGCACGCCGGCCCGTGTGTACGCCTGCAGCCCCTAACTGACTTCATAATCATGGGGAGTGCCATTATTTGTAGCCATCAGAGCAACATCAAAGCAATTACATGTGTCTCTGCATTCAGTATGGTTATTAAAGCAAACAGCACAGCCATTTATCTGAGATGTGTAAACATCCCTTTCTCTCTCTCTGTCAACTCTCGTGCTGCTGGCGTCGCACCGCTGAAATGAAAATTCACAACTATACAAAAGCAAGGTGTGTCTGTGTGTTCGGGGGGTGTAATGTGTGCCAGCGAGGGGTGGGTGTGGGTGACTTCAGTGGGGCTCACAAGACATGCGAAAAAGGCTCCATTCTGCACTCACTGCATATGAATCATTGTCCACTTGTCACATTGCCACTGGAGCGAGAGACTGAGAGAGACACCAAAGAGGGGAGGAAATGAGTGCATGCAGGGAGGTAGGGGAATAGAATGAGCAACAGCTCTTGACCAAACACTCGTCTTTTAGTAGCGTTGAGTCTGGGAAATATTCGTGCCCCTCAGGCATCAAGTCGCAGAGCTCGGCGGGACTTATCGAGGTCCAGGCTCTTTTAACAGTTTGAGAACATGCTGAACTCCCCCGGAGGCCTCACCATATTTCACACCAGAAATGAAAAACTAAGAAATAATATCAATACCGTACGGAGAGCCAGACACTTGTGAAAAGCAGTCTTGCCTTGAAGCGCCGAGGATGCATGTAAGTGCCGGCTTCTGCTATTTGCTCACATTTGCCGAGTATCTGCCATATCTGAACAATTATAAAAACATTTAAGAAGAGTGGTCGACGCACTCTTCGCAACAACAAATATATTACTTCTCTGTGCCAATCAGCTTGACTCGCTTTGTTTCTAAACCCACACGTTCTGTCTTAGGTTCATAAAAGTCTATCCCAGCATGCATTTGACAAAATACAGCACAAACAGTCATTGCGGGGTGCCAAATTCACCCAATAACACATTTTTAGAGTGTGAGAGGAACAAAACCACATGTGGGTAACTCATGTGGACCCAAGCAGAGAATATGAACCTAAACATGCATTATTTCACATTCGGCCTCTTAGGGGCAGCTGAGCTAGCCGAAAACACTTACATAAACTACTACGGTGATACCATTTATAGATTTGCCTGTCCCACTGTTTTGGCCAAACTTGACCCACTCTACCATGCTGCACTGCGTTATATATCAAATGCACCCTATAGGACTCATCATTGCAAACTGTATAGCCTAACTGGATGGTCCTCACTCACTATGCGTAGGATGCAGCATTGGTTTTTATTAATGTATAAAGCCATTTTAGGAAAGCTTCCACTGTACATATGTGCCAGATTTGTTCCAGTTTGTGACTCTTATAACCTCAGATCCAGTGCCAGGTTCCTGCTGTGCGGACTGAGGCTGGGAAAAGGAGTCTTTTTTATTATGGTCCTTGGTCTTGGAATGACCTTCAATCACGCCTCAAACTGAGGGCACTTGTCTCAATAGCATGTTTTAAATTGAAGTTGTCTGAGGTCCTTACCACCAGCTGCTCTTGCAGTAATAAGTAGTGCCCCTTTCTTACTGTCCTAATGTGCTCAATGTAGGGACTGCTTTTTCCTCTTTTGTTTTCTTAGTTATGTTCTCTGTATTTTATATGTTTGTGTTATGTGTAACGTTGCTGCCTTCTTGGCCAGGTCAGCATTGAAAATGAGATTTTATCTCAATGCTTTTATCTGGTTAAATACAAAATAAAACAAACAGCAAACGGTTGCCTATTCTTAAATCCAGTAGACAAACATTCATTCTTGGCCCTGTTTCTGGAAATATCGAGACCCATCAGCTATCAGTCTGCCAACGATGAGCCTCTGGGGCCAATAGTTATTGGGTTCCTGTGTAGCTAATGGATATGACTTCCTTTTATGTGCATATTTTGCAGTTCACTCAGCAACTCGATAGGCAAAAATGGAGTAGGAGTTGAGAGAACGACTACAATCGGATTGTTTTACGATGAGTTTCTTAACTAATAAAAAGCCAAATTAACATCATAGCCGATGGGTTCAAAAATGTTATTTCTGTCAATGTGTACTACTTATTTTGCTCTAGATAAGGACTGTTTACCTGCATACAACCAAATCTCCCTTAAATATGACTGGACAACTAACAAAGACCTTAGTACTTCCAATCCCAACACCTTGTCCCATTGTAATTAATACAAACCCTGTCTCTTGTCAGGCTACCTGCTAAATAGGACTCCAATATGTACTCTTCCAACGACTAATGAATGTATCTGATTTAACACAAGCTACTAGATGCTACACTCTGTTTATCCAGCTAATTTGTCTGCCTGATGTTTGGTGCAGAGCTCTAATATATATTATCTGACTGGAAGCAGAGGTGTGAGACTGAACCGAGTCAGTACAATTACAGCACGTCAAACCACAACAAATATCTTAAGATTATAGTTCTTTGGGAGTTCATCACTTTCCTATATTGTATGTAATGTATAAGTGCTTGGATACACTTGGATAAAGTGATTCTGACTGTTTTTTCCTTAGTGTTAGCCGGAGCAGTTTTTTAAGACAGCCCTGTAGCCTTAAACTCAATCCTGATAAAAGCAGCTGACAAGGCTTCTACTCAATATATATAATGGATCATATACTTTTTATGAGTGAATCACTGCGTTGAGCAATCACAGTTGTGACAGTACGGTAGGTGACAGCGTTGTGCAGGCGCGCCGGATTTATTTTAGAAGTGGGGGGCCAAAAAAAGTGCGTGTGTTTGGCCCAATCCCAAACCACGCCCTAGACCTACACACTCCCCCTCCGTGACGGAGTGAACTCCGTGGAGTGACACATGAGACTCCCTCCTGTCAGATGGAGGGAGTAAATACAGCAGCAAGCTTTGGGACAAACTCCCCTCTCTCCGGCAGAAACAGGAAATGCCGTAACTGTATGTAGGCCTAACAACGGTTTCAAATCAGCATCTCTTTGACAACAAATTTATATAACTTATATAACTCAAATAAAACTCCAAACATCTTTAATTGTGTTACTTTTTTGTAAAGCTCTTTTAATTTTAGACCTGATGTTTATAAGCTTCTTAGTTTTTGCAATAGTCTGTAAATATACACAACTTTATAATAAAATGCACATTTACCTTTTTCTAGACTAAACACAGGTATGATCCTAAGTTAAAAAAATATGAGGTTATCATGAGGTTGTTAACATCGCAATTTATCACTATCGTTTAGTGATTTTGCAAAGAATGAACCACTCTCTGTTTTTGTACCATTCTGCGTTGAAGTATGGCTACCTTTCTCTTTGCTCAAATAATCTACTAGCGGTCTCCTTTTTTCCGACAGTTAGCTGTACAGCTTTACCGCCTCAATGTCCCGACAACAAACCTCCATGCAGTCGGAACCAGCCTGTTTCGGTTCAACGACGGCGGCGGTGGGGTCGGCGGCGGTTTTGACCGTTTCTGCGACCGCAGAGGTGCTGCTTTTGGGTTCATCTGGCTTCGCTGTTTCTATGATTGATGAAGGTCCAGGCTCCGGAGATGTGGATGTCAGGGATGTGACCTTCCAGTTGTTACATTTAAGTTTAGATTGACTGTATTTAGTTTTCTTCTGCGCTGGTTCTTCTGACATGTTTGCAAGTGTAGCTATATATTATTTCTAGATTAACGGCTGACACACACAGAACAACGTAACAAATAAAGTAAACAACGTAACAAATAAACAAATCTAAGCTTTTTTATTGGTTGTAATTTACATGGATACATTTGAATGGTGTGACAATGTCCTATTTGATTGGGTTAAAATGGACATATTCTTCCTGTTATGTCTGCCTGCTTTATTTTACCTAATGCAAAGTGACCTGCTCCATCGAAATCAGTCGCATTGACCCGAAGACACATTTTGATTCCTAGCTTTCTAATGATATCAGGATTGTTTTTGTACTCCAAATATTAAGCAAAATATGTCACATTATATAATGACTGTTACAGAGTCATCATTTTGAGAAAAAGGCCTTTAAAGTTTTCTCTTCTCTGGAATCCATCATTTCTCATCATCAATCATCATGATTGATTATTAGCGGAGCAAATGATCAAAATACTACGGAGGGAAGATATTTTCGTTTGGATTACTGCACTCACGAGAAACACCGGCTGTTGTTATGCCTGCTGTGACGTTAAGCTACTCCGTTCTCCGCTTGTAATTATGCCGAAGCTTCAAAGCTGTATTTATCATCTGAATTTGCCGAAACAAGTTTAATATTCTGAAAGCCAAGACTTTGTTTATTTGAAATTAGATGAAAACAAACTGTAACGGACCCTGCCGTGTTATCTTTACTTCACGCCTTACATTCATAATTTCAGCCGGAGGGAGGGGGAGCGGCGCTGCGGAAGAGCAGAGTGGCCAGTGAGAGGCGAGCTGTGGTCTTCCCTTTACAAGCTTAAACAATCAAAAATAAAAAAATATACACAGCTAGATCAGATCGCGTTTTAGATGCGACTTTAGAGTAGAAGGGAATTATTGAAACGGGATTTGTACAGTGTTCCGCGCCGCGTGTATATACGTGTGTGTTTGTGTATTTTTGCGTTTGTGTTTATTGTGTTTGTTTCCTGGGGAAAACAATCACGAGAAACACCAGCTGTTGTTATGCCTGCTGTGACGTTAAATTACTCCGTTCTCCGCTTGTAATTATGCCGAAGCTTCAAAGCTGTATTTATCATCTGAATTTGCCGAAACAAGTTTAATATTCTGAAAGCCAAGACTTTGCTTATTTGAAATCAGATCAAAACAAACTGTAACGGACCCTGCCGTGTTATCTATGATTACTATACACCTTACATTCATAATTTCAGCGGGAGGGAGGGGGGGGGGGGGGGGGGGGGGGGGCGGCGCTGAGGAACAGCAGAGTGGCGAGAGCTGTCATCTTCCCTTTACAAGCTTCAAACATGCCTGTAGCTAGTAAGATTGAATATAGCAATCAAAAATAACAAAATATACACAGCTAGATCAGATCACGTTTTAGATGCGACTTTACAGTAGAGGGGAATTATTGAAACGGGATTTGTAGTTTTCCGCGGCACAGTTTCATGGAAACACATCAGCTTTTGGACGACAGTCAATATGGATTCAGGAAAGATAGATCAACATCTATGGCACTAATGGAATTAAGTGAGGAAATAGCAAACTGCATGAACAATAAAAAACAAGCAGTGGGAATATTTATAGACTTACAAAAAGCATTTGACACCATCACAATATTTTACTGATAAAACTGGAACGGTATGGCATCAGAGGGGTGGGATTAAACTGGGTGAGAGATTATTGAAGCAACAGACAACAATTTGTTGAAATTGGTGAACATAAATCAGAATACATGAACATAACTTGTGGAGTACCTCAGGGGTCCGTGTTGGGTCCAAAGCTGTTCATAATATACATCAACAACATTTGCAGAGTATCACATATATTGAAATGTATTTTATTTGCAGATGACACAAATATGTTTTGTTCCGGTGACAATTTGAAAGAGCTAATGGAAGTGATAACAGCAGAAATGATTAAAGTAAAACATTGGTTTGACACAAACAAATTATCATTAAATATAAGCAAAACAAAGATTATGTTATTTGGAAAACATAAAACAAATCCACAGATACAATTAATACTAGATAACATACACATAGAAAGAGTATATGAAATTAAGTTCCTTGGTGTGGTTTTAGACCACAACATCAGCTGGAAACCTCATATCACTCAAGTAAAAGCAAAACTGGCTAAAACTATCGCAATATTGGGAAAAGCCAGATACATTCTGGACTATAACTCATTGTATACTGTGTGGAGATTTGGGGAAACACGTACAAAACCACCCTACAGCCGTTATGCACATTACAAAAAAAGGGCTATAAGAGTTATCAAAAATGTTGGATATCTTGAACACACTAATGTATTATTTTTGAAGTCACACATATTGAAGTTCATTGATCTGGTTAAATTTAAAATGGCACAAATCATGTACAGAGCCAGACATAATCTACTTCCTAGGAAATTAAAAACATTGTTCATAGACAGAGTGTTACGATTATTGTGTCATGTCACGTTTTGTATGTCTTGTTTTGGGTGTTTTGCTGTTCTCCCTGTCGTGTTTTCCTCCTTGTATATTGTCTGGTCCTTTTCCCTGTGTTTTTCCTCCTGTCGTTAGTTTCCCTGGTGTGTCTAGTTGTCTGATTGTGTTCACCTGTGGCCTTTGTGTTTCTCCTCCCCTGCCCGGCTGTTTCTCGTCTTGTGATTACCCCTCTCTGTATTTAGTCTGTTCTCTTCCTGTGTTCAGTGTTGGTTCGTCTTGTGATTTGGCTTGTCCTCGGTGAGTGTTGTGTTCTGTCTTTGTTAGTATAGCCTTGAAATAAAGGAATTTTCACGTTAATCTGCATTTGGGTCCTACCTGCTTCACACATCGTAACATTACGAACCAAACAAGAATGGACCCAGCGGACAGTTTGTACGAGGTGGAGTACAATTTGACATGTTTGAGGAATGACTTTAAATATGCCTCCAGTAGTGAAGAGAGGCAGTCCGTTTTTTCTGCGGCACGCCAGGAGGTAACCTCAAGGCCCTGGTTGAGGGAGTTGCTACCCGAGTGGGTGGAGGACTTTTTTGGCAGCTTTGAGGTCAAACCAGATTCCCGGCCTGCTAGCCCCAGGCATGCTAGCTCCATGTCTCCCAATTCCCAACCTGGCACCATACGCCGTGGTGGGTTCCGCCTGAAGTCAACCCGTGCTTCTGCCCCAGTTCCTGCTCCTGTCCAGGAGTTGTATTCCGGAACTCGTCTGGCTTATGGAGGTCCACGGAGTATTCAGGCGGCTGCTAAGAGGAGTCGTCGCAAGGCCAGGCTAGCAGCCCGAGCAGCCATGGTTCCGGCTACAGAACCGGCCCACACAGCCATGGTTCCAGACCCAGTTCTGGCCCCAGCAGCCATGGTTCCAGACCCAGTTCTGGCCCCAGCGGCCATGGTTCCAGACCCAGCTCTGGCCCCAGCGGCCATGGTTCCAGACCCGGCCATGGTTCCAGACCCAGCTCTGGCCCCAGCTGCCACAGTCCCATCTCAAGTTTCCTCTCGAGTCCCCTCTCCAGTTTCTTCTCAAGTCCCCTCTCTGGTCCCTCCTCTAGTCCCTCCTCTAGTCCCATCTCTAGTCCCTACTCAAGCCCCTCCTCTAGTCAATTCCCTAGTCCCTCCTCTAGTCACTTCTCGAGTCCCCTCTCCAGTCCCCTCTCCAGTTCCCTCTCCAGTTCCCTCTCGAGTTCCCTCCTTTAGTCCCTCCTCGAGTCCCCTCTCTAGTTCCCCTCTCGAGTCCCCTCTCGAGTTCCCTTCTCTAGTTCCTCCTCTAGTCCCTCCTCTAGTCGCTCCTCTAGTCCCTCCTCTAGTCGCTCCTCTAGTCCCCTCTCGAGTCCCCTCTCTAGTTCCCCTCTCGAGTCCCCTCTCTAGTTCCCCTCTCGAGTCCCCTCTCTAGTTCCCCTCTCGAGTCCCCTCTCGAGTTCCCCCTCGGTTCCCCTCTCGAGTCTCCTCTCGAGTCCCCTCTCGAGTCACGTCTCAAGTCCCCTACCCAATGTCCTGGTCCGTTGGAGGTTCCGCTGGGGGTCCTGCCAACTCCATGTCCTGTCCCGTTGGAGGCCTCGTCGACTACTCCTCTGCCGGGGGTTCTACCAATCGTATGTCTGTCCCGTTGGAGGTCCCGCCGTCTACTCTCCTGCCGGGGGTCCTGCCAGCTCCTTGTCCTGTCTCGTTGGAGGTCCCGCCGACTACTCACCTGCCGGGGGTCCTGCCAACCCTTTGTCCTGTGCCGTTGGAGGCCCCGCCGACTACTCTCCTGCCGGGGGGTCCTGCCAACCCCTTTGTCCTGTCCCGTTGGAGGGTCCCGCCGTCTACTCTCCTGCCGGGGGTCCTGCCAGCTCCCTTGTCCTGTCTCGTTGGAGGTCCCGCCGACTACTCTCCTGCCGGGGGTCCTGCCAACCCTTTGTCCTGTCTCGTTGGAGGGTCCCGCCGTCTACTCTTTCTGCCGGGGGTCCTGCCAATCCTATGTCCTGTGCCGTTGGAGGCCCCGCCGACTACTCTCCTGCCGGGAGTCCTGCCAACCCTATGTCCTGTCCCGTTGGAGGTCCCGCCGACTGCTCTCCTGCCGGGGGTCCTGCCAATCCCGTGTCCTGGTCCTCTTCCGTGGGGGATCCTGCCGAGGCCTGTCCCACCAGCTCCGACACCGGGTCCTGCCCGGCCTCCGGCGCTGTCCCGTCAGCGCCTTCCTGCCCGGCCTCCGGAGCTGTCTGGTCTTCGCCCTCGAGCCTGGCCCTCTGAGAGCCGCAGTCTTCACCCTCGATCCCGGCCCCCTGAGAGCCACGGCCTTCGCCCTCGAGCCCGGCCCCCTGACTAGCCCGGCCCCCTGACTTTCCCGGCCGCGGCCCTCGCACTCATGCTCGGCCCCCTGAGTTCGCCCGCGGTGGCCTTCGCCCCTCCATAACCCCCACCTTGGACTCTGTCTTGCCCCCGGGCCGTCCGCCCGAGTCCCCCTTCTCGGCTTCTGCCTTGCCCCCGGGCCGTCCGCCCGAGATCCCTTCCGGGTCCTCCGCGGTGCTCTTGGGTTGTCAGCCCAGACCCGTCCTCCGGACCCCCTCCACCCACCCTGGTGGCCCTAGTTTTCTCAACTCTGAGAAGTATGAGTATAACAATCTGTGGGGTGATTTTATGGAATGGTTTGGAGCAGGAGTTAAAACAAAGCACAAGCATAATTCAGTTTAAAAGGATGTACAGAAACACTTTTTTGGAAACATATGAGAAGGAAGAAAGGTGATTGAAGATGAGAAATTATTGTGTATATATATATGTATAAATGTAAATCTAAGTAGGAATAACTTCCATAATGATTTAAAGGACAATCATTGATCAAGTAAGGGGTGGGAATTAATAAGCATTTGCTTCCTCCTACTCCCTTTCGGACACATATGATTTATTATTATTAATATGAAGACTTTTTTTAGTTTTCTTTGTTGAATATACAAATATTACCATGAATGTGAATAAATACTGTGTTATAACAATACGGTATTCTGTTTTTCACATTTTTTAATCTGTTCGAAATAAAGACTGAAAAAAATAAAAAATAATCTGCTGCTGCGAAAATGTGGGGCAGGGCTGAAAAGTGGGGGGGCCACACGAAGTTTGGTTCACATCCCTCGTGCGTCTTGGAAACTATATACTGTGTGCAGAAGCAGTGGGGCGTTAATTTACACGTCTGCCATGACCTTTACCTTCTACCTTAATGAGATTTGTATCGATTCACTTTCCTTGAGAAAATAAATCAATCGGAAACTCTATCAAAAAATGACACCCTGAATGCATCAATGGTTATGTCTCAGACAAGTCAATTGCAGGTATAATGAAACATCTTATAAAACAGCCCGGTTATTATGCTTGCAGAGCTCTGTGTGTGTGTGTGTGTGTGTGTGTGTGTGTGTGTGTGTGTGTGTGTGGCAAGAGGAAGGCTGAACTCTTCACCCGTCGTGCACCAATTAACCTAATCTTCACATGGTTCATTACCGATTGTGCAGGATGAGGACGATCAATACGAGTACTTGTTTATTTTGTTTATTTATTTCAACATTTATCACAAGTTAGTCGCGGATAACTTCACTGAGAAAAGAGTTTGAACTGAATGAAAAGAGAGGAAAACAAACTAATTAAAAACCAAGGTAAGGCAAAACGAAAGGTGAATCTAATTTTGTCAGATATTTCCAGCAGCGTGGAAAAAGTCAGCGGAAATGGAGGTTTAAGTGAAGAAGCTCTCCAATACCCCTTTATTAATTAAAGGATGTGTCAGCATATTCGTAGATGACAGCGGCTATAAAATAAAATTCCCTTCATCAATTATTCTGTGATTTGTTTTATCTCCTCTGAATATGTTCCACAGTAGACAGTGAGCTAGTGGTATGCAGAGCTTGTATGTGTTTAAGTGCATGCACACGGACATCCTGGTGTACCACGGTATCCAACTGTGTGTGTGAGTGTCTGATTAGACAAACAAAGGAATATTTTGGAAGGCAAACGAGTGGGAGCTCGGCAATTAGGTGTTTCAATTCCACTGATTGGGAATGACAGGGGCAACACACTGTGTGAAGCCTCACACACGCGCACCAACACAAACACACACACATTGGAGCTGCTTCATTTACTGCAATCCCAAATTGGATCTGATAAGCAATTAATGGTGTAATTGGGCGTTGGAGAGGTTGTCTTCTCCCTGGAGTCTTGCTGGTTCCACTGGGCGGTCGAGTGGAGAGGGAGGGATGTGTAACTGATAGTGCTGGGTCAATAGAAAACAAAACTCTTTAAACTGTTAGCAAGCAGAGAAGTATAATGACACAAGTCCAGAACAGGGCATCTGAACTAATCGAGGATTTAAATTGCAAATGAGAAAACATTTCCACCTCTGTCCTGTTCAGAGAAGTTTGCAGGTGGGGCAATTGTTGTTGCCCTAGAACCATTCAGAGCATCAGATTTGGAACCAAAACAATGAACAAATGCCATTGTGTTAGGGAAGCATAGTCCGTGGCACTACTTAAAGTGGAAATAGAAAAGTTTTTGATTGAATTTAACATTATGAAGTGCATGTAGATTGCACAACGTAATGGCCATAGAATAATGACACCATCAGAGTTTAGATCGGTTCCCTTTAAGCCTCGCTTTCACTCTGCAATTCGGTTAGCCCCTAGGTAAGATCTAGGCAAAATGAAGTGTGTAAACATTGTACAAATTAAATAGGAAGAGGACTGCACTTTTGATTCCATCGGTAGCTATCTGTATTTTACTATCCCCTTTAGCAGAACAGAAGGACGATGGAAAACCCAAGTAAAGTTGGAAAACTAAATGTGCCTTGTATTATTGGTAGTTGCTATGCTCTAAGGAAAATGTTGTGGATGTTTTTGCATGAGCGGCTCCAATAATAATACCCCTTGTAAACGCTATGGGTGCAGTCAATTTAGTCTTTAATTACAGTCCATTTACTTTTCAAATGTGTGTGTGATTGTGTAGTCATTCACTTTTTTCAATCCGTTGAAGGCACAGAAATGATACTTCCTGTACCTTAGAATTCCTGCACCTTACATCACTAGATATTACATGACAACCAGTGCAACCGTCGGGCTCATTGATGCGTTTTTAATAGTTTTTAAATGTTTCAGCTCTACGTTACAAAGGAATGAGCCTTGGCTTTCCAGACAGCACTTGTTGTTACAGTAGTACACATTTATTCTTGTTTTTGTTCTTTTCATGGCGTTTGTCGACAATGAGAAAAATAGGTCTCGTCCTTCAATACTGAAAATGCTTCAGAAAAAAACTAAACAAAAACAACTATGGTGAATAAAGAATGTGTTTCTTCCAAATGTTCTCTATTTACAATCACAACAATAAAACCCAAGTGCTTTTAAAAAAAGAAGCTGTCAGTCACAGGAGTCTTTCAGAATATGGCAATAATCAAATCAGTTCCCCTCTGCCTCTGTGTCATGGCCGCCACATAAGAGCTGGTGATTGATGAACGGCGCGCCCCAACATGCCCAGCAGCACCGGGCTGTACATTCATCCCCAGGCATTCTTAATGGAATTGACCTTGTACTAACCCCACCCACTCTTTCCCATTTTTTTTGCTTTATTACTTCTGCCCCCACCTCCTCTAATCCTCCAGAAAAACTGCATTCTAAAAATAGTAAAAACAATAACAAGTGACTTAAACCATAGATGTTGCCCCCTGCTGCAGCCGTGCTGTGTTTCAATGAGTCAGCAGAATTATAAATGCACAGTTCTTTATTAAACTATCCACAGTCCGTTGGCACTGTTCCAACGGAGAGGAATATTTATTTTTCTTAGCGCATAGTAGAGCCATCAGCTCTTCACATGCTCTTTTTCTGGCTCTCTTGCTCAATGTAAAAAGGTGCTATTACATTACATTTAGCTGACGCTTTTATCCAAAGCGACTTACAATAAGTACTATATCTTCGCATCTTACACACAAACTTTGACATGAATGCTGAAGCTCATATTATATGATATATGGACCCATGTGTAGACCCACATGAAGACGGAGTGGTTGAATTAAATTCATAAAGGACACTGAACCTCCTGCAGGAACACTTGTGAAATAGATATTTCAAGGAAAAAGTATTTTTGATATTGTTTTGTTGTGTGTGTACATTTCAGTTGGTACTGTCAGATAAATCATACAGAAAGTACGAGACAAAAGTGAGATAACAAAAAATGTTGCCTATAATGGAAAAGTCATGCAATGCCACTAGTACATAGTACGTACAGTATAGTAAATGTGTTGCTGTTGGGATTTGTCAAATGACTACATGAACCTGTGATTGCTCTATTAGATGTCGTCATGGCATTTATCTTTCCAACAAAACCTGCGGCACAACATATTGATCAAAGAGCTGCAGATCCTGCTCAATCCAATACCCGGATATGTGGTAACAATCTTGTTATGAAACTGCTTCCTGGCTGGGATTCCTGACTTCCAATAGCTGTAACAAGCAGAATGGCCACACTGCATTAAGTCTATCCCTTTTTCTGATTCACATTTTCTGGAGGTGTCCACAGGAACAGAAACATGATACTTTATGTGCAGAACAAATTCCCTAGCCTGTGGCATGTCAACCGTGTTTCCCTGGAGAACGGAGGAGAGGGAAGTCTAGACTGGCCCTCAGAGAGAAGGAACGAGGGAGCAAGAAACATGAGAGACAGACAAAGAGAGCTGCCGGGTGAGCGTGGAGCTGCTTTCCAGCGGAGATATTTGACCACGATGCTGCGATGCCTTGATGTCCTCGATGCAGGCTTTTTTTCTATAGTATTCCCTGCCACATGTTTTCTGTACGCTGAAACACCCACAGGTGTGCTGCCTGCATACACACTAGGACATCTTCAAAGCTCCACTGAATTTGCCTTTCACATCACAAAATGTAACAAAATATCTCCCCAGGAGAGCTCTGTGAGCTTGTATTACACCGGCAGCAACAGCAGAGAGATGCTGAGCTTAGGAGTGGGAGAAAACATATCCAAATGTGATTTTGAAAGGATGAATGTATATGTGGCTGTTTTGCGTTGTTAAAAATCCTTCATATCCGTAGCTAGGCAGTGACTAGAGATGGAAAACGTATCAAAACGCACCAGACAACATTTTAGGTGTAAAATCTAAACAGAAACACCATTTTATTTGGGGATATTCTTGCCTTGGATTTGACCTCACAGGCAGCCCCCAGCCATAGCAATCTAACTGTTAGGTTCTGATATTAGTCTCAGTGGTTAAGTTTAGTTACCCAGGGCAACACTTACACATATATTTCTGCCTACATATAACACTGTTAGCAGGAATGCTCAGTGACCTAAGGTCTTATTGGTTTTTCTCTCTGTGCCCTTTTCCTCTTATCTGATTAGTTTGGATTGTCTCCGTTGGCATTTTCTGGACTCTAAATATTGTATTACTCCGCCAATACGTTTATGTTTTTGGTTTGGTCTGTTTTGTCAGACTGTGAGCATTTTAACGGAAAAAAGCCTACCCTGATTTTCATTAAACTTAGTGGAAGGAGGTAGCATTGGCCAACGAAGAACTCTTGAAGTGTTGGCATGGATCCAAATCAGAGGGAAGATACACACATTACTTTATACTTATGGAACATCATTGGCAGAGGTGAGAGCTATCCCATTATCCTCATAGTTCTAAATTAATTTACAATCAATTTACACTGATTAATTAAGTAGATACGTCAGGATGCATAATATCACTTTATAAAAGTGTGATCTACTAATAAGATGCCAGGTATTTAATATGATATTCATTCTAATTAAGGTAGAACTTCCTTAGATTCACTTTATAGTATGATGTTGTACACAAAGGCAGGTTGCTCATCTGATTTTGCAGGTGTATTCAGGGGGAATTGACAGGAAGGATTTGGGGAAGATTCAAAGCTACGATGTCATGCGTACACAGCGAGCATTTAATCCCTCTGAGCAACCGGGTCCCTTCCTTCCTCCGCTCTCTGATAATAGTTTAATTTGAGGTAGGAATGCTGATGAGGTATCCCACTGAGGAGGATCTGAGGATAAGCCCAGCTTCCCTTCTTTTATCCTACATGTTCCCTTCTCTCTCTGTTCTTCTCCAATCTAAGTCCTATCATAGATTTGCCTATCTCTTGCCCTGCCCATCTGCCTCTTACTTTATTCTTCTCTCTGCATCACCCTTCTCCCTCTCCTCCTTCTCCTTGTTTACCAGCTCCTCCTTCAGACAAGACATCTGAGCCAACAATCAATGCCATTTCATTCCGGTGAGGGAACAAATGGAATTCCAGCTGAGAGCGTGGCAGCAGGCGGCGAACAAAGGCTTTCTGTGAAGCCTCTCCCCTCACTCTGCAGCAGAGACCCCAGCCTGCACCAGGTCCCTATCACCTCCTCACACAAACATCTACACAGGCCCATTGTACATGGAGGCACACCGTGACATTTACAGAAGGTGGAGCGGTACATGCTAGTTACCTGGAGAAGAATGGATGTGGTAGATAGAGATTGTGTTGTCCAAATATCACTGCACATGGTTAAATATTCAATCTCAAATTCTCTCGGTTATTACTTTGTTGATGGTAAATAAATATGTTTCATATTCTGTAAGGGCTATGATTAACAATTATTAAAGGGGCCCTTTTATGCTAATGTTCGGGTTTATATTTGTATGTTGTACCTCTACAGTGTTGACATGCTTTCAAAAATGTCCCAAATTGGGATCAATAAAGTACTATCATATCATATCTTATCTTAAAGGGGACCTATCATGCAAAATGCACGTTTTGATGTATGTTATACATAAATATGTGTCCCCGGTGTGTCGGGGAACTCACGCAGCATCAGAAAATAAAACCCTCTCTCTTTTCCTCCGTACCCAAATCTCTAAAAACGGGGGTACAACGGAGCTGATCCAGATTTGCGTCCGATATGACGTAATATCGGCATTGCAGACCCACAGCACTATCAGAAACGTTGCTATCAGAAACAATGCCCGACTGTTTTGGACGTAATATGGTCGGTCCATGTTTACATTAGCCTCGCTAACACTCAGAGCTAACCTGTACTGGAGAGCATGTGTGTGAAGAAGCAGGAAATAAAAAGGAACTCTCTTTGTGGTATAACCGGCAAGAGAGAAAGCCTTTGAGCTCCATACTGTTTCAGAAATAATCCTTGATAATCCATGATAAGGCGTTTCATCACCGCAGTATCTGCCGGTAGAATCTCGCGCATGAGCAGGCATAAGCTCCGCCCCAAAATCAGCACATTTGAAACAGGAAGTGGAATAGAGGGATATGAGGCATTGCTAGAATGGGTGATCTGTTTGGTATTTTGAGCAAAACACTTATATATATATTTGTATATATCTGAGACCTATGCTATTGCCTAAGAATAGCACGATAGGTGACCTTTAAGGCTTTATTTTTCTCATACTGCCTTTGCTGCAGCACTAGTAAACTGCGTAGAGATGTCCCACCCCTTAGCCCTTAGTTGGAGCAGTAGCCAATAGAAGCATGAGTGTTACATACATTTCTTTAAAGACTGCGGAAATTAATTATTGACCTTTATCTGAAATGTAATAAGCTCCATCTTCTAAATAAGATCATGTGATATGACTGAAAAGCTCAAGATCTTGCTATGTGATTGATCTTGTGGTGAGATAATGACCTCAACAGCTGTTTCAATACTCAATACAGAACTTCAAGTATACATTTGTTGTTTCGAGTTACAGAAACTCAGACAATGTGACAAATGTGATGCCATTGGCCTCTCACATAGCCATATGGTCTTGAAAAGCCATTAGAGTTCTGAGAGAAATAAAAATAAAAAGCAGGGATGATAAGAGCATTGATGTCCTGTAGCAATCGATTGGCTGTTAGCCTGAGTAGACCTCCTCCAGCGATTGCCCCAGCACCACTTTTTATTATCTCCTTGACTTTAATAGTGTGTCCCTTTGTGAAGCAACATCAACTGCCTTTTGTACACTCTGTTCTCCGTGAAGCAACCTTGTCGTGGTTATGCCTAATCTAACTTTATCGGTTTGAGGAATAGATCACTGCTTTTGTTAAATTTCTCTAGTACTCTGGAGAAAGTACACCATAGCACAGCTGTGAAAAGAGCAGTGTGGGAACCAAACGGCAACGACCTTTTACCTGCTAAGAGGTAGATTTTAGAGAATATGTAAACAATTCTTGTATTATGTTACTGTGTCTGATCATTATAGCACTGCTTTTGGCTGAGCTGTAACTATTTAATCTCTGGGATAAGGTGTATGGTCACTGAAATACATTTGAAAGATGAATGAACATTTTAAAAACATAGCCAAAATGTATTTTCTGCAAGCAGGGATAGTATTGACAGTTTTCTGCTGTGTCCACCTGGAGCTGCGGCTGTCAGTGATGGTTCTGCGAGTCGGTGCGATTGACTCGCCTGTTTCTCTGCCTGACAATGGGAGATCAGAGTTGATACAATAACATATTAATAACTGCCTCCCTGACTCAAAGCTCCAATATGTGTTTCATTAAAAACAAAACCGAGACGTGCCAACCAGAAATAGCACAAAATCGAAGGAGGCGATAGGAGAACAGGCCTGACAGAAACAGTGTGTTACAGCTCAGTGTGATCACAAGAAAGGCAGAAAATATTCTGCGGTGTGATTAGACTTAATGTCAAATAACACATTGTTTTAAACTTTCACAGTGGGTTGATTGTGCGATTTATTAAGAACATACATTACATTACATTATTACATTACATTGCATTTAGCTGACGCTTTTATCCAAAGCGACTTACAATAAGTAATAATACACTTTCAAAGAAAATGTTAAACATAGAAATATATAAATACGCTGGAAAATAATTGGTAATTTGGCACAATATTAATTGGTAAGTAAGAATGTAGAGTCTTGGTTGAAAAGATCTATGGTCTCCAATATCAAGACGATCTTTGTACCCCCTCAAATTTGGAGTTTTCTTCTTTTCTGTGTTTTATATTATTTAAATATGAATATCTTTTGGGTCTGGACTGACACAGGAAGACCTTTTAAGACGTCACCACAGACTTCATGGAATTTGGATAGACATTTTTTCCCAATTCTTTGGACATTTTATTATTTATGAATTCATCTTTTCTGAATCATTATTGAAATGTAGCTTTAAATTAGGCAGCAATTTAATATTTCTTTGTTAGTGTTAAAGTTTTGACACAATTTCATAATTAACCAACATGTCTTGAACAAGAATGGACCCGGATGTGCCATGAAGTCATGTTGGCATATTGTAGAATAATCATTGAAAAATGTGCATTGCTTTAGCTACATGTATTTAACCCCCTCTGTTGAAGTAAAAACTATATTAAAAAAAAAAGATGCTTTGACAACCTAAAACAGGTCGGTTCTACAAAGCATCACTTAGCAACTTGCCAACTACCTCTTTAATTACTCCTAATTAAATGCAATTATGTCAAAAATGTGTCAAAGAAACAATGCAGATACAATAGAAATATGTTGGATAAAGCACTGGTGTGACTAACTAGTGTTAGCTTGCCAGCTACATACTGTAACTTGTCCAACAACAAATCACTACGTAACCAAGCTTCTAGCAACCCTTATTTCACTTTGACACAGGATAATGTATGCACCAAAGCCTGATGTAAACAGATCTTTAGTCATTTAAAAAAAATGATAAACATAAAAAACAAGAAATCAATAAACATGCTATGAAACACATCATGTTGATTTTCAAAACCTCAGCACTCAATGACTACTACGCACAGTCCACATCCCCCCGTCTCCCCCTAGCCTCTACTACTGCACCTCACTATCTGCCAGCTGCATGGGGCTCCCTCAGGCATCGCCCTGCCTGGATGTCTGGCCAGCTGTGGCTATTCCCCTCAGCAAAAAGAGAAACAGTGGGGGAGAGATAGGGATAAAAGAGGCAGGGGGAGAAGGGAGTTAAAGAGAGAGGGAGAGTGACTGACCAGCTGTGAGAAGCTATTTCCCTCTCTTGTAACCCTGCACAATCTATCGAGAGTAAACCCATAAAATAAGAGGTTGGACACACCTGAACACAACATGTGCACACACTCACACGTGACACATTCACAACACAGGAAAGTGCCTTGTGATACAACAATTGAACAGTTCCAAGATGCCCGATGTGGCTGAATAAGCACAGTGAGCTCGGCGGTACTCGTGGAATTATTAATGAATGCACTGACATTTACTTTAATCGCCATGCCCGGGTAGATGCTGTCGAGCACCGTGGGAGGTGTGAGAGAGAAACAAAGTGGTAACAGATAATGAAAAACATAATGCATCAGCATACGGTGTGTTGTGCAAAGGATGGCAGAAAAAAGTCGGTGATCCCCGAGGGAAAATTCAGCTCCATGCTAGAGCCCAGGAGGTCTGGCTAACATTAACACACATTACACGCTAGGCCAGACTTCCAGCAGGACACCCATCACATGCTGTTAGCATCCCCGCTCCTCTTACAATTTATAATCAGCTGGACTGTAGGGTTTAGGACTAGCTCTATGTCAACATAAAGCTGGTTATTTTTTATTTATGCAGCTGGATGAATACATTTAAGCTCACATAAAAGAGATTTAAATCGCTATAGGCGGTGTTGCTGCAGGTTAAGCACATTTTAATTTCCTTTCTGGCTTCTTCTACCGCATATATGTCAGCAGCATTGCGGAGACATCATTAATAAAAGCTTTTTAATGGCAAATGTTTAAAATATTTGCATAACATATTACAATGGCTGTGGATTAATCCGCCCCTTGATTTAAATTAGTCACATTTAGGGATTCAATTAAATCACCATTGCTTTGCAAGTTGCATTAAGTGCAATCAACAAGGGGAATGGAAAATGATGTTTCCTTTAACAAAATTAGCATATTTCATTGGCACTGCTAATGTATTCAGCTCCTTGGCAAAGAATGTGCTTACTCGCCTCCAACTGCGAGACACAGCAGAGAAAAACTGTGCCATACTTCTTTGTGTTTTCTAGATGTGATTTTTTATTGCGAATACATCATCCAAACACATATTTAGTTGTAATTTTGTGAGTTTTAAGATATAACATGTCCAATAATATGACATTTATCATCAAATGTTGCCACGTCCTGTGTGATGCATTCATGGTGAGATTTAGCTGTGCCCTTTACCTCCTTCACACGTACATGTGCTAGAAGGGCACACGAATAAACAAGTGTGCACGTAAAGACATCTGTGACTCATGTGTAAGTGATAGGGCAGTGTGTCATGCCTTGGAAAGCTCTGGCACGTTTTCCATAAACTTTTAAATACGCAGTAATAGCCAAAAAGGTTGTCATGTCTCTGTCAAAACCAATTAAAATCCTCATTCCTTGAGTGCACAGACTTATAGCGTCCCCAATCACTAGCACCACACCTGTGCCTCTGATACGCCTGTAAGCCGCACAGTCGTTTAAACTGCGCCCATCCCAAAACTTTCTCCCTCCTCTCATCTCACCTCTCCCTGTCAGCTGGAGTCCACTCTGCGCTAACATCCCCATCCACAAAGCCCCCTACTCACTGTACAGTACTCCATAGACAGCCCAGCTGACATTAAGGCAGATGGATTTTCTCTCAATCCGCTTAAGACATCAGACGCTGAGTGACTTTGTTCCATTTTAAGAAGCATTTTAATACTGCTGCTTTCATGTCTGAGTGCCTTCCCACTGCTACAGATATCGAGTCGGAAGACTTGCGCATGACAGGCAGTCTGACATTGTCGAATGAGAAGCAGTGAAGTGCCTCTAAGCCCCGCCTACCTACTTCAGCTTGATGGTCCTAGTGTCAAAATGATATCTGGTGAAAGGTTCCTATCGAGTGGGGAGGCTGGATGTGTAGTATAGATGTAGAAGAAATCAATCATATTAGGTCTGAAGTCTAATTTAAAGAGGCAAAAGACACGTTTTTACTTTATGAGGTAATGCTAATTCCGGAACGTTATTGGGGTTTCCAACGTTTTTTTACTTGTGGCCCTTACACAAAAGAAGAGCTCTGTGAAGGGCCACTACATGCATATATTTATTTGATATACATATATTTATGTCCCTGTATCTTTATATTATTACTGCATAAAGTACATACATACATTTATTTGATATACATATATGTATGTCCCTGTATTTGTATATTATTACTGCATAAAGTACATACATATGTTTATTTGATATATATATATACAGTATGTATGTCCCTGTATTTGTATATTATTACTGCATAAAGTACATACATATGTTTATTTGATATATATATATGTATGTCCCTGTATTTTTATATTACTGCATAAAGTACATACATATGTTTATTTGATATATATATATGTATGTCCCTGTATTTTTATATTATTACTGCATAAAGTACATACATATGTTTATTTGATATACATATATTTATGTCCCTGTATTTTCATATTATTACTGCATACAGTCTTTATTCTACTGTACATTAATACATGTTATATTTAGTTTTTAATCTTAAATGTAAAAAGGTTCACTTACCTTCATTTTACTTGCAACATTTCCTTTTTCTTTTTAAGTATTTTGTATGTTGCATCGTTGGAGGATCCTGGGAATTAATATTCATTTTCATTGCCAACAACTGCACTGTAGCTGATAAAGCTGTTGTGATAATGAAAAGAATGCTTTTTAAATCTTGAGTCTGGTTGAGTCATTTCCTCGTTAATATTATGTGATGGTTTGAAATTCGAGACCAAGAGAAAGTTAACTGTTCAAACATACAGCATATAAAGAAAGACTCCAAGGGAATTAAAAGAAGTCAGTGAAGCAGAACATTGTTTTTCTTCTCCTCGACTCCATCAATGATTATTCTACTCCTCAGATTTATCCTGCGATCCAAGGTCAGAAGCCACTAATCTAGATGACCCACCACCACGTCCAGGAGCGGTTTCCTGCTCACTTGGATGCTTTTCAAAATCCAATATTTGAATGAGGTTTGTATTCACCCAAGGGAGCCATTCTGTATGTTAACTATGCTGAAAAGTTAATGGAAAAAAAATCTCCCCGAGCAGTTTGTGGTGGTGAAATTCACAAAAGGCTCCTCTTCACTCCTCAAACCTTATCTGTCCAGACAAAAGGGACTTTCTCTTCTCTTCCAGAACTTGAATTTCTTCCAACACAGAGGCCAGCAAATCCAAACTTGCCACTTTCTGAGTTTGTTTTCATTCGGAAGGAGGAAGGGGAGAGTAGGAGTGGAGATATGGGAGGCCAGGGACGAGGCAGTTTGTCTGAACTGAATGTGTTTTCGGTGTTATCACTGAGTGGCTGAGTTCCTCTGTTGGCCTGATAACACACTGCCTCTCTCCTTCCCTTTCTCACTGTCTGCCAGAATAGCTGTCAATCCGTGTCAACACAGCTCAGCTTACGCTATCCACGATGCATGGTCAGAGGTCATGTCTGCTGTACCATCTTCTCTACAGCGACCATGCGGTGGCAATTCTCCAAGGTTATGAGCATTGTGGTAAACTCAGTGTGACACCGCCATACGGTTTCTATCCTATGTGAAGACTGAATATCTTACTGTGGTTGCTAGAATCATTGGTAGAAATGAAACCCCCCTGAAGGAAGGAGCATACCATGACATCTCCATTACTTCAAATCATGTAACATGGGCTTGAAGCGCATAGAGAGTGATGTATAACCCTGGCATGCAACATTCATCACTCTGTGTGACAGCTGCAAATCACAGGCATGGCTTAAACAAATCTGACCTTTACAGGTAATCATAATTTCTCAAAATATGAGAAAATGTAGGAAAAAAGGAGATCAAAAACAGAGGAAAGGGTTAACGTTGTCTTTAGCTTTGTAGCTCCTCCTTGTAGTGAGAGCACAAGATAAAATGCAGGGCATAATGCAGGGATTAGGCTCATAATCAATCAAATAGATTAGAAGCGGTGACAACAGCGCAGGCAGCCGTACCACATAGGGTCTGCAGTCAGTCCGCAGGAAGTGTTGAGTGTTTTGGCTACAGAAGGGGGTCTGCAGGAGAGCAGCAGCACCGCAGTCAGTCCCACGTCGTAAATCATGCTCCCTGCTTCTTTGGATTTAAATCGAGCTCCTCTTTTGGGCCTTGAATGGGTCCCTGGGCTTATTAAAGTCTCACACTGGGAGAATAACCAAGCTTGCTATTCATCAGAAAGGCCTTAAAAAAGAAATCCAGGCCAGAATCTTTTCATTTGGATTATCCACTTAGGTGTATCCTCTTACACAATCTACGAGAAACCAGTGCACATTTGCAGCAATGCACACTGGCTTGATGTGGAAAAATCACACTTTCATAATGTCACATGAGAAGTCAAAGGTATCATTGCGGTAATACATTCAGGTAAAAAGATGTCGCCTCACACCTCAACATCATGTGATAAGACCTAGTTGTGCGTTTTTGCCCTACGAAAGAAAAAAGTGTAATCAATGAAGACACTAACATAAACTGAAATGTGTGGCGAACAATTACCAGGCTAATAAAAGCAGACAGGCAGCGGCAAGAACAATTGTAGCGAGCAATTAGTGCTCACACAACACCTCCACACGTTTGCCGTCGAGTAACAACAAAAGATTGAGGCAGAAGCTTAGAGGAAAATAACTACAGCTATCTGCACAGTGAATAGCATGGACATTAAACCTCCACAAGCCCCGGCTTTAAAACGTATGGTGCTCAACAAAGCCAATCCTATTTGAACAGCTGCTCTTTTTTCAGATCAATACATATGGTGCTCTTAAAAAATCCAATGGTCACATAAAGACTCAGTGGGGGGCTCTTTAACTCGGGGGCATTTCTTGAAAATGTTACTGGAGAGGCACATTACCCTGTCCTGCATGCTTAGGATAGCTCCACTCTACTCAATGTGTCACTGGCAGTCAGAGATAACTCTCTGAAACCACTGGGAGCACATCTATCATGTCACACAGCTATTTTACATCCGATTACCCTTCCACTCTGCTGCTTTTTTGTAATTCATTATGATTTCAGAGTGTGGGGTGGTGGGTGATTGGCCGATACATTAAGCCATAAAGCTCGACAGGGTTTGACGGTAACGTGGGAAATTGCGGGCTATTTATCAGCAGGGAAATCCAATAGCCTTAGATATCCGATAGCTTATCATGTAGATGCAGAAACTAGGTTTACCCCGGTGAGAACGCTTGTGGCCGTACATAAACACTGGCAGCCTTACATTACTGACGCTGGCTTAAGCCTGATTCTGCCCTGTCAGCAAAGCCCAGAGGACGACTCTCTGCAGTGTCAGTAATAGCAGAGGAACAGAGGACTCGGAGATCTTAAGAAAGTAACTCGGCTGGGGTGTCCTGACGCCTGATTATTATGAGACTGATTCCAACCAGGTGTAACTACATCAGGTCGCAGTATAACCAAGGTGCAACCTCCCGGTGTCAAAAGTGAAGCAAAGTGCCTTAAACCTGCATTATTTCTAATGGCTAGCAGGGGGTATCCACTGGTTGCAAAAAGGACTCCAGTTGCATTGAGGTCTATAAGAAAATGTACTATTTTTCACTTGATTCATTAGCTAAGTAAACATTTCCCCTATAACTCCATTAGGGCTGCCCTCTCTTAGTCAATTAGTCGGCAAATTGGTCGTTTAGGTATTAGTCAAATAAGATGTCTCTTCTTAATGAGTCATTTTTTAAAGACGTTTTTCTTCCGGTTGCAAAAAACCAAGATGGCGACGACCTTAATGCCAAACTCAAGGCTTCAACACCGTAGTCCACAGACCAATAGGTGACACCACAGTGATTATGTTCACTTCTTAGAGTCTATGTTAACTACGTCATTCAACAGCGTAACTACTATGTATCTCGTGCTCAATCTCTGCCTGTGTGTAATAAGAAAATCAGTTATATCAACCAAAATGTTTTGACCTTGTTCATCTCTATCTTATACGGTTTTGTATTTATTGCCCAATAGCGATTAGAGATACCCAGGAGTGCTTATCATCACACCGCAGAGCACATCATATAGAAGGGACCACAATAAACCCTCATGATCAAATCCCCTGATGACTAATCTCAACATGATTTTAACAACCACACACTGTCTGCCGAGATATTGTGCTGAATAGAGCTGTTTCTTAATGTGTAAGGGCCTATTGATGCTGCTCACATTGATTTCTCCTGTCTATTTATTTCTCCTTCATGCAGTCTCCTCCAGCCCAACCTGCGCCGGCTGATAAACACAGGGCGTCGATGCGGACCGAGGTGTTGGGATTAGGCAGGGACATCCTTCAAAAAGGTCTCTGTCTTGTTCACAGGGGAAGGGTCAACGGGAGCACGGGGGACGGCTGAGCGGCTCCTGAATGTTAGCCGAGGTGACAGGTGAGGAGTGACAGGCGATAAGCCCACCATGGGAAAGGCACCCATGCTGCTGTGTTGTCAGAGATAATGAGTTCAAAGGCAGGCCAAAGGTCAAACAAGAGACATGCGTGTGCGTGGATGCAGTGTTAATCACAGTCCCACACACAAATAAGTCACCGGCTGGAGGCAGAACACCACAACTTTACACAACAGAAAGGTCTCTTAATTGAATTTCAAACACAACAAATATGGAATCACACAAAGAAGATGGCCTTGCCCATTTATCCTTAGAACATTTTACAGCAGGTGCATAACATAAGCGACCAAAAACAGCAGATCAGGACTAGGTTTCTTAATCGTATACTGAAGGAATGCATCCATGCAGCTAATATACAGCTACTAAACAGCTTGATACAGTTTTGATAAATGAAAATGGACTGCAATGAAAATGTATTTGCAAATCATTTAAGTCGTCAAATTGTGCTGAAATTATTATTATTATCCAAAAACTAAAAACAACCAGCAGAGAGAAACTCAGGGGCTTCTTCTGAATACAAAGTCAACCCACAAAGACATATATCTAGCCTTGAAAGCATTTGTGTGACGATATAAAATACTGCTGTTTGGTTATTTTGGCTAATAGTTGACATGACAACTCTGTAAAACTGTGAGTAGGGTTCAATGAGCACAGTGCACATTTTGCAATGACTCTTTCAGAAGGATTTCAACCCATGTCTAAATATAAATGTAGAATAAGGGCTGCAAAACTAATACATTTTAATTGAAATTGCAAAATGCAATATCGAAACTGCAATAAGCGCAATATTTAATAAAGTCAAACTTTGTGAAAGTGTTATGAAGCTGCAGAGAAGTCATACAAACAGAACTCTACAGACTTAATCAAAAATCCTTGTTTGGTGCAGATACTCTTGAAAATGTAATAAACGTTTCAATGATCATTTGAATAATATTTAAAATAGCAATTGCAATATCAGTCAGAATAATATCAGTTAATTTGTTTTGTTTTTCAAATCTTGCAGCCCTATGTAGAAATCTTGTAAAGCTGCACCATGATATTGTTTTCAGGCCATTCACGTGTACAAAAAACACTGTTATGCACGTGCTCTGTGGCCAAAATGTGTTGAAGCCTGAAAAAACCCTTCTGACACATTCACTGGGAGTATACGGAAACACAGTATCCATCTCCCCGAAAACAAGCGCAGAGTATCCGTCACGGACATCCGGCCCATTAAACTGATTGAACTGAGCTGATGTAACTGGCCATCCTTAAAGGCCACTCGACAGGGAGGCCTTAAATAACACTGCTGATACTGTACTTCTCCTGTTCATAATGTATTCATGGTGCTCCTCTTCACTCCACGCTCCTCCAGCAGAGCTCTTGTCTCTCTAGTCACCAACATCGCAAAAATGAGTATAGAATAGAATTGGGAGGGCTGAAACCCTCTTTAATGGTCACACATGCAGAGCACACACACAGTGACATGTGTTCTCTGCTTTTAACCCATCCTAGTGCCAGGAGTCTAGTACCAGGAGCAGTGGGCAGCTATTGCACAGCGCCCGGGGAGCAATGGGAGTGAGGGGGGAAGGGGGGTGTCCGGTGCCTTGCTCAAGGGCACCGCGGCAGGGCAGGAGGTGAACTGGGACCTCTCCAAGTAGCAGTCCACACTGCACATTTTAGGTCTGGTTTGGGACTTGAACCGGCGGCTCCCAGTCCAAGCCCCTACTGACTGAGCCACTGCCGAGTTCGCACCAGTACTTGTATTTACTTTCTGTTTTGTGACCCAATTCTATTTACCATCCCTCTTAGTAAGGCCAGCTGCTTGAGAGGGAAGTAAAGTGTATAGTATTTCAAAACAAGCTCTTCAGACATCAATGCAGGGGTATAATGCAGTATGCCAATCTGCTAGTGTTTTTCAATTAAGGTGCGTGGACATGGTGGGGCTGGCTGCTTGACAGGCCAGTAATTATAGATGCTCCATTTGAGCTATCACTCGCAGGTAATGGCAGAGCTGTCACACCCAAAGCTCTGATGATACACACATTCATCAACACAACTGTCTGGGATCTCACTACACACGACTTTGTCCCTCGCACAATACGGCTGAACTATAACATGCAAATGGGAAAGTCAGCGTGAAGAGAAAAAGCCGTTTGAAGCCGACAAAATAATTTGCATGTGCCAAATAATTGATCACACATCTGGACAGTGTGGTATGCAGTTAGTGACAGATGTTATTGTGATTTTTTACTCTAAACTCGATTTCGACAGATGTGTTACACCTTATCTAAAATGGTTCTATTCAACCACGAGAACCATTAACACTCGACATAGGAACTGTCGGAAAAAGATGCAAAGCAGATGCTTCCACATCTACTACAGTGCTGCGAAATAGACAGGTTGCATGAGTTACATGATCATGTTCCCTTAGAGTGCGCACTTATCATTCAAAGGGATAATAAAATGTTTCCACTTTGGAAGTGGTCATAGCTTTTATGGGGTTATTCAGACAATAGTTGACATGTTGGACGGGGTAATAGAGCCTTTGAGTAAATGGGAGAGAATAATGCATCCTCTGCTGCAGTGCAGTAGCTCAAGCAGTGTGGTATCGACGGCAAACATGTTGTTTGATGGGGAAACGCATACAAAAGTCAGTATTTTGGAAAGAACGCAGCAATATAGTTTATTTTTTCCCCCTCAGCAAAATGACTTGAGCGAAATGTGATGAATTCAGCCTAAGATGGATGTCTCCTCAGAGCGAAGACTCCTCTGCTGCGCTCTACTTTCACAACCAATATTCGAGCAACACCACACTACTCTCTAACCCTAAAAATACAAAAAGGGGGGAGGGTTGAGAAATGAAAAATCTGTGAGAGTCGGAGATGCTTGTCCCAGCGGAATCAGAGGCACTATAGAGCATCAAACAGTAGAGGTGATTCTCACACCCGGGCAATTTGAGAACAATCAGTGCAGATTGCCGAGGTGCTCTCTCTAGCAAGACCCAGGCAGTGCTACCATTGTTTATGTCAGCGGCACTTAACATGGTGCTATAGAGCTCTTAGGAGGGCAGGAAAGTAAATGCAGGCCCGTCATGGATGAACTCGGATGGAGAACAGGCGGAGAACAGAACAGGGTTGAATAATTCCAACAAAACAAACACCTTTTGTCCACATATTAAAAATTGACCACAGAGGTTTTGGTCGATTGCCTCAATGATGTGCTCTGTTGCCCGTGTTCTCAACCCCTCTCAACACTTCAGTTTCCAGAGAGCCGCTCCTCAAGTAATCCATCACGATCAATCAAAACATAAATAGCTATTTGACGTCACACCAAAAGCCAATAAGCTGTTAAGACACTGTATAACAAACAGAGGCTCCACATTTAGCACTGCAGACAGAGATCTATATTCTCATCATCAAAAAATATCAAATATAGTGTTTTATTACGACCAAGGGGTTATTTCCTACATCAAGTAGGCCCTGAACTCATCACATATGTGGAAAGAGGCCAGGGCCATAGGGAGTAGACGGAGAGGAAGCTTTCACTATCTCCCAATACCTCATTTTGTACACTGACCAGGGCATTAGAAGCTGTCAGACTGAGTTTGACTCGGGCAGGTGTCCATTCACGCAGCACAGGATACTTCATTTCATCCATGAGTGAATGGGCACCGGCAGAAAAAACCCTACTGGCAGAGGGGAGAGAGGTTCACAGCTGAGGAGATGGAGCTGTGTGCGTGTGCGTGTGCGTGTGCGTGTGTGTGTGTGTGTGTGTGTGTGTGTGTGTGTGTGTGTGTGTGTGTGTGTGTGTGTGTGTGTGTGTGTGTGTGTGTGTGTGTGTGTGTGTGTGTGTGTGTGTGTGTGTGTGTGTGTGTGTGATAAGACATGTTTTTTGTGGAAAGAAACCCTCTAGGTTGAGGTTGGAGGTTCGTGTCTGGTCTTTGATTTTGATTCAGCTGTGGACCAGGCAGCTAAATGACCATATAAAGCCCCGGGCAGGCCTGCAGACGTGATTGCATATATGTATATTTCTGTATGTATTAAACCACAGACGAACTCCTCACGGCTCTGATCCCTGATTATGTCTCAGAATCCCTCTCCTTTTGAACACTCTCAAGTGCTCTAAAGCTTCAGTAAGTAGAATTATATAAGAAGAAAAAACCCATTCAGTACATTTAAAACCTGCCTCGTGTGAGGGCCTTAATTATAAATGTTATGTGACTACTTAGGTAATCACGATTAAAGACGGTAGGAAGAAGACTATAGCGTAGCAACTGCATCACTTGCAGTAAATGGCAGAATGTACACAGGAACTGAAGTCCTTACTATACCTGCAGTATGAAACTTCAAGTTGAAATAATCAGGACAGAATGAGTAGAATTAGAGCTGGGCTGCTGCTAACATTAACAGATCTGGAATCCTTTTTTAAACTAAGGTAAATAAATCACATTACCAAGTGTGACCCCATCATCCAAAATTCCAATGTTGGCGTTATTCAATTGCATGGCATTGGAAAGCATCGATGCAAGAGACATGCTTTGCCCTGACTGGAAACCACTGGAAATCAGTAAGAACCATCACTACCACTGCTAATTCGGTGTTATCCTAATCCATGTGTTACGACCCCCTCCACTCCGGGTCTCAGCCTGTGGGTTCTGCTTGTTTGTGTTGCAGGTGATCAATCTGATGAGCCACACCTGAGGCGTCGACATAAAAGACCAACACCATCCCATACTGTGGGGCACTCTTCTGTTGGACACGGCCGCGTCTTTGTTTCTACACATTTTCACACACCCATACACGCAATCATTACTGATGACTGACTTCCACGTGTATTAGGTTTCTTTGAAGACCTTTGGTTTTTGTAATATCGTAAAGAAATACGCTTTTTGTTACACTTAACTTGTCTGGTCTCCCATCTTTGTTGCAGCCTATGAGCCGGGCCGTAACGCACGACAAATGGCAACTGCACTCGTTCACTTTAGGTGTGGTGAAAACAGAAGAAACCATGAGCCAGTTTCTTGAAGTTGCACAGGAGTGGGAGATAGTAGACAAGATCCCCACAGGAACAGACATTGCTCGCTATAGGATAATGCCAGTGTGTGAATAATACTTTACCAGCATATATGTAGCACACATTATAGAGATCACAGCGGCTCTGAGTGACAGCGGCTTTGTCAATGAGCTAAGTGTCAGAAAACTGGTGGACTGTATACCAATGATTTCATTTGAGAGAAATGACAGAAACACTGTGATACATTTCTAATTATATTTGATGTATCTCCCTCCGAAATACAAAATACTATTATTTGAAACAGTTTGAAAATGACATGAAACAGAAATTCAAAGATATTAGGTTTGCTGTGATTTGACTGTATTGCGTGTTTCTTCAGGGCCTTTCACAGGTTTGTATAACATAACTAGAATAGCAGCGACTCATTAGAAATGTGATCTTTGTAATTCACTCTGTGTTTGTGTCAGAGCTGCGTGATTCTCTTCCTGCGAACATAAACAGTTACACACTGTCAGCTGTGAGAGTTGCCAAAACTTGGTTATCACTCCATGAACTTTAACAGTGAAGTTTAAATGATTAATGTCAAAACAGTGATAAAAGTGCATGCACACATAAGCCAAGGCACTGTAGGGGAGATTTCTCGCAGCTACTCCAACTTTTGCATTTAAAATGTCACATCTCATAAGACCGGAGGAAGAACAGACACCCGCTGGTTGGTGTCAGTCCCCCCCCCCCCCCTCCCCCCAGAGCCATGACAGCTCTCTGCCTTTTGGATCTCCTGATCGCTCCAGCTTCACAATTTATATTTAAATTCTACTAATGCTCTGAAAAACAGCAAGTCTCCTTTTTAAGTTTGATATGAAGCAGTGAACAGCTACTGTTAAAGATGCTCTGAGAACCTGCAGGCTGGTGGTTTGGGGATTTTCCAGGACGGTCCAAAGGTAGATATTGAATGTCATTGTTTTCGCTGTAAAGCAGCATGGGAATTATTCATTTGTCAATCTGATACTCGTTAACAGAGTGCCGGTGTAAAATGAGTTTCCGTTGGCAGATATTGTGGACTGACCCGCTTCTTCTCGCTGTTCTTGTTGAAATTGCGGACCTACTGTAAAGACTGCAAACTGGTATCATTAGTAGAACCTGTGTGTGTGTGGACGGGCTAGTATGGATGTTCAGTAGTCTGTTTTTCAATCTTACTTGCACACCCCACTAACACATAATGTAGGTGGTTTATTTGTTTTCTTTTACTTGTATTGTGTAATTGACAAAAGCCATGCTTCCCCTCAGTTACTGTTGTTAAACTGCCAAGCTTTCTGTTCTGCATTTTTCAACAGTGGCAGATTTACCAATGGGAATTCTTTGTTATAAGCTAATTGAGATCATGTTAGCAATTTGTGTTGGTTGAAAAAAACCTCTGCGGCTAACTCTTTTTGAACTTTCTATAGGATTGTAGATCAAACAATTGATGGAATTATGATGACATTATTATATTAAACCTTTATAGCACCATAGAGATCACAGTGAAGGTAAACTACACAGTGGCTTTTTCATGCTTTGTCTGTTGTTACCTGTATCCTAACAAGCAGGGTTCAAGTTATAATATGGGGTCTTTAAAACGAACAGCAGCAGCAGCCCTCTACTTGCTACAAACTTAAATATGAAAAGGTTCAACTACGCACACACACATCATCTCAGCTTGCGCAGCACGCTCACAGGCATAGGTTGAGCAATAATTTATTGCGCACCTTGGAGGTGAAGTGCAGGCATATTGTCATTCAAGAGAGAATACGATGCGTAGTTCTTTTTGAAAACATGTTTTTCTTTTAGACTATAATACTCATTACATTGACACATGCATTATTTGTGATTAAAATAATGGTTGTTGGTAATGCATTTGCGACCCCCAGAGATGTATGATTTCACCGCTTCAGACCCCTCCTTATGGGACCCTGCTAACAAGATAATATTACATTAGCCAATAGCACTGTTAAAGGTAGGGTAGGTAAGAAAGGAGAAACCAGCTCGAGTGCGCTAGAACTTGAAAGTAGGCAGCAGAAGAAAATCTGCCCCTTCCTTCAGACTTCCTCACAGAGCCCCTCCTCCAACACACACGAACGCGCACATGACCAATGAGGGCACGAGATAAGTTTGTGCACAGATGGAAGGCTGACAGGCAGGTAGGCCATCCAGTTATTTTAGCCGGGCCGGCTCAGATCATTGGTCGTGCTTTTTACAGCGCCACAGCTTCCACAGATGACATTTTTGTTTGTATTTATTGTCAAAGCATTTAATGTATTCATTGCTATCGGGACGTTAAGAGCATTCCATGAAATATAACAAAAAGTGGTTCTGAAGTGAATTACCTACCCCACCTTTAAGTAGCGCTATTGTTGGTTGTAAGAGAACATTCATTGGGAGGCCACGTTTGTGAGAAGAAAATGAATTGGTAAGATGGGTCAAAACCTTTTCAAATACACAATAAGATGCTTTATATTACATATCTTATTTCATATTGGTATTATGATTGATTTTCTTTTGATATGTTGATTCTGTGTGGCCCTTGGTAGTATATAAGACAGTCGGGTGGTGTAGTCTTTGTGTGATATTGGTGCTCTTCATAAAGCTTGAAGCATCACGGCAGACTTTTATCACTCTGATCCAAGAAAAAATGGCGCTGAATTCTCTGAGGTGAAAGGTCAACTGATCTCCATTTCTTTGGATAAAGTTCTGTCGACATCTGTTTCTGTATTCATGTGAGCTAACATCACAGAGTTTTTATTTTCTAAAAGCTCTTTGGAAAAGCAGCCATGTTTTATGCATTTGATGCAACATTCACTGACCCTCAGGTAGGCCTGCTTACAACCAAAGCTGTCCTCCGCTACAGAGTTTCACCTGAACACACCGCCTCTACTGCTGCCAACACCGAGGCATCTCATTTATCATCAATCACTTCAAGTTTCCTAGATACTGATCAGGCCCTTAGATTTCCCTTCAGGGGGATTTGCCCACTTCTCTTCGCTGAACTTGTTGAAGGCTCTCTGGCACCACCAGGCCGCTCCTGACACGGCTTCTCAGTCGGATCTAGGTCAGGACTTTGACTCGGCTAATCCCAAACACTAAATGTCTTCTTCCTAAGCCCTTTTTAGCAGATTGAATACTAAGGATCATTGTCTTGTTGGAACACATTCAGCCCTACTTTACGTTTTAGAGCAATGGAAGTCCTTTTGTTCAAGAGTGCTGATGTATGTCGAAGACTATATTCAGATCCACAAAGAGAAAAAGAAAAGCTCCCACCGTGTCTGTTCCACAACAATGCTTGAGTCGGTACTGTAGAAAGACGTTTGGATTGTTGTCAAATATGTCAGGTAGGACCTTAACCACACAGTTCAATGATGGACCCAGAGCAGGATGTGCATTTCTTTTCATTAAAACTTCTCCTTGGCTACTCTTGCGTGAATGCCGTTTCTATTCAGAGTTCTGTTTGTTATTGATGGATGCACAATGACATCAGATGCACCAGTGGAGGCTGAAGGATCTCTCAGTCGTATTCTTTTTATTTTGCTACTGTTTTGCTTTTTGTTCTTTGTGATTTTCTATTTCCACATTATTTGTCTCAGTGGACTGTAGGAGATCAACACGTGTTGATATGACTTTATAATCTGTCATCAGAGGAGAGGTCATCTGAAGACATCTTCAAGCAAAAATCATAGTTTTTATATCAATTACATAAATTAACGTTTTGTCTTTCTTGCGACAAGAAAAACAAATGAATCCAAAAAAGAAAATACATCTAAATGAATTCTTGCTGTTTTTAAAATCATAAAATGTCATAACATTACGAACAGTAAAACATAAGCGACACCCAAGTTCCTTTTAAAAGTATGATTATTTCACCAAAATTGTAAAACTTTTAACTTTTTTAAATAAATATTCATGATTCACTGTATATACTTATTGTTCAACATTCAAATGATATTTCCACTAATTGCAAATGTCAAATTTCTCCACATGTATAATCATCGATGACGCAAATCCACCATGAAAGAAATGTTTTTCACCACAGCTATGCGTGACATTTTCATTGTTGTCTTTATTTGCTGATTTCCCTGCATTGTGTGGTTGGCCTGCCCCCCCCCCCCACTTCCCCGGTCCCCCACAGACGTCAACATGACAACCACTTAAACTACAACCTATTCTGCCTCTGCCAGGGAGGCTGCAGGCGGGTCACACCCAGGTGATAGGTCTTAGTGCTCCATCTCATTCGATTTTCATTTTTTCTGCCTGTGTGCGCTTCACTTTTTCTGACCTTCCCAGTTCATCCCTCCTGGCCTCAGACTCTGTTTTGCAAACGCAGTCAGGGGGAACGAGCGTGTCTGTCTAAGGTCAGCAAATACTGCAGCGCAAAACCTCACAATCATTTGACTGCTTTCCTAATGGCTGACTAGGGCTAAAAGATTATGTTCATAAAACATTGATCTCATAAAAAGCTAAACCGGAATAGGCTACAGTGCAGTAAAATATCAGTCTTTTCCACTTTGAATTTTTGTTGTATAATGTTTTTAGCGACTGTAGGGCTTTCAATGTCAGTCAGACAAGTCCAACACTTTAGCCAAGGCTGAAATAGCTCAGCGTTTATTAGATAGGTTGCTAGTTACGTACAGACGTGCATGGCATGCATTTGATGATCCCCTGACCTTTTACCAGGCTAGCAAAACTGGCAGTCACAAAACATTTCTTAACCACTAAATGATCTCAACACATACAAGATAATTTGCCATCGAGTTGTATTATACCATCCTCTAGATACCGATTTGAAGTGGAATGTCTGGACAACTATCGAATAGATTGCATTAAAACATTTTATTAAACATAGCCCGCAGGTCAAAATGAAAATGTTTCCTATATTTATGCAGAGTAGGTCCTAATGACCACATTTCCTGCCGTTTTGACTTCTGTTAAGGGCTATTAATTCATCTGAGCATGCCGTCACTCAAAACTAAGATGATAAAACTGCTTATCATTGGCATTTCCCTTGTCAGTGTGCTAGCATGACGGTAGCATTCAGCCCAAAGCATCGCTATGTAAAACCTCACAGAGCCTCTAGCATAGCTGCGGACTATTTGGAAATGAATTGCCGGAATCAGTGTTCTTGTACTTTTTAAGCTTTAAAAATGTGGATGTTTCTGTCTGAAGATTTGTTTTGTATTCCCAGGAGTTGGTAGCCTTTCTCCAAGACAAAAAGTAGATATTAGCCTGTTAGAACATGTTTGATCTTTCTTTCTTTCCTTGTCCTTTGTACAACTCGTCTGAGGGGAATATGAGACACTTTAATCACAAAGACACACACGAAATAAAAGGCTGTACATGGATGGAGAGAACGGAGCAGAACAAACAGATGAACTGAGGAGAAAACAACCAGGTCAGACATGTGAGACTGGTCCGCCTCTCAGCAGCCAGCCAGCCAACGGCAAGCTAACGTGATCTGCATCTCAACGGAGCGCAGCACGGCACTTTCCCTCTGGCACACTGGCAGCTCACCACCTCCTTCAAACGGAGCTGCCCGGAGAAAGAAGGAGCCTCTAAAGCGTCAAGGTCAGATATAAGGTCTGGATGGGGAATAATAAACTTGTTTAAATTGGCAGCCTTGTGCCCGGCCTGGATAACCATTAAATTAGAGATTGACAGTGTACTAATTCAATGCTAGATCCGAGTGCCTGATTGAGTTTGAATTGTTGCTGCTTCTGGGATTATGAAACATGACAGGCTTTTTATAAGGTGTAATTAACGCTCTGATTTTAATGGACATGACAGATATGAAATTGGCTTCAGATCTCACTGTCGAGACTGAGTGTTGGGGATGCTGTTGGGTGTGTGAAGTGTTTAGATAATGCCTTTTGATTTGAAAGACTATAAAAAAAAGTCTCTAAAACAATTGATTACAATCCTGTTAACAAGACTCATTTATTTAGGTAGGCTAAATCCCTGAGGGTCTATTTAATGATTGCAGTGCTACACAAACAAAAACAGGTGTACGTGATTGGTGAGGTGTTCACTTCAGAAGAAATCAACATGTATGTGCTATTCAAAGCCGTTAAAACTTAAAACACAACCTCCTCAGCTATAATGATGTCTCGGGGGGTACCTCTTTTTAATATTCATGTTCAGCTGAACAGCTTGCAATAGGGCCTGACCATATGGCTCAAAAGCAGCTTTTAACAAAAAAAAATCCTCGGCAAAGCGAAAAGAGGGCCTGTTTTCTCATTTGGCATGAGAGTAAGAAAAACAATTATAATGAGTGTACTACTTGATACTGCACCAACATTAAAAACAAAAAGCCAATATTAAAAATACATCCCGGTTTGTTCCTATGATCTATATATTGATGATTTTTGCGGCGTGCACACTGGAAATGTCGTATTGGACTGCTACAGCTTTTCATCCGTCTATCATTCTCTTCTCTCTTCCCTGATGTTCCTCTTCATTGTAATTCTAAGGCAACACCTGAAACAGCACTTATGTGCAATCTTCCGAGACACATACCCTTCTTGTCCCATCTCTGTGAGCACCAGATGCAGCCTCTGTCTTTCTGTGCCATAAATACTGGCAAATGGAGTGTACAATAGCCAGTAAAAACTAACAATTAGCAAGCCCATCTCCCTGAGGGAGCGGCTATCAGAGGTATTCATGCCCATCGACCAGATCTCTCTCAGCACTTTTATATCAAAGATAGAGACGAATGGGAATACTGTAATAATAACTATACAGTATAATAACTTGTCTATGGCTGTCATATGTATTACATGAGGCCGGATATGAGTAGAGCCTGCCAGACGATGATGGGACTAAAGCGAGGATTGTTCTTTGTGCCATCTAACATGACATGATATGAGGTGACACTATCGCTTGGTTATTTGATGGATGACATTGTCTCAGTTCATTTTGGGGGCACAGAAGTGTGGAGACACCTCTCACTTGTCTCTACTTTCTACCTGTCTGCCATAGCAAAACACATATCCTGAGCCATGAGATGATAAAGGTTAAACTGGAGTTAAAAGATACTTCTGGGGCCCGATAACTCCAGGAGACACACAGCAGATGGACAGGAAGGTAGACAAGCAACACTGCTGCTAAATCAGCCCTGAGAAGAAAAATACTCTAAAATGGATCCTCACCTGTTGAATACTGTTTTACTAAGTTGCCCTTACAGTACAGTGTGGTGATAGCATGGAAACCTCTCCTCAATGGAGATGTATCCACAAACAGTTCCAACAATGTATTTGCTTCACTGCATCCGTCGAATGCATTAACATGTCAGGGTAATTTTCTATTTGACTCCTCTTGAATTCTAAGGTCAGACATCTCCATACTGCACAAATGGAGCTTTTACATTTTGAAGCTGCTTCAGTCAAACAGAAAACCAAATTATCAAGATTATACCTGAGAGTGCTTTTTAAAACACTCGCTTAATGTGTTGGCCTTCTGACTCTGGAAAAGAAAAAAACACCTTTCCAAGTCACTTTGATTTCAAATGGGAGCCAGGACATATTGTCTTATTATAATTATTCTCACAAACCAACTGTCCAAGTACAAAGCCATTAAAGGGTTTTGCAAGTCTAAAATGTCAGCTAATTCCCTGCCATGTCATGACAATGTTACTGATCTGATGCATATTAGATCAAACACTGGTGGAAAAGAAACTCATCTGCATACTTTTGATGGACCCTCAGACAAATGGATTAACCCTAATACCAACCCGCTGGAATGTGAATGGAAAACAAAGTTGCCTCCATTTTCTCCCCAGAGGGTTCATGGCTGTGGGGCTGCGGCTTGTCAAAAACAATTACATCCCCTGGTCTCTGGGAGGGCCTCCTCTTAATTTGAACTGATAAGCATCTCGTTGCATATTAGCAGAGAGGCCCAGCGGTCATCTTGCTCCCCGCAGATAACGGACTGGGCCGACAAACAGCATTTGTCAGGGACAGCCACTTACCTGGGTCGTGCACGACATGCTGAGCAATACTAATAATAGCCACTCAGCCAGATTAGCAGTTAGCAGGTCGCGAACCCCAACCCTGCAGCGGCCCAATCAATAGTTATTTACTCTCTCTTTCCTTTCAACACAACTGAGTAAAAGATGTATTGCTGAGTCCCATTTCGGTTGCTTTAAGGCTGGGTCGTGGGAAAAAATGTAAGTGCCTCCTGCTTGATCAAATGTCGCGCCCCAGCTTCTCTCGAGCACAAATGTTGATTTGAAACTTGCATGTTTGCTCTTCATTCCATGACACACAGTGGAAATCCAATATAAGTTTGTAGGAGCATAATGAGAGTAACATTGCATAAAGAGCTTAAGGGAAATATGCTAAAGCAGCACATTTCTCTTCATCGGGTGGCAGTTTATTTGTTTGCCACAGGCTTGTAATATCCTGGCAAAGTAACTAACGTCCATCTCGTTTCACCGCCCCGTGCATATTGACTATGAGGCACAACATTATTACATGGAAAACAGAAGATAATTTTGATGGATGGACAGATAGACAGATTAGTGAAGACAGAGAGAGGCTGCCAACAAGAACGGAAGAAATTATGGAGTTAAACGGACCGGCTAGCTAATGTTGAAATGGAGATCCAGCCAGAGATTGTTGATGAGTGCAGTGAACGTCCAGACATGGAGGGCGCGTGAGACGGAGGGAGAAAGTGAAGGAACAAACACAAAAGTCTGGAGGAAAAGACAGAGTGATTAATTCCTGCTCATCATCTCCACTCATGCAGCACACAGGCAATAATGGCGTTCATTTGGCTGGCAAGTCCGCTCGAGTGGGACGTTGTTTCCTTACGGCCGCGGGTTGGCATTAACCCAGCACACTTATATCATTAAATCACTCATTAGTGGCGGCATCAACGACATCATTCGATTTACAGAGCAAGTATCACTCCCCAAGCAAACAGGTGAGTTGCACAAATACAATTACATGGCACCAATGACTTCAGGGTGGCGGAAATTATCAAGGGAACCCGCTGGCTCTCTTCCCGCATTAATGCACATTGACATTTACAGGAAGAGTCCTACTCTAATGATGTGGGACTTCACTGTGAACAAGGATTCAGCTCTCTACATTGATCTGTATTATTTATTTTACAAGCCAAAAACTTTCACTCAAATCTAAGTGTTCCTGATAAGACCAAGCAATTTGAATGCAATTGGGATATAATAAAAAGACAACAAATGTTTTGAATGAAATGTTGTTATACCTTATACTGTTAACTGTGTGAAAGTGGGAACAGACCAAAGCAATATAAATTGTATATCAAACCACTTATAAAGAACCAACAAACCCACTCTTTTATCAAATTAAAAGTAGTCAAGTTTAAAAATGTGGTTGCTTCAAGACAAATTCAATCTTGAAGTACAGCCCAACAAATCAATTGTTACTAAATGGTTTCCAGAAGTTGATTGAAATGAAAAAGAAACCATTAGAGGAATAATGCAAAAATAAAAAACATGAAAATGAAATGGACGAACTGGTGTATAGGGGGTAGAGAATATCCTTTCTTTTGTTTTGGTTAAGTGCGATTGAATTGTTGTTGGGATTTTTATATTGCCCTAGTTTTGGCTTGATTTGCTTGATTGGGTGAGATTGTACACACTGGGGTGGAGAGTCGGAATATTCCTATGTAAGAGTTGCATTCATTCGATTTACAAAATGTAATAGAAATAGGGGGGAGTACCTGATAACTATTTACTACCTTGTATGTTTCAGACTTAATTATGTTATATATGACAGCTATATTTATCTTTTGCTGTTTATTTACATGTTTTTACATGTGCGTAGTTAAATCAAAACTAGTCTGAGGACATCTGCGTATCAGCAGAGTTGTTTTGACAGAATTAAAAAGCAGAGGACAGTACAAGCTGTTCCTATGTGTGACTCCCTGACAGTTCTGTTTTCACATTAAAAGTGTTACATTTCACCGCCGTGTCTCAGAAAAAGCAATTCGCCAGATACGGTTAGATCAAAGCAAACAGCGTTAATGTCATAAGCAGTTAGAACTGCGATACAGCAGACAGTCCATGAACCATCCCTTGCTTTAGAGAAAGGCAGAGAGAAAAAAAGACGAGAAGACAAAGAAGCAGAGAAGAGAAGGACACAAGCTGCATTTTATGTTTGCACATTGCTAAGCGTCTTAAACGAAATGTGTTGTGTTACTCTGTGTGTCCTTCTCTAAATGCATGCGTATCTAAATATGTCAGAGAGACTGAATAACGCGCATATGCTGGTGCCTTTGTGCAGACGAATATTACCCAGACAAAGTATAATAGTTGGGCGAGAATACATATTGAAACTAAGTGATTCAGGAATCCAGTGTAATGCTGGGGTGGGGAGTTGGACACATTCCAAACAGCCTTTACTCATTTGCATCTGAATGGTCCCCAGCATTAGTATGGTAAATATGCTGTAACACACAATACGCACATTTAAGAGGGAACACGCACCAAATTGGGATCAAAAATAGTTCCACAAAGTGTACCACAAAAAAAGAGTGTCTCTCCCCCACACAAGAGAAGCAAGACACACAGACCCAGTGAAGCTTGCAGAGGCCTTTTGTACCTGCATTTCATCCTGCTCCTGAGGGGCGTTTGCCTCCCCTCTGTGTAAGCAAAACTGACATCCTTTATAAAAAATGTATGAGCCAAAGATGCAAACGATAGAGCGTGAACTCCCTTGGGTGAAGCCTCTTCCATCTGTGAAGGATCACCTGTTCTTAGGTGGGCTTAAGCGCTCCTCCCGGTGCACTAACAGGCGTCCTGGCTGCAGGAGGATGTCAGTGCTCAGCCTCCTGGCAGTGACGCAGCTACAGCAGCAGATATTATGGAGTCCTCAAGCTGCTGACAGAGGCTCCTACTGTCTGTGGCGTTGTTTAAACACTTGGCCAGAGGCGACTGGAAGGTAGCGGATAGAAATCTGCCTTTGATGTGAGAGCACTAGAAGAGAATTATTCAGACGTCTTCACCAGGGTTTTTAACTACCCATTGACCTGGGAATCAGTGCCGCTTTCAGGACACTAATGGCGCATTTCCACTGCAGCGGGTAGCCCCGTTTAAGCGTCCTTAATCGTCCTCAAGTGGCCAGGCCAGTTTTTGGTGGCCTTTCCATATAGCGTAGCACCGGCTAGCGGGTACTTTTTCCCTCTTTTTCCGGCCCCATAAAATCGTGGTTCAATCAGGCCAGGGCCAGGGCTGAACTAGTGATGTTGACACTCTCGACTGCTGATTGGTCAGAGAGAATCGTCACAAGATCGCGCGCGAGATCATCCCTAGCGTCGCATATATACAGTTGCAAGAAAAAGTATGTGAACCCTTTGGATTCTCCACACATAGCGTGGTGTGTTCCTTCCAAACAACTCAACTTTGGTTTCATCTGTCCACAGAATATTTTGCCAGTAGTGCCGTGGAACATCCAGGTGCTCTTTTGCAAACTTCAAAAGTGCAGCAATGTTTTTTCTGGACAGCAGTGGCTTCCTCCGTGGTGTCCTCCCATGAACTCCATTCTTGTTCAGTGTTTTACGTATCGTAGATTCGTCAACAGAGATGTTAGCATGTGCCAGAGATTTCTTTAAGTCTCTAGCTGACACTCTAGGATTCTTCTTCACCTCATTGAGCATTCTGCGCTGTGCTCTTGCAGTCATCCTTACAGGACGGCCACTCCTAGGGAGAGTAGCAACAGTGCTGAACTTTCGCCATTTATAGACAACTTGTCTTACCTTGGACTGATGAACATCAAGGCTTTCAGAGATACTTTTGTAACCCTTTCCAGCTTTATGCAAGTCAACAATTCTTAATGGTAGGTCTTCTGAGAGCTCTTTTGTGCGAGGCATGGTTCACATCTGGCAATGCTTCTTAAGAATAGCAAATTCAAAACTGGTGTGTATTTTTTATAGGGCAGGGCAGCTTTAACCAACACCTCCAATCTCGTCTCATTGATTGGACTCCAGGTTGGCTGACTCCTGACTCCAATTAGCTCTTGAAGAAGTCTTTAGCCTAGGGGTTCACATACTTTTTCCACCCTGCACTGTGAATGTTTACATGGTGTGTTAAAAACATGAAAACATATAATTGTTTGTGTGGTATTAGTTTAAGCAAACTGTGTTTGTCTATTGTTGTGATTTAGATGAAGATCAGAACACATTTTATGACCAACTTATGCAGAAATCCAGGTCATTCCAAAGGGTTCACATACTTTTTCTTGCAACTGTATCTAGAAGCAAGCTTGCAGCATTTTTATACACAGCATTTTGTAAACGGAGGAGCTACAAAAATGGCAACGTCAAAGCACACCGTGGTCGACCGAGGAGGTGACGACGTTCCTACATCTCATTGGGGATGATCAAATCCAGCGGGAGCTCGACGGAACAACTCGAAATGTGAGGGGAAAAAAGCTGATCGCCCCGCCTACACTGCGTTGCTACCCCAGGTCCTAAACTGTAATGGAAATGCGCCACGGCCTCGGACGGCCAGCGAGGCAGCCCGAGGCCTGAGCGAGGACGCTTAGGGACGCTTAAACGGGGCTACCCCGTTGCAGTGGAAATGTGCCATTAGTGAGAGGTTTTCAGAGAAATGCTACAAATCAGCAAAAAGGAGATCTTTCAATAAAGATGGGACCACAAGGGAGTACAATACACCAGGGGAAAGGAATGTGTGCTTACTGTCAAATGTATTCAGGAGCATCATATAGGATGTGTTCACGCTTGCAGTCTCAGCAGCCAGTGGCTCCCATGAACTTGACTATATTTCACACATAAGGTATATAGTATTTGCTGGATGTTGTTTCAGTTCTATACGTATGAGAACTGCTAGAACAGGAATAGGGGGTGATGTGACTCATAACTAGATAACCATAGTTTGTAAGGGATATAAGTAAGTAACGACGACCTGCTGCAGTGCAATCAAATGTGCACTTTGTTACTGTTGGTAGAGAATACATTCACTGCAGTTTAGTTAGTAAACTTAAAAGACAAATCTGAGAATCGTAAGCTACTTTTGGGTTCACAATCAAAAAAAGTGTTTCTATTAAGTCTATACTTGTATCTATACTTTAACACCCTCTCTCTTGTCCACACAAGCTGTTCCTCTTCCTTTCTTTAATGTTTCTGTGTTGTGATAGAGTTGGCATCACTTGGACTGAAGTTCATCTTCAAGTCTAAGTGGACGTTTTTATTTTATTGTTCCCAAATTGGGGCCCTAAGCTAAATGTTGTCATGAGTCAGCATTAATCCCTGTTCATGTTAAGCGAATCACTTCAATGTCTCTAATATTAGCACAAGTATACTGTAGGTGCATGTTGAAAACACAGAGGCACCATAGCACAGACTCAGAGTACCAAACAAGAAGCAGACGGCTAGAAGTGGGACAGCTCCTTCTGTGCTGCTGCCAACTCCACATAGAGAAGTGATGAAGGCCAGGGAGACGCCAGCCAAGCCAAGAGGCTAAAACTATTTGTAACTTCAACAGGATCTACAGTGGAGGATGAGTGCAGAGGAAAGCTTTTACATCAAATCTCAGGGAGCCCCAACAGGATTACAGCACTACGCCTCTTTACAGCCCCACAACTGGCCCGAGTGGGATCAACTCTTCTGGTTAGACGGATGTCCCGGCAGCGTTCAGTCCGGGGTTTATAGTCATCTGTTACATTAATGTAGTGTGTGTACAAACACTGTCTCCCCACCTGCACTCATTTTGCTTCGTTCTCTGCCTCATTCCACTTGTTATTCAGATAAATGAATAGCTAAGCACTGTTGCCTTGACTGAGTTGTGCTCCTGGAGAGGCGCATTCAGCCAAGTCTCCCACAGGAGAGGGGGGCCACTAAAATAATGGTGTGCTTTGTGAGGGTATTCTGCTTCATCCCCCTCCCTCCCTCCCTCCCTGCCTCTCCCTCTCTGGTGGCCTCCCGGGGCACCTCTCCGCACCTTCCACCATCAGTCTGAAAGATAAACTCGCCCTGCTATAAAGAGGGGTCACACTTGTTGCTTTTATCAAATTTCCTTTTCATCCCTTGTATAAACGTGATACTCCTCGCCCCCGCCATCCCCCCCTCCAGGGCTGCTGTAAGCTTAAACAATGAGAGCGGCTGTCTCCCAGAGCTACTCGCTAATGTGGAGGGAGAGTATTTAGTGTGTTCAGACACATTAAATTGCCGACCTTGTTCGCACGCCACGCCCCTGGTGGTGTTTTGTCCCTGGTTTATCACGTTTGCTCAGCAAGGCGAGGAAAACAAGAAAAACTGAGGCGGTTACAAAACGCTGACCTAAAATACAGATGCCTCATCAAGTGGGATTTCTAGGCCGTATCTAAAGCACTACAGGTAAACACTGTTTACATGCAAGTACTGCTTTGGATTTACTCCAGCTTTTTTAGGCCACTTCAGAAAATCTCTGCTTATACTGACCGAGAAAAACAACTGAAAAACAAATGAATTTATTTATGTTCCCTTTCTATTGTAGCAAACAACAAAGCGTGTACTAAAGAAAATGGGCTGGTTACTGATGAGCGAGATGGGTTTTGAACAGTCATTGGAAACAGTTTGGAAAAGGGCTGGCACCTTCAAAAAAACACTTGGCAGGTGATTGGATAAACCATCTGTCATTAAATATCTTACCCAAACCCGTCAGGAGGAAAAACATTGAGAATAGCCGTCTGTGCCGTTTTTTGCTCTTCTTTGATGAAGAAACACTCTTTAGTTCTGATAAAATTCAGGCTATTGCATCAGCTATCATAGCATCTTTAGGAGGTTATTATTTTTGGAATAACAGTTCCATCTCTGTGTTGCATCACACACACCTAAACCCTCTCCGTAGCCGCAGGAGCTACTAACAGGACGCTGATTGGTCCAGACAAACAAATTATTGAAGACTGACGAGACGAGATAGATTTTTTTTTTTCGCGATAGCTCGAGAATCTGTGCAAGTATGTCCTGAAAGTGTCTTTTCGGAGTCTCAGCAGGTTATTTCCTGAATCACCCTGCCTTTAAATTGTGTTTCAGTAGGGCAAGGTATTGTGTGCATCTGGCATTCACAATGAGTAATCGCACCGAGAGTTGGAGGTGTCGGAGAAATTGGCTGCCGAACACTTTTGCCACAGAATGCCTGACATTAAGTGTGAAGGCACATGTCGTGAGGTGTGATTTTTTTTCATATTCCTCCACTCTGCAAAGTGTTGAAGTGGTGCTTTGGGTTGTTAAAAACACGATCTTCATACGGATGACAGAGAAAGATATGTGTTTCAAAAGACAGTCAGCTTAGTTTGACGACACTTTTAAATCATACCCCATAAGGGGGACGTTTTTACCTTGTGGAGACAATGCGAGTCTCAGACAAAAGGGGAGTTTAGGTTTGATAAAGGAGAGAACATTGGCCAAACGGTCATTATCATGCCAGACAGCTGAAAGAAATCCCCTCTGTGGCCTGAATGAGACTAGTGTCATTACCGGGCTATGCTTTGCAAAGCCATCAGATCAGGAATAAGGTGGGAGGTGGGAGCCATTATCCATTTGGTAATTGTGCAGGCTAGTCATTACTCCTCCACCTTTGGCCTTATAAGTTTCAGAGGAATTTACTATCATCCAGTGACAGAACTAGTTTGATCTGAAAAGCAATGCAGTCAATAAACCTGTTCAAATCCATTGTTTCCCCCATGAGCCTCCCATTTCTTTGCCTTCTCTTTAAATCATCTCCTTTATTCCCTTCCCTTTTTCTGCCCTCTTTTCACCACTGAGCCTCTCATTTCTTCAAAGAACCCTCCACTGGTTTGACACCAGACAACTTCAGTCTATTTATCCCAAGGAGCAGATTAGGAAGGAACACTCCAAAGTCTGGAATTCTTTTTTTGAAAAATACAATCTAGATACTCGAGGAGTGGAGTTTGAAACACATGTTTGTGTCAGGGTAGGGGCTTATAAAATATATGATCAATCTGCATTATGGGAAATATAGGATATGGTGTTTTTGAATCTTAACCCATTTAAGGGAATAAAAGTCCGGATATCTTTGCCTCAGCGCCATGGCATTCTTCCTGTAGTCTCCTGTCTTTATAAAACATTAACACTAGCTCACTGAAGTATGCCCTCACCTTCGTCCACTCCTTCCGCCTTGAAAACTCTCTTGTGTCTCTTTCCCTTACCTTCCTCTGTCTCGCACTACAGCAGCTGACTAGAGAAGGGAAGACAAACGGGTTATAGCTGAGAGAAACAGCAACCCTGGTGAGTAATGTCTGAGCTAATCAAACATCATCTCTCAGCTCATCCCCGTTCCCTTAACTCTACGAGTCTCTTTCCTCTGTTCCCTGTCCTTCAGGGGCTCCTGACTGAACTAACCAGTGCACCAAGTCCCAGGCTGAATCTGTAGGGCCGCCCCCTCTTCTCCAAAAATACTAAATTACGGAGTCACTACGCATCTTAAGTGAAAAGCTTTCTCACACACATACACACTGCTTCAAACCTCATCTGAGATGCAGAGTCCTAAAGAGGGCAGCCGACATTCCCTTTACATAAAATCCAATGTGTTAATCTCATGTTTGCATGCATGTGATTGCAGCTATGGGAACACATTTATAGCAGCATGCTTTGTCGTGCAACATTGGGACAAATATTATGATGCCTGATACAATATTATCACGATACGCTATTTAAAATGTTTGAGTATTAGGATAATTATTAATGTTGCAATTATTTACTATTTCTAACCTCAAATGTTTTGTCAACATCGGTTTTATCTAATAAGATAAAGTGTTCTGCACATTACTGATTTCTTTCTTATTTCTCCATTTCCTTCCTCCGAAATCTCGATGACTTTGACAGAAATGTAAATAAATGTAATTTGCAATATTTATAATTTATCGAAACTCAGTGTCCATGTAACAAGACAATAATGCCACACAAAATGCGATACTACCCCCTCCACCAATAATACATATTCGATTAGCCACAGTTAAATACTTGTATCATTTGATATTTGCATTGCTGTTGGGATGCTCCGACATTCCCATTTGTTCTCCCACTGATCTCATTTAATGACTTCTGATTTAATGAGTCATATCTCAACTTGAATCTCATCTAACTTCAAACAATAAATTGTGTCGCCTGAAGCTTTTCCCATCACCTACGAGAGTGTGTGTTAGTGAGTGTTGCATTGTGGGCAGAAGTGACGTGCAGCGGGGGGGCAGGTGCTACAGGGTAATCACAAACACAGCAAGCTTTTAATGATGCTCTCTCGTATTAACTGTTAATGAATGTGAAGCTCATGCAAATAGCAATGTGTTCCCACTGTGTCCGCTACACACACACACACACACACACACACACACACACACACACACACACACACACACACACACACACACACACACACACACACACACACACACACACACACACCACACACACACACACACACACACACACACACACACACACACACACACACACACACACACACACACACACACACACACACACACACACACACACACACACACACACACACACACACACACACACACACACACACACACACACACACACACACACACACACACACACACACACACACACACACACACACACACACACACACACACACACACACACACACACACACACACACACACACACACACACACACGGTGCAGAGCTTCCTCCTGGCTCGGAGCAGAGAGGACTCTCCTCTCAATCCCCACTCTTGTTCTGCTAATAACACAAACAGAGACAGCAGACAGTTGCCGGCTCAGCCTGGGCTCCTTCACCTGCTGATACCAGAGGAGGCACATAACAGGACGTAAACAGGATTTAAAGTGTTGTGGTTGGCACTACAAAATAAGCCTGCAGGTTCTTTATGGTCCACGGCTTTCTTTCCTCAAAGCTCGACCTGTCTACAGACTCTCCCTTTGAGGGTTCGGGTCATCCTTCCTTCTCTTTTTGAGGCTGTGTTGCTCCTTTCATCCTCGCTGTGGGCTGTAATCCCTGCCACCTCCCACCCTTTGGGCTCACCTCCTAGCAGGGTTCCGCCTGACACGGATGGAAGTGCTGATAATGTATTCACTGTGGATTCCCCTCGTATGATATTTGTGCAATTTGTTCTCCTTTCTGTATGTGTTATCTTTTGGCATGTGTTCCATTTTTCATACGAGTGATGGATAAATTATTGCTTCAGCTTTTCAGCTAAAGCTCAGTCTGGGAGAAAAACAGCAGCAGTGTGTCCTCCTGTCTGCATGCTGGTTGTTCTCGCTGCGTTACATTCTGTCCCTCCATGTCTTCATCCCTGTGCCTCCATCTCTCTGCTCTATTTTCTCGCCCTGTCCTCATGTCATCTTTGTCTCTTGGATCAGTGATGTAAAAAAAAGAAAAGAAGACTATCCAAGCCACAGACTTGAATAAGGCATAGAAAAAGGCTGCAAATCGGATTAGGGCGGAGGGGAGGGATCCTTTTCTGTTGAAAATCCATTTTGTGGCAGGGTGGACGTTGTATGTACAATGACAGGCAGGACATACATTTTTCTCAAAGAGGGTGAGGGTGACAAGCAAAAAGAAATGTCTGTATAAAAGAGATAGCTTTCATATGGAACACCACAGCGGATGATCCTGCGTTTCTGAGAAATGTCCCATATTCTTTGCAGTCTACTCTTATTATCCAAAGACAAGAAGATACAGAGAGATGGAGATGAAATATATAGAGTCCTATACCTCTATACCACATGTGTCAAACTCAAGGCCCGGGGCCCAAATCAGGCCCTTGGTGGATTTAATTTTGGCCCGCAGGATAATTTCTAATTACTATTACATGTAGATCTGGCCCGCCGGTATATTGCACACACACCTTCACTCAATCCTGAGGGTTTCCTCGGCTCAGAGCCTGACCCCAAACATTGATGAACTTGCACTGAAGATGAGATGCCAAGTATCTCATCTTGGGTGCAGCATCACAGAGCAGCACACTGAGTTTCCTTCTGCACTTTTTCTCTCACGACAACAGGGCATGTTTGGTTTTCTCTTTGAGGGAAATAGTTTTGTTGAAGCTGTTGTTGGCCTGTGGGAAAATGTAATCATAAGAAATGACTCTGGAAAAGCTGCAGATAGAGCCATAAGAAATGAATGCAACTGATTATTTTACATTACATTACATTGCATTTCGCTTTTATCCAAAGCGACTTACAATAAGTACATTCGACCAGGAAGACACAACCTTGAAGAAAACAGAATCATATAAGTACATCAGGTTTCATAGAGCCAAACATTTCAAGTGCTACTCAACTGGCTTTAGGTAAGACAGTCCTTTATTAGTATATAAGTGCTTTGTTAGTAATTCTATCGCTCGAAGTGGAGTCGAAAGAGATGAGTTTTCAGTCTGCGCCAGAAGATGTGCAAGCTATCTGCTGTCCTGATGTCAATGGGGAGCTCATTCCATTCATTATTTAATGTTTAATGTTGTTTTTATAGGCAATCATTTAAGCTTTGTTAGTTCCAGGTGCAAAAAGTTCATTTCAATAAGTTTTGCAATAAACATTGAACCAGTCCGGCCCTCGACTAGTACCAATTTTTTTATTTTGACCCACCGTGTATTTGAGTTTGGCACCCCTGCTCTATACTCTGGCATCAGGATGGTGTTTGAGTTCAACTGATAATAAACTATAGCGCTGAATGAACAAGTTACCCAGTGCTCATGCTCTTTCTTTAAAAGTCTGACCCGCTGACTTCTTTTCCAAGCACTATTTTAACGGCTTGAACAAATGCCTCTGTAGTCCTATTTAGAATTCTATTTCAGGTTCATAATTAAAAATGGACTATTAAATAACTTCTTCCAAAACAAAGAGGAGCTTCTCTCAGTGAAACACATTTTGAAAAAGGGCATCCAGGTTACTGGACTGGTACATCCTACTTTATCTAACACCTGTTACCTTTCTAAGAAGGACCCGAGTTCTACATATCTATATAATATATACTGTATGTCACTTTCATCAGAAGTGGGCGACCTGTCCATCTTACTCTTAATCCATTATAACTCCTAAAAATCCACCTCTTCCTCTCTGGAAGATGCGCTTTATTAAAGTGGCCGTTGGTGAAACCCCCCGCATCGAACTGTGGATTATGTGTGTGTTAGGGTCCGTGCTTATAGGCGCTTTCAGATTACATTTTAGAGAGAAACTTCTTCAGTTTAATAATAATAGTTGCTTTTTCAATTTTCAGTTTTTGGCAGCTCAAATTGCCAATAAAACAAAGAGTGTCTAAACTGTTGTTTATATTGGAAATGATAAACACAACGCAGTCGATAGAAAGTCTGTTGTTAAAAGCAATGTCCCAGGAAAGAGAAAAGAGAAAAAAAATGGTTTGTAGCGTTTAATTATAGTCCTTAGAAACAAAGGAAAACGGAATTTTCCTCATAAAATCTGAATATTCAGGACATTAAATGTGGGAATGGCCAAAACATTGCAGGTCTGATCAGGTTGGTTTAGATCTTTCAATTGCATCAGTTGATAATAAAAAATCCATAACATGATTTATCTTTGAGACTTAACCCATTCTAATAAATCTCTAAAATACACTTTTAGTCATCACAGGATGCGAGTGTGACCACAGCTAGTGGTGTGTTGGTGTGTGTACTACATCTGACACAGTGACCTGCTGAGATACATATTTTCCATAAAGACAAGCACAGGAGGATATGAATGGACCCCTGTGGACTCAATTTCTACTATCCTATATAAATAAAGTTGGATTGGATTGATGTCTGTCCGTGCTTACAGAGCAGGAGAAATATCCGCCTTCAAAGCACACACTGTTACTTGACGTGATGCAGCCCATTATCACCATGGTGATGCTGCATGCTAACAGCGGAGGGTACAGAAGCCGGCATTCAGAGAGTCACATTAAGCATTATTACGTATGGCATTTCAGAATGAGCATCCTCTGCAGAACATGTCAATGGATCATGTGTACAGAGAACAAGCGCATCACAGAGAGCGCAAAACAGGAAGCCTGCGACTCGTCAAAAGTTCACAAATTCAGACGGCTGATATTTGGGTTGCGGGCTGAGATGCTCCAGTGCCCCGCTGAAGCTGAGCAGCCTCCAGTTGATAATCATCTGCTTTGTGGCGGGCAAGCAATGGGAGATGGAGCAGATGGCACTAGTTTTATATCGCAGAGGATGCTTTCTCTGAATAAGGAACGCTCTACTGAATGCCAAGCTCTGTGGGAGAGGAGAAGCAAATTGAAGCCCTCCCGTGCTCCTCATTGGGGGGGAAAGGGCTATTGTTGTGTGTGCGTGTGCGTGTGCGTGTGTGTGTGTGTGTGTGTGTGTGTGTGTGTGTGCGTGTGTGTGTGTGTGTGTGTGTGTGCGTGCGTGTGTGTGTGTTCCAATTTCAGAATGACGGACAATACTGCTTGTTCATTACTGTCCTGAGCTCGGGGATGGACAATTCATGCGGGAATTTCATGACCTTAGTCACTCATCCATTCTGCTGCAGCCCTCACTATCTCAGCCTGTCGGGGACATGATGATGGGAAGTGAGTCTGTTGTTCTAACAAATAACCATGAAAAACATTACGACTCCAATGTAATTAAAGGCGAATGAGTTAGTGTTTCAGTTACTGATGGGGTTTACAGTGAAAGAAATTGCAATCCACTCCCAGCAATGCCTTGATTCACCGACATCGTGGACGTTATGTACACCGACAGTGACAACTACAGTTTAATCATTTAGAATCCAAACCGTTTTCTTACAGAAATGACTACGGATGGTCTAAATGTCACATTCAGTGGCATTTCATCGAGTCGCGATAATGAGAAACCAGAAGGAATTCATATCATAGTGTGCCCCCCCCCCCATAGCCCATTTGAATGTAATTATGAAAAATCTTGGCAGAAGTATAATTCAAGTTCAACACAGTTGACCTTAATGGGCTGCCTGAGAGATATCTGAATGAAGTAAGTTACTGTTAATGGGACATGTTTATGCAGGAAGCAGACCAGGGGGGCAAAGGGTCAAAGGGCGGCAGTGAACAATAGAGAAACAGAGCAGAGTGCATGAAGGGAAAAATGAGGGAAGAAAAGGGGGGGGGGGGGGGGAATACTGTTTTGACGGCAGACCTTGAATTCAACATAATGTAATATCATTATGCATTCATTTGTAAGAGATACATCATTATAAAGCAACCATTTATTCTTAGAAAGTGGCAAAGCCACATGTAAGATATCAGGTCTCTGAATGTGTTTTACTTTTTGAATTAGGCAGACCTTATTAATTAGAACATTGTAAAACAATTGTTTTGAGAAAAGGTTGGATGAATCAATTGAAAAATAGTCCATAAGCAGGAGCCCAGTGTTTTGTCTCTGCACCTCTGACTCTTCTTGGTTTGTTTTCTTCTATTCGCCACCGGGCTCCTTCCCATTGCCTCTGCAGTGTCACTCACACCATCCACCATCCTGCTGTCCTGTATGTACACTCCTCAGTGCAGTGCTCCCTATTAAAGCGTCACAGTAATCTGTGTCATCTGTGACTCAGACATCCTCCTCCTCCGGAGATCTCACTGTTATCATTTGTTATCAATGGAGCCCTCTGTGTAAATGGAGGCAGACTGTGGTGCAGTTTGGATCCCATTTCACACATGTAGCAATCAAACCGAGGTATCTGAGGCAGTTTTGTCTTCTGTATGAAAGAGCTGCAAGAATCAATAGTGTCTGATTTGCAATTGACTATGTTAATGCTGCCCTACATCATGCAATATGTGATTTACACGGCACTGTGCAGATTCATACAAATGCAGCAAGGCCATCTGAGGAGCAGGCTGCCATCTTTCTGTGCAAGACATGGACACTGGCGCTGGCCAGCATAAATGATTGAGTTGGATGTCAGGAGTAAAACTCTGGCCAAGGGGCCAAAGCATCCATGCTAATGGGCTGATGGAGCTTAATCTAAATAAGTGTGAATAAAAGGGCTTTTACTGTGAGTGCTCACATCGAGAACAGAGCAACATGCTGGAAATTGCTTCATCTTAATCAAGCACGAGACGGGACGGAGATTCAATTCATTTAACTTTCACCATTTCGCTTTTACCTTAATGTCAACTGGCACTGGGAGATGTATTGTATGTTGGTGAGTGGGAAGCGTTTCACATGCATCCTGTGTGTGCACTGGTTGTTTGTTTTGTGAGTCCTTAGTCTCCCGAAGCCCATCTGAGATCAATCACTAGGCCGAGCATGATGGAGAGGCCTGTCAGAGCTCGCTGCTGTGGCCTTGATTCAGTAAAACAAATAAAATAGGCGCAGGCATTACAGAAAGGTTCAACGCAGGCTTGACAACAGACCACACCAAGGAGCATTCAAAGAAAGGGGTGAATAATGAGGGGGGGGGGGGGGTATGTCAAAGAGCAGGACAAGAAGAAAAATGATGAAGTAGAAGAGCTATAGGAAGGCAAATGTGTACAAACAGTAGACAGTGAGATAGAGAGGAGCAGATGCAGGAAGCAGCAGGCAGAGTGCCGCTGTCTGCCTGCGTTAGCATAGCTCAGCTTTTCACCCCGTCTCTCCCCGACAGCATGTCATCAGTGCAGCCCTCCTCTGTTTAAGACCCCGCTGAGGATGGTCCAGTGTGTGGCCATGTGATGAAAGGGAGGCGCCCTGTGAGATATTTAATGCAACTTCCCTTCCCACATCCTTTATATTCTATTATGTCAGGGCGCATCAGCGCAGTGCCAGTCTGAATAATACCTTTTTCTCTGATGTTTGTGTCGGCCATGTAACCCGTGCACGGCAGCAGCGATCCAGCCGCATTTACAAGACCGCATATGACAACGCCGCATAGCTCTCTCCCCCGACAGAACACAACCTGAGGAAACCATTATGCACCCCCGCCAGCACTTAACCTTCCCCCAGCACTTCAAAGAGACATGCAGGAGTAGGTAGCTCGGAGGTGAGGCCCCCCTGGGAAGGCCCCTGCCAGACCCCAGACCCCACGCTCAGCACCGCCAGATATAGCAGCGAGCTCACACATCAAACTACTTCCTGTGGCTCCACTCCGCCTCACACTGAACGTGTGGAGGAGATGATGGCAGACACCCTGTTGGCCAGACTGGTCAGACAGGAGCACAGGTCGGAGGTCAGCCGCCTGAAACTCAGATGAATCAGATGAGACGTTATCTTTTCTTTATCTCAGTGGGAAGAAGAAAAAGTAGCGAAGGGAGATTTATGACAAATTGCAACAGCGGTGTATTTCGGCCATCATGAAGGAAAATGTTCTGTTTCTCATAATAATGAAACGTTCTTCTTTTTACAGCTCTTATTTTATTACAAGAAACAGTTTTTCTAATAACCACATTTAAAATAATGTTGATGCAACAAGGAGGTTTTAAAAAAATAAGTAAACTAATTTTAACAAGAACAAGACCGAGTTGAGGCCTAAAGCAAGGACATCGTATAGTCTTATATTTCAGACACATTTACAATGACTGATTTGAATAATTCAGATAAGTGGTAACGTATGAAGCACAGCAAGATTGTGCCATTAAAGAGCACAGAAATGTTACCTTATAAGAGTCCATAAGTTCTCAATAGCAAAAAGTTCAATTAGTGTTCATGGAAAAAGACGCATTACTGTCATAAACTTGTTGTTACTTTATGTTGGTGTGTCGTCTTAATTACACATTTCTCCGTAGTATCTGTTGGTGTCATAACAGTCAAATAAGAAATACTATGTAAAATATCTAATGACAAAAAAACATTAAAACCTCCTTCTGGCTCATTAAAACCAGAACACTTCTGCTTCTCATTAAGAACAGATTGTATTGTGGTGCTGGCACTCATGTGCTGCCGTACAGCTGGAGCAAGTTTGCTTGTTCTTGTGAGTGGGAGGTGGGTTGACTTGTTGCCTTCCTGCTCCATGTCAAAATTGGATTCTGGATTCACATCCAACAGAAAGCAATTTGTGCTTGACTTCTCATCTTATCATATTTCTTTCAGAATAACTGACTTTTAATCTAAGCAGAGAGGCTAACATTTATTAGGAAAAAATAATGTTTCTCAAATGTGTATCTGTTATCCGCAGACCCCCTGGAGCCCTCTTTGGTTAGCAACCTCTATAAATCATAGCGACCACTTTCCAGATCGTAAGGACGCTTACAAGAGAAAGATAATTAGAAAAAGATTGTGCCAAGGTGTTCGTTTACACAGAGCCATTTTAAAAGCTGTCATTGGAAACAGTTTGGAAAAGGAAAGCCACTTTCAAAAAGACTTGGCAGTTGATTGGATTAAGCATCTGCCAATCAAGCTCTTTCCGAAGCCAGTCGGGAGAAAAAACGTATTTTCCATCTAGGAAACTCAGTGCTGTTCTTTGCTCTACTTTTAATAAATAAATACTGATATTACTGATCCTGTTTCACACACTATGCTTTCATCTTTAAGACGCACCAAGGTTGTTGGATAGTCGACTATGTGTCGAGTCAGGCGCACCTAAACCACGCCGGTAGCTGACTGTACTATTTACCAGATTCTCGCGTGATATTTCAAAAATCAATGCAAAGTTAGGCAGGCACAGCTAAACACTCAACTCTAAGTGGAAAAAGCTTTAAATCGAGAGTGATTAAAGGGTCTGCTTTCAGACGCAGGGAGCACTGTAACCCTCATTGATCTGGGGTGTGGGGGCCAACTTCAAATGTCGTGTTTACAAATAGCATATCCTACATGTGCCTTTATATTATGACTTCAAAATCAAGATGATTAAAGCGCTTCTTTCAGGCATTTATTTGTACCTCAAATAAATATATCTGCTTTACAGTGTGCATACATTTAACGTAAATGCTGTCAAGGTACCAACAATGGTTCACGGAGGCACACAGATATATGTGAATGTAAGTTTCTATAGCACTGTACCAGTAAACCTGACACGGAGCTCTTCAATGAGCATACATCTCAGAAGAAGACGATGTGTGAGTGGCAGTGTTTACAGAGAAAAGCTGTATAACACCACAACTCCTGTGTATTTATTAGCCCTGCGGGTGCATTCATTACCGACTCAGTCCTGACACAACACACTCATATTTCTATCAGGCACATGCTGCACCCCTGGCAGTGATGTGAGGAGGATCCCACTTTAATCTAACTGCCCTCCAGCTACATCTCCATCTCTGCAGTGTGAGTGTTGCTGACCCCACACACACACACACACACAACGTTTCTCACTGGATGAAAGGCAACGTAAAGAACAGCTCCGCTCCCTCAGACAGCACCAGTGGAGGTGTCATCTCATTTACCTAGATTTACATTTCATCTGTGTGCCATTAGCATAGGTCACACACTCTGCGCTTCACTTACACATGGGCTGTTTGCTATTTATTAAGGTGCCATGTTTGATGTGTGCCGCGCCGTTAATGATCCAAGGCGAGGTTTTTATAAATACATAATGATGTTTACCATGAGAGTGGTAAGATTTTCTCATTTAAGCTTCATAATAAAACCAAGGTTGTTGGCTCAGGAGGTTTTCAGATTTGATATTTAATCACGATGGCTCAGTATCTGCTACGGCTGGAGAATTAGAGTACACGTTGGCGTGTAGCGCCACATAAATTGGGAGGGACGGTGGGAGCATGTCGTCGCCCCGCCATGGAGAGCTCCATGTGAATGGATGGAGGTTTGGCTCATCTGCAGTGCGCCGGAGTCTCACGGCTGGCAGGGCTCCCAGTCCTCTGCTCGCTTATTCATCTCTTTCTCCCACTGCCAACACACACACACACACACACACACACACACACACACACACACACACACACACACACACACACACACACACACACACAACACACACAACACACACAACACACACACACACACACACACACACACACACACACACACACACACACACACACACACACACACACACCACACACACACACACACACACACACACCACACACACACACACACACAACACACACACACACACACACACACACACACACACAACACACACACACACACACACACAACACACACACACACACACACACACACACACACACACACACACACACACACACACATTTGGCATACCCTCAACCACCAGAACAATACCACTTGATTCACACAATGTCATTAATCTAAAACAAACCAAAATTCAGAGGCACCACATGATGGCCACAAAAACAAATTATGCTAATTGCCATTTCAAAATCAATCTCTTCAGCGAGATCAGCGCAGTGCGATGTACAATCAAAGTCCATTAGAGTTGCAGCGCTACACAATTCAAAGTCCACTAAGGCTGATTACCAAAGGGGAATAGACTAAACTCAACATCCCAAAGAAAATATTCAGCCATGTGAGTAAATAATGCATACAAATGTGCCACAGGTTCAGAAGAAAATGCTATGTAGATTTGCCAGTTAGGTGGTTCAGGGTGCGGAGGAAGTAAATAAATAATCCTGTTTAATAATTCATTGAAATTCATGTTGCTTTGCCTCCAGCCCTGAGAGTATTTGGAATGAAGCCTGCAAGGGCCCAGCTTCTCACTTGTGGTGGTGTGTGGTGAGATTATCGGAAATGGGGGGAAGCATGAGTGCACTGCTCACACACACACACACACACACGCAGAAATGCATTCATATATGTATGCGTGTATCATATGTTCTATAAAATGGTGAAAAAGGATAGTCCACTGTCGACATCTTATCCCCTGTATGCTCCATTTCTCCCTGGAACGACAGATACAATCTCTAGTGTGAAGACAAGTTCACACAGAGCTTCAGGCGGCTGTATACACTGGAGCTGGGAAAGATGGGAACGCAGGCAAAGAGAGGACTGCAAATTGGATCTAAAAGTCTTGGAAGGGGAAGTGAGGGGTAAATAAAAAAGAGACGGGAGGAGAGGAGGAGGGTTAAGGGTAGTGATCCATTACTGATGATGTCTTTGCTTGATAGAATTACTCCAGCAAATAAAATGATCTTGTCTTGCTCTCTGTCAATCAGTGTGTGTGTGTGTGTGTGTGTGTGTGTGTGTGTGTGTGTGTGTGTGTGTGTGTGTAGATGTCTGAAACAGTCACATCTTTACCTCTTCCAAAAAAAAAATCAGACTGCAGCAATATGTTCGAAACAGAACTCTGAATGAATGCTTTTCTTTTCGCCGATTACCATTGTGTGGTATATATTAATGATGATTACTTTACTCATTCAAAGAGTCTTCTGGTCCCCTTTAAAAGCGCTCTATAAATAAAATGTATAATTATTATAATTGCAATATTTAATGCGATAATTTGTCTGTGCATCTGTAACCATCCCGATTCTTTTTGGATGCAGTTCATTTGGTTAAAACGTTGTGACTAGTGGATGTAGCTTCTGCATATTAAATATGTGAAATAACTGGAGGGGGTGATGATTACTGTGAGAACAGCATCTTCAAGTACTCGCCGGGTGCAGCTTATTTTTGGCACCGCTGGTCTCTTTAATGCCTATTAAAGACACGAAGTTAGCGATTCCTTCGCATTTTCCCCTAGTGATCCTTTTACTTTCTCCTGTTGGCTGCTGAGAAATTAATGCGACGATTTGATTTCATTAGAATAAAGAAATACATGCTGTGAATTGGGATTAAACTGCTGTATTCAAATGTTTACTGGAATTAAGTAAAATAACTGAGTATTTTTGGCATGTGTGCTGCTTCCTGTAAATTACATTAGTTTTACCACAACTGATATTAACACTGAAGCAGGAGGCTCATATGCAGCTGTTACAATGATTTAATTGGCTTAACCTTTCAGTTGGCAGTTTCTTTTCATTTAGTTGTCTGTTAACTCACACTTTGCCTATGTGATAAAAAATTAGCGGGACAGATGTGAATGAGAGAAAAAGTGCAAAATCTGTTAATTGCATGTATTGCTGCAAATGCATTGTAATTACCTCAGACTAGCACTTAAGAAAAGCCATGTGCCATCAGAAACTGTCTTATTTTCATTACATCATAATGGAAATTGAATGATGACAACGGAAAACAACGTGTTTCACAATTCCTCAATAATCACCTCCAAATCTGCATTTAACAATGTGTTTTAAGACATGGCAGTTTACCTGGTTATATGTTACAAATAATAATAATAATAAATAATATTTTTATAGCGCCTTTCAGGAAACCCAAGGTCGCTTTACAAGTCGGGTAGGGGGGGGGGGGGGAGTAGGGGAAAAAAGGCAGACAGGTTAAGGGGGTGGGGGGGGGGGGGGAAGTAGCGGAAAAATAAACCTATTAAACTAACTATACAGTGGCGAAAGCCTTGGTAAAAAGGTGCGTTTTGAGGGCTTTTTTGAAAATGTCCAGGGTTGGGGCGCTGCGGATTGGGACAGACGTGCAGACAAGGCTTTCTGGAGTGTCCATGACATCTATGTAACGTTGGCTGTTCTAACTCATGGGCTAAAACTGTAAATGAAGCTAAGCTTGATTGTGAGGCTAAGCTAACAGGGTGTAACAGGGCATCTAAGAATCAACTATCAGTTGGAGTAAACACAGAAGCTTTTATTAAAGCTGTTAAGTAACAATAAGCTGTAATGTGCATCTGCAAAATGTTTCAACATTTGGTCAGTAATTGTTCCGTTATCCTGCACACACTGTACACACTGGGGATGGGAACGATTAATCGAATATTCTAAATTATTCAGGTATTCGAATATGAGAGGAATATTTTTATAGTAATTTTTTACTAAGTGTGTTAGGTCTAAAGGTGTGTTTTGCTCGGATCACCGCTCCCTCACAGCGGGCAGAGCTGCAGCTGATCTCTCTCGCGTCCGGTTATACTTCACTCGCGTTTATGTCCAAATCCATCAGATCTAACTAGTTCTAGCTAATGATATGGCTGCTGCCCCTCCCTACACGCAGATCACGCAGACTCAAACCTCATCTTATGCCCAAATTCCAGCTGAGAGGGTCTTCTCTACAGCTGGCCTGATTGTGAATCGTCTCCGCACCCGCCTCTCCCCTGAGTAGACATGCTCATATTCTTAAACAAGAATGATATTGAATAGCTGCATTCTGTGCACAGGCCCTGTTATAGGTTGTTGATCTCTGTTGTAATAGGGTTACGTTACCCTAACCCAGTGGTTCCCAAAGTGGGGGGCATGACAGGAGGAAAAATGGTTATTACATTTTTTTTTTTTTTTTAAATCATAATTTGAAAAATTATTGATTCGAAAATAATATGATACAGAACAGAACTATTATGTCTGGGTCTCTGTGTTTCATTCAAGCTCGGCTCTGTGTGTGCGTGTGGAACGAGCCATTTTGTGTGCGCGAGAGAGAGCGCACCGGTAGGGCTGTGCAATTAATCGTATTTTAATCGCGATTACGATTATGGTTTGCGACGATTAGGAAAACAGCATAATTGACAAAATACGATTATTTTGCTGGGTGAGCTTTCGCCCCTCCCTAAAAGCCCACTCGGCCACGTGGGAGTGACATGTGTTGTGAGTGTTCAGCGCAAGCGAAGATGTCAGAACAAGAGCAGCAACTCGTTAAAAAGAAGGGTCGCGGGGAGATTCCCAGTCGATCGCGAGATGTGTCTAAAAATAGAACAACAATATTCTGTTTTATCGTTAATGTCCTGTAACATAATGTTCCCGTGCCAGAATAATGCACTTGAACGCATCAAAGCTTTGTGATTGGCCGGCCTCACCCCATGTGTCGGGGCGTGGCTGGTGAGCAGTGCACTAGTTCGCTGACTTTGTCCGTGTCAACAGCATGGATGGTCAACAGGAGTGACAGTCCGCACACACACAAGACCGCAATTATGGCAGAAGCAAAAAAGCCCAAAATATATAATGTTCACTCCGAGTGGGAGGATGATTATTTTTGTATCTATTCTAATTCAAAGTCCATCTGTCTCATCTGCAATGCGAGCGTGGCTTTATCGAAGAAGGGTAATTTAGGAGCGGCATTTCAAAACAGTGCACAAACGCTACGAGACGGAATTCCCTCCTAATTCTGCCCTACGCTCCCAAAAGGGGAGGGGCCTGAGAGCACAGCTAAATGCACAGCAGTCCATTTTCACCAGGCCCAACAACAAGAGCAAGGCTGCTCCAGAGCATCTTATCGTGTCAGTCACGTTCTTGCGAAACACATGAAGTCTTTCAAAGACGGCGAAGTTGTGAAAGAAGCTTTCCTGGAGGCTGCGACGCGCTTTTGTGGGACAGTAAAAATAACAGCAGCATTTCAACAGGTTTTTGATATAATAAAAACTCAATTTAGATACCGTTATTAATCTGCTGTAAGTTTTAGTTTGTTTGAACTTATTCATGATAATTATTGTACAAAATGGTATAAGAATGCAAACATTAAGATCTGTTCTGTTTAAATTGATTATAGTCTATCAGTTCAGAAACTAGTTTTGCTTGCATCCTATTTTAAAGGCATTTATTTTTATACTCTAATAAAATGCAACAAAAAATGGGTTTGATTCTATTAATGTTGTCTTTTTTATTGCACTGTTGCTGCAGCAGATTCCTGTGTAGCTTCAGATCTGAGTTGTCTTATTAGTAAGCCTAATTTATACTTTTGTAGAAACACTATTTTTATATAATGGCAAAGAAAGGGTTCTTCAGAGTCTTTTCTTTTTGTCCTGTGTCATATGTGGCAGCACTGCCACAAGTTCCTCTTCAGAGAGGGTCTTCAGTACAGGTGGCAATATCGTCACCTGCCTGCGCTCATCTCTGAAACCAGACCATGTAAACAGGCTGGTGTTTCTTGCAAAAAATCTTTAAGAGATGACATGAGCAGCCCTACCAGCATTTGCCATGGTGGCCTAAACATTTTTATTTGGTCTTAAATTGTAGTTCAACATTTATTTCCTGTTACTTCTGGACCATGACGGTGGGCCAGCCTTCAACGTTTAACTGAGTGGAATATGTGGAATATGTTTGACCAAAATGTTGGCTATATGTTAAGGAGTGTTCAGTAGGTTGTGACAGTGCACTGCAACATGTTTGATTTCATTTATTTTGGTCTAATTTATTTTTATTTATCATATTAATATATGTTTAGTATGGTTTTGGAAGTGCGCTCCAACACATTTATTGATCTTGTTTATTGGTAAAATATTATTTGTTTTAAAGTTCAATAAATGGTCAATGAATAATCGTCAAAATAATCGTGATATCAATTATTGACCAAATAATCGTGATTATGATTTTTGCCATAATCGCACAGCCCTACGCACCGGTATATGACAGTAAAAAAAGAATAACGTTTAAAAGGGTGATTTGTAAAATATCCATAAAGAAAATGTAAATCTGTTTACAGTTCTGTTTCAAATGGGTGTTGAGAGGTATCCATAGATCTCTTCATTTTGCTCTCAAAGTGCACCAGATTGATGCTTTTAACTTCAATATTTAAAAATAAATCTTCCTGGGGGAGCTTGCCCCCGGACCCCCCTATGTAAGGTCCACACACCACCTATAAAAATAGCACTTGACCCCTGCTTACACCTATATGCCGTGAGCTGATTATCGAGCCTTCATTGTAACAGTACACTGTCTATGTGCGTGTGGGGAGTGTTGCAGTAGAAAATTCCACTGTAGCGACCGGTACATTAATGGGAAACCCTAAATGTTTGAGCACCCTCTATGAAACGTCAAGCTACCCCACAGCACCCCCAAAAGAAATATCTGGCGCCGCCACTGAGCCTGACTTGTTGGGGGGGGCCCCAGCTTTTTTTTTTCTCCAAAGGGGGGGCCTGACAGAAAAACTTTGAGAACCACTGCCCTAACCCGTTATGTTGTTCGTGTATGATCCCTCTTTCATTTAAAAACCAAGTTATGCTTTAAGCATGAAAGCTGTAGGCCTAGCTGTCAACTGGTCAAACTGTGATCACCATATGGGCATAGATATGTCTCATAATTATTTGTGTGAACATAAAAATAATTTGTGTGTAAATATGTGATTTGTAAATGTAAAACAACATCCACAAATGCATTTAAAAGATTTGCAAACTCACAAATACATTTGCAAGTGTAAAACGGATCTGGAAATACGCTAAATATGTTCACAAATAAAAAAAAGATCTGTGAATATCTCTTTAACATTTACACCTTTCGATCAGGCATTTGTGAATCCATTTTGTATTTGTGGACCAAAAATGCGCTTGCGGATCTCAAATCTCTGTTCACGGATCTCAAATCTGCCCATGCCCATATTACCAGTTCAATACATTTGACAAATTCGACTTGGTTTCTGTACTTATTTGAACAAGTATTTATTTTTCCAAATTAAATTTTGTAAATTTCTTTCACACATTGTTTCTAATAGGATATGTACATTTCGGTTAATCGGTTTACCGTTTTTTTGGGGGTCGAATATTCGAATATACATTTGCTTTCAAATTCCCATCCCTACTAAACACCATACAAACTAAACAGAATGACAAAGGTAATAGTAATGTGTGTCACAGGAAGCAGCATCACATAGCAGTGAGAAAGTACTCAATGATAGCGTGAATGAAAAAAGCATCTATTTCGCCCCACTGTAGACTTTTTACAGACCAGCTGTACTCTTTCAACATCCACCAGCCACATCCATTAAGTCTATTAATGCTGACAACCTCAGTTTCCACCCTATTCTGTTCATTCAGCCATTAGATGGTTTTTTTTAGTTTAATATTATTGTTTAACGATTTGATTCCGATGCTGCTATAAAACGAACTTTGACTCCAACACCAATTGCCATGGAAATAACCTCTGTACACATAACACCCCAAAGCCAAGTCCATGTTTAATGCATCTGTAAATGTCCCCCAGCTGAAGGTAATTCTGAACACTTTAGCACACAGCGTTATCCAGTTGTTCATGTTGATCACACACACAGGCCATCTTTCCAACTCCTCCTCGTGTTTCATCCAACATGCTGCGGGGCCCGATGGTGGAAGAGGCTCTTGTATTGTTGCCAACATCCACCCTAGCTCCACGATAATGAGCTCTACGGGCCCTGAACCCGACCTGAGCAGGAAGAGCTATCAGTTAAAAATACCAGGAAGAACCATCACTGTGGTCAAAGCATCTCGTGGTGCTTCAATAGTTTAATATAATCTTGGAACGGCATAACAGAAATGCAAATCAAGCTGTGAATCACTACTCAAGAAATCCGGCAGATATCTACGGATGGTGGATGTTTATTCATGAAAGGTGAGTTATACGCAATAGTTCTGTGGCCCTGCAGGCCAGCAGAGCTCATTCAAGCAGGACGTTTAACTCTCGGCTTCATAATGATACTTTTTAGAGAGCTGTTCAAAGCTTTCCATGTCCTCTGGTCAGAAAATAGACGGTTAGATTAGAAATGACTGCAGCATGTTCAGCCGCTAACCTGTGGGCAGCAAATCAAAAGCCTACATGCATCGGTACAGACATGAGCCATTGTATGCTAATTCCATCAGCATAACAATCGCTCGGCTTTTAACGCACGCAGAAACCAGCAATAGATGAGCGACAAACTACAGAACTGGAGTCGAACATCTGTCATGTTTCGGTGGCAGCTCTGACGTGTCATCATTTGGGTTAGCCTTGATGTTCAGATTGGTTTACACAGCTATAAATTTGACGCTGCATTTAAATAGGTGCCGGGGCCATCATTCACTCTGCCACAGCCGTGTGATTGTAATCATGATGTACCCTGGCTAAATTGCTGTTTATGGCAATAAGGTGTTTATTCCCAGAGGCCACAGTTAGGCAGACTGCCTCTTGTTGTTTTACTGTTGGGTTGTGGTGCAGAGCGCAAACACTGTCACCAACACCTCCACCACCCCCCTCCTCCTCTGTGGGTTCTCAGAGCTATTATTTTTATCTGAAAACCTATAGAGGCAACAGAGAGAAAAGAGACAAGAGAAAGAGCTGGAGAGACGGGGGAGGCACACAGAGAGACAGAGTGGAGCAGGGGAGGATAACTGTGATTCTTCAGAAGCTCTGATCGATGCTAGCAGCATGTGTCTGCGTTGCACATTGCCAGCAAAACAGAGGGCTCTATTGATTTGCTCCCATATTTCAATCAAAAGAAAAGAGGGCCCTCAACCCCAGACGTACCTCTGTAGTCTATGAATTACCAACCTCTTACTAAATAAAGAATAGAACGCCAAACGTCAAGCTTACGCATATTTGAAGAAAAACCCTGTTCTTGTTATCCAGGGACTACAAAAGACACTTGCGTGCAACTGGGACATCTTTGGCACGGTAATGATGCTCGATGTGGAAATCTGACTGCTGTCGGCCGATGGCTATAATCTTCTCATGGGTATTTACAGTGCGCCTCGATCCAATGCATGCACAAATATGTCAAGAAGTGAGCAGGAGGTACAAAAAGAAAAGAATCTCTTTTTTGTTCCTTTGGCAGTTTAACCGTGAGCACGTTACCCGGCAGAGATCAGAAACACAAAGGTCTCCAGGTGGATTATTATAATGTAGACCCATCAGGAGGTCAAAGCTAATACCATAATGGCACATTTAACATTTGAGCAGATACCTACAGGGGCCTGTGCTACTACGCATTAACCTCTACGCAAAGCGTGCGTATGTGCATGGGGATACAAGCTGTGTTTGTGACCTGCTCTTGTACGAGTGCGGCTCTAAATATGAATCAGACGAGTCAGTCATGCTTCGGTTTGAGTCGTTGTTTTGGAGGAAATGGATTCATAAGGGAGTCAGAGGTAGTGTGATGAGATCTCGCAGGTTTCGAGAGAGAGAAAGTAACAGATAGATAGACGGATAGTGTGTTCATGGTAAAAAAAAGTAAGGTAAGCAATAGAAAATGTAAAGATATTAAATTCTTAACTGACATGGAGATGAGAGGCGACAGGAAGCAGAACGGATTTAGTCGTATCACAAATCCACGGCGTGATATCTGTTGTTTATCCTGGTCAGCAAAGCATATTTACACATTTGTCAGCCTCCCAGACAAATCTGCATCACAACAGGAAGGAGCATGGTCCTGTATTGTGATTTCCAATCAGCCATCTGAAGCCCAGCCAGCTCTTTCAAACAGACCGTCTGCAGAAAGTGTGACTGACTTTCATTTGCTGTTGTAACAATCGTTGTCACAATGCTGCCAGTTTTAGCTCCAGAGGTAACACACATTTAGATGAAATACACCGAGAATGCTTGTTTAAAACATTGGAATAGGATTAAAAGAACGTCTTCCCATCAATTTCATGGGAGATTGAAACACATTAATGGACAATCAGTGAAAAATGCAGAGATTGGTGAGTTTTAAATGAGATGAGCTGCATCAGAACTAGTTCCCAGCAGTGGGCATCACCAAGTGACCGTGCCTGAGCAATAAGCCCGCACCCAGCCCGCTTTTTTGTTCAAAATAGACAGCAAATTGATACAATCAAATCCAAAACCCGCCATAGGAGAAGCAATTTCACCCCTTTTCCATGATGGAGGCAGGATTTGTGTTTCTATTTTCTTTTATGGCGCCATCGTTTCCCAAACGGTTTCTTTTATGTGCCTCACAGCACGGTGAAAAATGGCCGAGAGGCTGTATATCTTTCCACACCAAGGCTAATCGGCGGCACACTCACAGGTTATATGTTGCTGTACTGTATGTATCAGTGTAGCTGTATTCCTTCATTAGCTATTTAAAAAGCGGTGAATGGTAACTATAATAAAACAAGCCTCAAACTAGAACGCCATTTAAAGTCTGCAGACCTTCGCCATGGCCATTCAAGATCTCCTTGCATGGTCCCATTTGGAAGTTTGGCAGTCATTCTCCCTTCTGTGGGGTATTCATGAGCTTCAAGTTGTACTTTTGAAACCACATGGATACTGCAAAGAGAATGTGTTGTACTTTATTGCTGAGGGCGTTAAAAAGAACGTGTTCTTATGAGGGCACTCAGGGAATGTTCCTAGTTGGAAAGTGATATTTTTCAGACATCAGATGAATTGAATTGCCTCGAAATGAAATGGAAATGAAACATCATTTGTGTATCTGCCCAGTCATTTTGATTCATTCAAGAGTTTCATTGATTCTTCCTTAGCCCAAACATGGACAAACAAGCAAAGCTGAAAACGCGACCCCTAGGCAGCAGTGATAAACTTTCATAGCACTATAGACGTTTAACTAGTAGGAGAAATGTGAAAGTAAAAATATTAGTTCTAATGTATTGAAGTATTGTCCAGTACATATCATAATGCAGTCGAATGAATTCTACTAGTTGAATGGTTTGCTAGTCAACAACCCGCTTGTAAGAATGGGGAATTCAAGATGGCAAATAATCTGATTTTGAACAGAAATGATAAATGATATGAAAAGCCTCCTGTTGCTTCTATTTGCATTGAATAAACTGCAAATGTTTTCAGTCTGTGGAAAATGTAATTTTATAGTTAAATCTGAGTGAAAATATTTCTTAAACCCCGAGGCATTTCGTCACGGCTGCTGAGGTGATTTAATAATGAAAGTTGTTAATATAGGGATACAGAAAACCTTCATTCCTGTTTGATTGACATGCTGAAACATTATAAACAGGTCTCTCTCTGTGTATCTCTCTCTCTCCCTCTCCCTCTCTCTCTCTCTCTCTCTCTCATCCCTCTCCTTTGCTTACTAATGAGCCGTGAGATTGACAGCTGGATTACTGGGCTGGTGTGTAATCCTTTAATTTCTCCATTTAAAATAATCACTCTCTGGATGGAGCACTGCCTACAAACACATGCACACACAAATAAACACACACAAAACACAAACTATACTGTGTTTTTCTACATACAAAAAATAATGTTTTGAATGATTACGCATTCAACAAAAATGAAGAAGAAAGAGTGGTTAAATCAAGAGTACGCCAGCGCCCTGATCAAATATAGATTCAAGGCTGAACACATCCAAAGGACCGAGTAGAGCACAAGCTGCTCTCTGGCAAGGGACCTATTTGATATTAGAGTTGGAAGAACAAAGGCATCTTGACAGTGTAGTCTTTTAATTAAGGCGATAGTATATAAACCCCGTGGCTTTAGAAATGGTTGTACAGTACGATACAGAGCAGCCCTCTGAAGATGCATTCAGCAGCTTAGAATAATCTATGTGTTGAGTCAAGACCAACGTAAATCATTTTGATTGGGCCATGTTTTTCATCTCCTTCAGCGCCGCAGACGGGGGATATGAGTGTTGGAGAACATGAGAGGTAAAGTAGCAACACAAGGTCAAACCGCTTGGCCATAATTCATCAATAAAGGGAGAGGCCATATGTCACCCTGAGCCGCGACTCAGGAATGAAGAGGGGTGGGGGAGAAATACTAAAATAATTAGCAAGAGGGTATCTAGGGTGAGGGAGATCTTCTTGACATGCTCTCAAATGTGAACTTGGTGATCAGTTCGTGCTCTCTGCCACATTGTTGATGGAGGGTTAGTATTAGTTGGGCCTTTCTGCATTCAGTGGGCGCATTGCTCGATTTGTTCGAAAAGGGGAGAAAAGCCACTTTAAAAACAAAAAATATGGCTCCAAGTATTCCCAAAGTTGTCTTATTTGTATTTTATCTATTTTTAGTTTTGCCAACGGTAAAAACCTCATTTAGGAATCGCCAACAGAGGAGGCAATATTTTCCGTTTCGGTCACAGCAGGATTACTAAGAAACTACTGCCGCAATTGTCATGATATTTTGTAGGAGGGTTAAGCAAGGCAAGAAGCATCAAATCTGAATTACGTAGCAGATAAACACACCATCATCAGGTAACATCCCGAGATAGGGTATTAGCCTTGATGCCCCTTATAGCTTTGTTAAGAGTGGGGAGTTTCTGGTCCAAATTGCTATTTAAGCCATAATGTCAACCTTTTCATTTCTACACGTTAAAAAATAAATGATTGTGAAAATGGTTGTGGAGATTACAAAAGTAAAGTAGTGTACTGTAGCACATGACTTTTGAAGCAGAGCAATCAGCAAGTGAATGTGATGAATTAGTAGTGTGTGGTGAGGGATGATTACAGGTTTCTCTAGGTCTCAAGGAGGAGGAGGAGGCTTGGATGGATGTGAGGACAAAGCTCCTCTCCAAGTGCCTGAGATCCACTCCAGTGATTATAACATACCCAGAGCGCCACATTACAGATTCAGAATTGATGAGTTCAACTGACACATATTAGATGAACCACAGAAACACAAATGTGGTCAACACCAAACAACACAATACGTCAATTATGTATTTTTATTTCTCTATGTATTTTTTTCGAAGAGGAGGAAAGTTTGGCAAGACTAAAACTTGCTACAATTCCAGACTGGTGATAACATAGGAAATGTGTTAAACTGAGCTCCTCCACATTATTTTCCAACAGGGCTTTGAAATGAGCTCTCTTCTTTTCACTTTTCTTTTTCAAGGCTACTGAAGTTGAAGCCCTATCTTTTTTATATTAATTGTAATAATAATGTGGTATCCAATAATCCACCCTGAATGACACTGAAGTGTTCATTGTCATGACAATACAAACAAGCAGGATAATACGCAAGGGAATCATCCGAGCTGAAGAAACACCACTGCAACACTGTGGACCTGATTTGTATTCAGACACATGTAAGCCTAAAGAGGGGGGCTTTGTAATGACCTGGTGCATTGTGGTTTACACGTACAGCTAAGAGGTGAAACAGAGATCTTCCGGTGGGAACATTTTGATTTCTGCATTGCAACAAAAAATCCAATAGTCTTAATCGAGGCCACCGATCGTTAAAGGACACCGAGATGTAAAGCGCTAATACACAGTGATTTTGATGGAGGGCAGCCAATTAAAAAAAGGCATTCGATAACAAATGCAAATAGTAATGACAGAATACAAGGTCATCAATGGTAGACGTGGGGGTTGATTTCCTCCAATATTTGCGTGTTGCTACATTCTTTGATAGCATATGCAGAGAGAGGCATCATCAGGAGAGTTAAACCATCATTTCAAAGAAATATAAAAAAACATTTTCACTTAAATGTGCCCTTGTCTCACCTCCAGAAAGTGCAGTAGAAAGTCTTGCGCTCCTGCTTCAACAAAGTGTCTTTCTTATCCGTTAATCCCTTGCCAAGGACTCTCTTTTTTGGCTAATACCATCAGAAGTGCTTCTTCCTCTCCTTATAATGACTCCATGATTTAACCCACAGCCGGCAGCTCTCGCAGATGCAATCCGAGGTCTGATAATATCGCGGTTAGCGTCTTCAGAAGGTCAGAACATAACACAGGGCACAATTAGCTCACATCGCTGTTGTCAGGAAATGTAGATCTACTGCATAATCTCAGCCAGTGGAGTGAATACAGAGGCCGTGCAGGGGCTTTGAAATGCAGCAGGGGCCGGGTTTGTCTCTGACAGCTTCTCACATATATGCACGGAGGTCAAGATGAATCATGCACGGAGGTCAAGATGAATCATGCTCGTGTCTCGGTGGGCACCAGCTGGGGAACGCAATGAAACTATCCGAGTTGTAATGAAACTCCATGAGAACGTATGCCATGAACCTGAGACCGACAATCACACGGGAGCTAATACCAGTACACAGCGAGAGGAGCTCAGTGGAGATCAGAGCACTAGAACTAATACAATTCACATGGACGCCTTGACAAGAGGAAATAGTATTTCTGCTGACAGCCGGTTTGATCAAATTCCCTTTCTTTTTTTTTTAAACGTACTACCGCTACTGAGGAAATGACTAGAAAACAAGATGAAAAGGATTCCGCTGTGGCATGTACTGTATCTTCGGTGGCCTCACTTGATTGAATTGGCTCAACATGTAGTCATGTTGTAGGGAGTTCGATGGATATAGCGGCGGAGCTTGGTTTGGTAAGAAGGCAGGTGAGATAAAGAGAAATGATGTGGCTCATCTTCTGTACCTGTATTCTATCAGCTCGCCACAAACTGCAGGTCCTGGCTGCACAGATGAAAGACTCTCTGGAGGACAAGAGAGACGTCCCTGAGTCAGAAGGAAAATGGCATCCCGCTTATCAAATGCCTGGAAACGTAATCCCAGCCCCCCCAGCCTCCACTCAGTTCTTGGGCTGGACATACTTATGAAAGCCCTGTCAGTTTGGATAGTAGGTTAGGAGTCAGGAGTTCTTCACAGCACAGCGAACACGGAGCTGGCTGTTTCAAAGCAGATATGGCTCCTTGCCAGATTTTCCTGCTGTAGTCTAATTGGGGTCATGTTACAAGTCATTTTGCATGTGTAACTTTTACAGATGGATTGAACAATAGGAAATCCATGCCGAAAGCGCAAAGCTGGCGAAGCCTCCTCAAATTAATCTTTTAGATTAAAGGAGAGTGTGTGCAATTTTTTAACTGCAGTAGAAAGACCCAATTTAAATTAAAAGCCCGGAGATGAAGGAAGCGAGAAAAACACACCTAAGTGAATTATTTTTTCATGGAGCGAGATGATCTCCTGTGATTCAAGAGACAACAGATGGAGTGAAAATAAAAATAGAGCCCATTCTCTTGGAAAGGGCGGTGAAGGGTTGAAGTGGCAGAGCACAGGATGTTGGTTGAAGATTACACGTATGTTGTGATACTGTCTGTCAGAAAACATTAAGGGATCATCAATATGTTATATTTCTAAAGCCCCAAAGCCCAATTCTCTCCAAAAACAAGGATCTCCATCCCTTAAATCCGTCAAAGTCCTTTTTTTCGTAACATAATCTGGGCGACATGAAGTAAAAGATGCAGTTAGACAGACAGAGCCGTGTTGTTCCCTGTCTCTCAGGACTGAAGAGGGGCAAAGGGTGAAACTCATCACTGCCGTCTTTTCAAATATGCTTTGACAGTGACTTAAAGAGACACTATCCTGACTGAACTGTGTTTCAAATCAATTTTTTTGTACCGAGGCCACATCCTCTTGTCCGTGTTCCTAGGTGTCTGTTCCGGCTCTTGGAGCGAGGTGATGGTTGCAGCGATGTGCAATCACTGGAATATTTCTTTTCATGGCTTATCTGCCCACAGCGGGAATCTGCACGGACCGCGACTCAAAGCCCGGCTGTCTGCGCGCTTGTGTGCCACAGCCTTCAATCCTGACCCAGCTCCCAGACAAACATCTCCATGGAAGCATGCGATGATTTATTCAGCACAACTTAGCAGCAGCCAGAGATCTGTGACTTAGTTAAACAAAGGTCTTTTATGGTCAACCTCAAAGCAATAACAGAGTTTTTAACCTATAAAGCAAGCGAGCAATGACAAAAAGGGGGGCGCTGAATGATGCATTACGATTCAACAATGACCTTTCAGGTTCTGAATGGACACTCCTCTGTACCTACAAGGGGACACAATAGAAAGGAAGCAAGGACGACTGCTATTTTTCAGCAAAATGTAGTGTTTTTGCTACCTTTTTACTGTCATTAAAATCACTGTTGACCATATTCAAAAGACGTTTTGATTTTCAATATTGCCGCAGTGGTATTGGTATTCATTTCCATTTCCCACTTTCCAGAGGAAGAAATCTATCTCCAAGTTAATATTTTAAGGTAGCTTAAAGCTGTTGTTTCCACCTGTGAGTTGGGACGCCTTATGGGTTCCAATATAAATCTGCAGGGTCACAAAATGTAGAAAAAATAAATACATTTCTTATGAAAATCTGGAATTTTACATCTTGAGGCTTTATTATCATAAAACTAAGAAGAGAACATCATGCTCTGTTATTACTGCTGAGTGGATATGATTTGGGTATACAAAAAGGGTCACAAGGAAAAGGGAGAAGATTAGCCTCTATCAAAGGCTTGAAAATCACTTTCATTACTGTTTATTTGTGCTGAATGCAGAGACAATTGCAGGTAGGAGTGCCCTTATAACCTACAAACATGAAGTGCAATATCTCTTATTCCTATCCGGCCGATGACCTTTACTGCATGTCATACCCAATCACTCCGTCCACTCATGGCTTACTGTCTAGTGTTTGCTTTGTCCCCTGATGCTTCATTTAAGGTAACACCAGGCCTTGGTTAAAGGTCAGCAGTAATGGAAAGTGTGATCAAACACCAGTATGGTCCTATAAGCACACATAATGGTGCATGAGGCTCAGGTAACAAGAGCACGAAGGACTCATTTTGAAATCTCATTTAACTTAGAAAGGTGTAACCGTCAGGACTGTCCTAAAGTACCCACACTAATCAAAACTACAAGATAGAAGAATAACAACTCCCCCTTCCACCTCAGTATGAAAAGTGCTGTGCTCCACACATTGTACAGCCTCTGGAAACCCTCAGCCTGGTTCACTCTGCACCTGCTAGTCCGCAGCTCTTTATTCTCTCGCCCATCGCTCACTGTCTCTCTGTCTCCAGGGAGACAACAGCCCCGGCCCACAGCGGCCCAGCAACCCCTTAGCCAGCTCCGGAGCATCCCAGACCCTCCCGCAACTCATCCCCCCACATTCATTCTTCTTGAAAAGTGACAGTTTTGGGTTATACATATTGTGGCGTTAGTATTAAAGGCTTCCCCCCTGCTTTGTATCCCACTTTACTGAACACAGACCTTCAGCAGAGCCACATTCATCACTGCACGAGGACTTACTGTAAGCTGCCCCTATGCGACGAGCCAGTTGGGAGGACAAAGTGGCTCTCGGATTGATTTTCACAAAGAACAAACACGGAGACAGACAAAATGAAACACTGGAAGGGGAGGTAATAAGGGATCAGAGCTGGAGCTGGTGCAGCACATAAGGTTAATCACATTGATGCAGTTGAGCTTGCTGTAACCTTTTTTTTTTTTTAAAGCTAATATGTACACCAGGACTCAATATTCCCCACCAGGCAGACGTGGATGTAACAAACCCACATGCATTGTCTATCTAGTCACATCTTCTCTGTTAACATTGTTTGGGTCAGGAAGGACGGCTCAGCCTATTTCCGAGCAGGCGGACGCCTCGACCCCCCCGAGCCCCTTCAGGCAGCCCCGCTCCCCACTGACTGGCTGCACTGTCCTTGTCAGCCTACTAAACAACAAAATAGCCTCCAGAATAAGTCAATTGTTTTGCTCGCAGCCGGAAAACAGCTGTTACATTGAGAAGGCCATTTCCTCCTGGCAAACAGCTTTTCACGTATTAATGGACAATATTTGGCTATAAAAGCAAACCGCCAGGGGAGAGCTGGGCTTATTGTACAAGGCGTAGAATAGGTTGGAGGAAAGAAATAGGAACCAACTTATATTGTGCCCATATGACAAAAACTAAGTTGTACTCCTGATCCTGGGGGTCACTTCCTTATTATAGAGGGTTGGATATAATGTTGTAGAAGCACATCCAGGTAACATAAAGGTTTTGCTCATCTGTCAATAATGTGGCTTGGGAACCTAGGATGTCAACGTTTTTGTTTCCCTTATGGCAAGTATTCACTAACAAATAAAAGACACACTGAGAAAAACAAAACATATCTCCAAATGGCAGGAAATGAACCTCACAGTAGACTCGGTACACTGCCTTTTCTGCAAAGAAATGGAGCGAACGAAAACATAATTGACTTCTTGACTCAAAAACTGAAAGAATAAAAGAGCTGAAACATGTAATACACCGAACAGTGGGGAGTAAAATAAAAGTTGTGGGCTTCCAGCTGAAAACGTGCTGAGGGAAAAACAGGCCGTTTAAATCGGCTTTGTCTGCTCAGTCAATCCAAAAAGGAGGAAATGTTTTTTAAGTGTAATTTAGGTGTTCATTCATCAATGAAAATCCGTATCCAATGATGACTCCGCAACAGAATGCATTACGCGCCTGCTGTCGTTTAATAACATCCCAGGAGTTTTTCAACGCGAGCTGCATCACAACTGCTGGAACATATGTAAGTCTGAGCTCAAGATGAGCTGCTTATGTTGCACAGCCACAACCAGAGTGTTCTTAAGGAGTGATGGAGAGCCCCGCGCCATAATATATGTCCCGGCCCCCACACACGCATAGACACACACTTCCTCACTCAATCACACTATGAGGTTTGGTGACACATCTGGGCAGAGGTAGGAAAATATCAGCAGTTGGATAAGTGCGATGCCGCTTACCTTTGAGGATGCTCTGGCCGTGCAGAGCGTCTCTGGGGACTATCACTATGTAGAAGTTCTGGGAGAAGCCTGGTCTGCACGGGGGTTTGAGGGGCGGGCCTGCCTTACTCCCCTGAGGGATAAAACGAGAGGGGCTGTTAGGCATCTGCAAATTGACTCGCAGCCACTGTGACCCACAAGCTGATCTGGCAGCCTCAGACTCATATTGAACCTCACAGTCTCTCTGGAGGGATTTGCACCACACTTGGACACTTGGACTTGGACTTGTGCTATAAGAAGCGTCATTATCCCTGTTACAGATGTTACCCTCATGATCATCATGTGTTGATGACACAAGTCGTGATAATGATGTCAATGAGCATACAGATGATGACTGTTGCTAGCAGGAAATGTGTAATCCTAACACATCCATACTGCATGCTGGCTGGGGTGGGAGAGAGGAAGCAGAGAGAGTGTGTGCATGTGTGACAGAGACCTAATGCATTGAATTACACTGTTGATTTATAAGCATATTTGCAGGCACAGTTTCTTTCAGCAGGCATTTCATTCACAACAGAATGCACTTACAGTGATACATCTCATTCATCACATCAATTTAGGTTTTTTGAAAAAGAAGGAAATATGGTGCACTTTGTTGCATTATACAGGCAGCCCAATATTTCTCTATCCACAACAAACTACTACAGCATACATTTGGGAAATAAAGCTGGCGTTAAAGCATTATTCAAGTTGAAAACATGTGGTACTTTAAAATGAGCTCCAACCCAAATTACCAAGTCGTCAACTAAGCCATTTATCCAAGAGATGTAGAAAATGAGGGATGACAGTGCTTAAACGAAGTTGATCGCAGCCAACAGAAGGAGAAGGAAGCCCCTCCACAAAGCACTGTCCTCTGCAATAATGCACTGCAGTTCATTTAGCAGAGAGGATGGGGAGGCTAAGGAAACAGAGTTGTCTGACTTTTTTCACCTCCCCAAAACACTTATGACAAAACCTATTCTTGACCTTAAACGTCGCCGAGTGAAGCTCTATTACACTCATCACGCTGCCTTTAGCGCAACGCTGCGGGGGAAAGTGAGCCTGTCTCTCAGACACTTTCTGCAGGGCTCAGGCAGCGAGAGGCAGAGCACAAAGTAATCTCTACAGCAGTGCAGCACTTCCACTGTACGTTAGCCGACAAGACGTGTGGAGAAATTAACTCATCTTACCGAGGATGCGCCCACAAGTAAGGTGCACGCCAGGATGACGCAGCCAACGTTCATCTTTGCAAAATCTCGTGTACGGAAAAAAGGAGGAAAAGATGAGCCTTCTCCGCCAAATACAGCTCAGTAAATTCCCGGATCCCTGTTTCTTCTTCTCGGGTGCTGAGTGAACGACCGTCCCTATACTTGTCTGGCGCAAAAGTGCCGTTGAGACTGAGGTGCTGCGCTCCGTCCGGAAGAAGCCGGTGCCCATTGGATGACAGCGTCACTACGTCACTACGCGCGAATAAACGCGCGAATAATGGCTACTAATAATAATAATAATAATATAATACTACGACCCCTCCTACCGCGCGGAGGAGCAGCAGGCAGGGCAGCGCGCGCTATCTTCGCCTCAATTGAGTCCCTGTGATGATGCCGCGTGCACTTCTGGGATCTATTGGGGAGAAAAATGCATTTTCCAGGCAATTTAGATTCATATTTTCACTTCAGATGGAGCAAAAGGCGGGTACGGCAGTGTGAGTGACAAGCAACCATCCGAGGCTTTTCATGTGTCCATCAGCTGAGTCTATTTCACACCCCAGTTACCCCCTCTGCCCCTGATCCGCGCTATGAGTACGCCAAGAGCTGAAGAGTTATGAGCTTTTTATTAAAGCTGCTATGATAGACCACTGCGGGATACGAATGTAAGCTTCAAATGAAATAAAAGCCCAACGATTCAGTAGCCTGTGAGATGATCAGGGAATATGTAAATGAGGCCAAAGCATTTGGTCCAATATTCAGCCTGTTATCTTTATTATAGAAAATGTGTTAATAGTTTATGTTGATGAATTATTCCGTTGTATTGTTATTTTGGACACATTTTCTGTTATCTTAATGCCTTGATGTACAGAAGAGGATAAGAGCCACATAGAAAAAAAGAAATCTGAGATCTGACCAATAAATGTAATTCTGATTTTAACAAAAAAATATCACTTTTGGTCGGATTAAAAATAAATCCCTTTCCCGTATTAAAGAGTTGCTCCTTTTTAGACTTTTTATATTTATTTTTTTGAAAAATACAATTCAATACATATTATTAAAACGCGTTAAACCCAATTTAAAGTAGACTCATTAATTTGCAGTTGCCGTACAGTTGTCTCAATTCAAGCCATGGCAAAAATGTGAATTGTGCCTTTACTGCTCTCACAATTTAATAATGTTGACATTTCCAAAACCTCAGATTAGCGGCTCAATTTCCATATCTGAGACGTCATGACAATTTAATCCCATCAAAAGGAATATGACTTGCAGTGTCAATCACCACAGCCCATATCTGCCTGTCACTGCCATTTATTTGACTGCTTTATTTTCTACACCAACTCTAACAATATTATACAAAAAACTCCTCCAAAGGATTTTTTTTCTCTTTCTGTTCCTTCCCTCAGGGCTCTCTAACACGTCGGTAGCTCGCGGGCAGATTTTCAGTAGCTCGCCGCTCGATTATCGATTATATCGTAGTAAAGTTGCTTCTTCATTTTTCGGCCGCGGCCGGACAATAACGTTTTTTTATTTCATGTGTGTGATGCCACATTCAAGATATATTAACATAACACCGTAGCTAGAAGCTGCAGCTAGACTGCAGAAGCATTACTTTTTTGTTTTTGAGGATGGAACACTTTCACACACAGATAGGGAGGCTATAATTGATTTATTATGGTTTATAATTTAATGTCAAGACGAAGAAGAAGAAGAAAAAGATGACTGAACAACTGTTCAGTGTCAATCCTGTGGAGATGGAGGTTATAAATCTCCAAAATAATGTTCAGCTTAAGTCTCAGCAAAACTCACAATATTTCTGGAGCCTTGTAGACCCAGAAAACTATAAGAACATTCACCAAGCAGCACTGAACATGCTTTATTTGGTTCTGTTCTACAAACCTTTGTGAAGCAGCTTTTTCTGACATGAATGTCATGAAATCTATATACAGAACAAGAATGACTGATTCACATTTAAATGACTCTATTAGAGTGAACCTAAGTGGGTACACTCCAGCATACACCTGTATGGTAGACTCCATGCAGCGCCATTCATCTCACTAACTGTAAAAAAAGAGTGAAATGCTTGTAAGGTGGTGATTAAGGACATTTATGTGAATTGTCAGTGATGTACTCACTATGTGGGCCATAATAATATGTGAGACATTTTCATTTTCTTGGACCTTAATGTGAAGTTAAGATTTTTGATAAGCTTTAGGTATTGCAATTTCACACGTGTAAAAAAGTATAGCTTAATTCAACTGATGAGTGCTACTGCTATGTGAATAAATGTAAGCTCTTGTAGCCACATTCATTTTTTCAGAGTAGCTCTCAGATGAAGAAAGGTTGGAGACTCTTGCTTTAAACGGTATCTTCAAAATAAACAGCTTGAGGCTGATCATTAGGAAGTACTCCTAATCTAGCTGACTACAGCTCAGTGGTTGTTTCTATCCAGAGGGCAGAATTGTTTAAGGTCAGAGATATCAGAAATACACTCTTCTTCACTCATCTCCCTTCCGGACATTCTGCTTTTATAATACCCTGGAATAAAACTTGGCAGAGAAACTGCATGACAAGGATTCAGAACTCACGCCTTGTACAATTACTAATAAATATAGTCACATCTGTGTATGTGTCCCTGTCATTTCCTCACATGGGAACAGCTGCTGACAGGAAGGAGGGTCATAAAGGAAAAGAGTTCCAGTGAGAAATTGTCTGAGTGTGCTGAAAGTGGCACGTCCTCGAGAGAAAAATACTCCATCGTCAGTGCTGCTGTATTTTCCTGAAGCGTAGATAAGGCCTTTAAACATAACTTGTAACAACAGTACAGTGCAGAAAGTGACCGTGGCCGAATGCCCCCTGATCTCCCTGATATTCATTAAAATTATTGTTTTTCTGAATTAGTACCCAGAACGCCCTGACTCATTCTCTGCTCAGTAAACTCTGCGTGGCTCGAAGGTACCCTGCCAGTTTCGGAACCCAAGTAAATTATTTCTCTCAAGTATCGACCATTTGCCTAATAAAAACACCATCTGGGCACTTGAAGTGAATTGGTTTAAGGCTGTGCTGAATTATTAAACAAATCTTGCAAAAATGGGTCCCAGTTCTCTTTTCTTTTTCGCGAGTAAAGACGTTACAATAGGAACACCTTACAACGACAGGCTGAAACATGTACCATGTGGTTGAATGGCTTCTTCTCAGGGAAGTCATGTCAAATAAAATATTTGTCATTTATTTGTTCTTGGTTTCTCTTTTCTTTCAGCTTGGTTGGATGCCAGAGGCTGATTTCATGATGTACTGTAAGAATATTTTTTTTTTATTTTGCTTTGAGAAATTTGAGAAACAGCACCGATATGTCTGTATTTTATTTTTCACCAAGGCACAAAATGTGCCAGGGCTCATTGGGAATTTAATGATCCCGGCTGCATAAATTAGGGCCAATCAGTAGTCGATCATTTAGGTCTCATACAGGCATAATTAGGGAAGACATTTATACAAGATATACTTGTTGCTCGGCTTTATCCCCATCAATCCCTGCCTACACATCTGCGTTCCAGCCCACGCACTATCAACTGATCCATGCACACCCCATTTATGTTTGTGTCTACTGCCACTTAATGGGGGCTTGCAAAATACAAATGTTATTTATTGGTTGTGACACTTATTGAGTTGACCCTTCCTCTCCATAAAGAGTGACCTGGTTTGACTAGAGCAAAACCTGAGTAACAGTTGTTTTGATGTAAAGCCCTATACAAATATATTAATGACAAAACACACATGTCCATGCTCTGGTGAGTTTTATGATCCGAGGGTCTTCGTTAAGGATAAGGAACCTTGGTTGTCATGGTTACTGTGATAACCACAGGGTGAAGGTTTGGGAAAAATCTTTGTTAACTATCCATCCATCCACTTCCTTGTCGCTCTTTAATAACATGACTTCCTCCTTTTTTTTCTAACTGTGCATGGTCAATTGTTCTTTGCAAAATGTGTACTTATCAGATAATCAATTTTTGTGATTTTTGTGATTTATTGGTTATGAGTACAGTTCCTGCAGAATTTCTCCAAAAACCACCAATATTCACTGGTTGGTTGTGTTCATCTTTTACAAAGAACTATCATATTTGATACCTTAAGAAATATACTAAAATACATCTTATTCTGTATTAATTCAAGGCTAACTTATATGATATGTGTATATAATCCAATCCATCATATATTTTTCAATTATTGGCGTACATGGTTATCCTAAGTAGTAGTATACAAACGAAGTGGTGGTTTGATAGTCTTATTAATACTTCTAATATATTTTGACTAACATGTCATGAAGCAGATCCTAATTATACAACTGTAGGTGTTGAACAGTTGTGTCTCATTACCACTACTGAGAACCAGATCCTCTCCAGTCACTGTCGAGGCATTTTATTTCTCTGTGCCTTTGCCTGATCAAACTCTAACCGAGGAGAATCTAATTCGTAAAAGGAAGAAAGAGTGTTGTTCTTACACTTTTGTAGAAATTGGCCTTCACACTTCTGACAAAACAAATGCAGCTGTGGCCCATGAGATTGCCGACCCGTGCAGTAAACATGCCAAATAGCCATTAGGCACGACACTTATGGGAATGTGTGTGAATGTAAGTCTCCCTGAGCAGGTGGCACCTTGTATGGCAGCCTCTGCTTTGTATGAATGTGTGAAATGATGACTTTTAAATGTAAACATCCTTTGAGTGGGCGCAAAATATCTAAAGGTGGTTGATAGTTTGTTATAAGTGCGCTATCTACAAATTTAAAAGGAGTCCTATTATGATAATTTTCCAGGTTTCACACTTGTATTTTGTGCCTTGACTGTGACATGTTGATATGCTTTAAAGTTCAAACAGGTCTTTATTTTTCTCATACTGCAACACTTATTTTCACCCTCTGTCGGAAACCAGAGCCCAGCCTGCTCTGATTGGAGCATGAGTGTTACATAGTGATGTCACTTCGATAGCAGTGCATGACACTGCTTAGATGGCCCTATCTAAGCTAATTTACAGATGGCCCTGAGCCCAATAGAGATTGCCCTGAAAAATGCGCACGGACGAAATGACGCACGAAGGGTTTGGGGGGCCTCCCCCTAGAACATTTAGATTTTTGCCGCTCTTAGGTGCTGTCTGGTACATTCTCTAGACTGAATTATAAGATGAACCACCACAATATTATATTGTACAATTTCAATTGTATTCTTCATTTCACTTGTTTGTTCTTGTTTGTGTTTGCTCGCTTACATGCCCTGCATAGCTATAAGAAATACTTTGTTGTTGGTCAAGACACTTTCCATCTGATGAAGGCAAATGCCTTCCCAGATGTAAAAAAGTAGAAAACATTACATTCAGTTATAACTGCCAAAACAAACATTATTTACACTATTATGGCCCCTGTTAAAAATGTTTGTAATGTTATCTACTGTAAGTTGGTCGAACTAATGCCTCCTCATCCGGAAGCTGACCGAGCAGCAGTCGAGAGGAGCCGAGTAGTGATGGGAATTCCGGCTCTTCTTGGTGAGCCGGATCATTTGGCTCGGCTCACCAAGAAGAGCCGGCTCTTTCGGCTCCCAAACGGCTCTTCAGTTGACCACATATTATACCTTTTAATTAAATCAAATGTAGCCCTGTTTTGACTAATGAATGATTTATATGTGTACACATATCACTTAAATTATTCAATACATCCTTTGTACTGAAGTATTCAAAAGTAAAAATTACATGTTTAATATAAATGATTTGCTGTGGCCAAATGTTTTCATTGCATTTACAGACCCCAACTCTCTGATACCACCCAATGAATGCACTGACTTGCTTGTAGAACCACGCTACACAAAGCAGATAGCAACACCTATAAAAACTATTTTAAAAAAGGGGCTACTGTATGGACATTTTAAAATTATATTTAAAGAAAAGGCCCTGACAAAACAGCAGGGCTCTATTTCAGTATTAACTATAGAAAAAAAGACAGCAACAGCTGACATCAAATCTTTGCTGAGCCTAAGGATAATCATAAATAAATAACATAGTGAAAATAAATATATTGCGGTGCTCAAAACAGCAGCATCCAACCGTCTCTAATCCTTGGATATTACATGTCACTGCATGCATGCACGGAGCAGCTGTAGCGCGGAGATCATCATATCATTCTGTCTTGTATTACCTATCATGCTATATTTGAACAATATATTGTAGGGCCATATCTATATAAAAGTATATATATGATTCTGTGAGCTGCAGCGGACCACGCCCCCCTGCAGGAGAGGGAAACGTGCTCTGAGATCAGCTGCTGGGCTCTCAGAAGAGGGGGAGAAAAAGAGATCTCCGTCCTCCGTGTTTTATTCTTATAGAAGTAAGAAGAGAAGTAATGGGGCAGAAACCCTCCTTTTTACGCAGCGGTCCAGACATAGACATCAAACGGCGACACATATTCAGTTGCTAGTTACTTTGGCATTAGGGCAGGGGTCTCTAGATACTTTCCAAGGTTTGACATAATGAATTGTGCTACTTTTAAAGCAAGCAACGATGTTTTCAAATCTGTAATCAAAAAGCTCCTCAAAAATACTATTGAAGCAGTTCCTGCCGTTGCTACGTTAGTTCAAACAGTAAGAACGGACTATTTTTCTTAGCGGATGCATGTCAATTTAAATCAATACATACTATTTTTTAAATCAATAAAATCATTTTCTAAATCCATAAAAGCATTTCAATTAATATTGGGAGTCATGTCGTTACTTTGTTGAGAATGTGGCCGTGTAATAAGCGGGATAATGTACACATTGCACATTGCATAATGTGCCTTCATGCCGATCTAGATCCCTCCGCAAAAAAACAAAAAACCGGCTCGTTCGCGGGCGCCAGCCGGCTCCCGTCGTTCACTTAAAAGAGCCGGCTCTTAGAGCCGGCTCGTTCGCGACCGACACATCACTAGAGCCGAGCGCATCCGCGAAGCACACAAAATGGCGACGTCAAAGTTCCCGTTGGCCGGCAAATCTAAATCTCTTCGGTCAAAATGTCCGGTCAAAATAATTTGCCTTTAGCGCAATACCGCTTCAGTTGCGCCACTTATGTGACAGACAAGAAGAGTATGTGACAGACAAGAATAGTCAATTATAATGTCTAACACTTAATGTGGAGAAAGAGATGTCCTATGGGTTGATTGTGCGTTGATCTGTTGGTAATGCCTCAGGGTTCCGGTGGGCATGTAAACAAATGCATAATGCTGCGCTATAGCCTACTTTGTGGCCTCACCCGGTTGCATAGCGACACTTATTGTTTAGGTGTCTTTTAATAAGCAGGTAGTCCTATCATTAGCTAGAACTAGATAGATCTGATCGATTTGGACATAAACGCGAGCAGTGCTGGAATTGGGCCGGTACTCACCGGTACGCAGTACCGGCACTTCTGGTTCTGACCCATGGAGTACCGGCACTTCTTGCTCAGTACCGGCATGCTGGCGGTACTCCGGTACTCATGCACCGTGCCAGTACTCAACACTCTCCCGCCGTTCTTATTATACATCCATATATATATACAGCCGCCCGGTACTCAGTAGATGCGTCATGAGGTGCCGAACGGACATTCTCATCGCTCTAACCGCTGGAGTTTCACAGCGGCTGTCAGCTGTTTACTCCTGTCATTCAAACAGAACGTGCTGGAGAGGGGGCGGGGCTTATCTTCTCCATGTAAATACTGTGGTGGAAACGACTATGTCAAAATTAACCTATTTGACCGTGATTTAATAGTAATACACGTTTCAAAATAATAATAATAATAATGCCGAAGTAACAACATACTGAAAACTGTTAGTAAAACCATGTTTTAATGCTTTACAATTTTCATACCTAGATGCACGTGTGTTGTGTTTATGCAGTGCAACTCCCACCCAGTGGGTGGCTATGTAGAGTGATAGAACAGAGCAGGCACGCCCCCGAGAGAAGGAAAGCAAGTCACGTCACAAATTAGCATTTCTAAAATGTTAGCGTGGATTAATACAAGTGCAAAAAGACAGCGTTTGTCGCCGGAAGAAACTTCAAATACAGAGAATGCTGTGCCTGTGTTGGAAATTGTGTCTGATGGGGAGCTTTCTTTGGTTGATCCTCCTGCTCCAAGTTCTAGTGCATTAGCATTAGCACTAGCTCCGCCGCCTCCTCCAGAGCCTCTAACGTTAACTGCTGCTGGCGCAACTGCCACCACCAACACCGGGCAAAGCGATGCACCTGACTGCTGGACAACGGACCAAGTGCAATATTTTTGCAAGACCAATGCATGGCTCCTTCTTAAAGATAAGAAGCTAGGATGTCGGATATGCAGAGATGTCAAATCTTTGGGAATACACACTGGACAAGGACTGAAACTGTCAACTGAATGGGGTGAGTGTGCAGTGTCTCATTTCGGTGTTGACAAGGGCAAACAACAAGCTAGCCTGAGAAAAAAAATCAAAGAACATAAAGAATCACAAGCCCATGTAAAAGCTGCTGACATCCTTACATCTGCTTCATGTGAAACTATTCAACATCAAGTGCAGTCTATGCATAAATCTGAATTAGACACCACTATCAGAGTTTTTCGAACGGCATATAAAATTGGCAAACATAGCCGGCCATTCACAGACATGCCAATTGATTTGAATGTACAGAAACTGAATGGGCTGAACGTGGGCAGGGTTTTGCACTCCAATAAAACCTGTGGCGAAATCATCGACCACATAGCTCATGAGCTGAAGAAAAAAATGGCAAAAGACATTCCAGAAAACCAAAGAAAACTCTGTGTTTTGGTCGATGAATCTACCACTATTAGTGGTAAAACGGTGCTTGTTGTGTGTCTACGCTCAGCATTAGCTGATGCTGAGCCCGAAACGTTTTTTTGGGAGCTGATCGAGTTGGATGGAACAACGGCTGATGACATCACAAAGGCGTTAATGGAGTGTCTTGGAAGAGATTTTAACGAGGACTTTTTAGGTCAGTGTTTAGTTTCTTTTGCATGTGATGGGGCTTCAGTCATGCTAGGGAAGAGAACAGGCGTTGCTACCCAGTTGTGTAGTAAATTCCCAAGCCTGTTTGTGTGGCACTGCTCCAATCATCGTCTAGAGCTGGCAGTTGGGGATGTGGTCAAGGAGGTCTCAGGGCTCAATCATTTCCAGATCTTTTTTGACAAACTCTATTCCTTGTTCCATGCCTCCCCCAAAAATCAGAGGCAGTTAGCGCAGTGTGCGCAAGCAGTCGGACAGCGTCTCCTGGTGATAGGGCGTGTTTTGTCCATCCGCTGGGTGGCTTCAAGTGAAAGGAGCGTCAGAGCAGTCTGGGAAAACTACCGAGTGCTTCATGATCACTTCACAAATGCTGCAAACGACACGAGCAGGGATTCCAGAGACAGAGCAAAGTACAAGGGCCTGGATGATGTGCTCACATCTGCAACGTTTGTCAGCAATCTGGGACTGATGTACGATGCGCTCACAGAGCTCAGCGACCTCTCTCGGCAACTCCAAAAAAGAGAGATGACACTGCCTACAGCAGATAGGCTCTTAACTCGAGAAATACGAGTTTTTGAATCCATGGTCACCATGCCTGGCCCACACATGACTACAGTTCATACAGCTCTAGCTGAGAAGTCCTTCAAGGGTGTTGCCCTGCGTGAGAATGGCAGGCTTGTACAGATTCATGCAGGTCAGTTTTTCCGCAGTATGGTAGAGAATCTGAGACACAGAATGACTTCCACAACCTCCTCTCATGTCAGTACAAGAGAAATCCCATTACATGGCCGGGAGGCCCGGGACAATCAGCTAATCCAGGACATGAAAGTTATCCATCCTGGAAGTTGGCCTGAAGAGGAGTTAGACGTACAGTATGGGGACGTAGAGGTGCTACGTTTGTGCGAAGTGCTGAAAGTGGACAGAAGAGAGACTGTTCAGGGCTTTCGCGAATACAAGGAAACCAGGGCATCCCGTACACCTGCTGCCATGGAGCCTCTACTGAAAGCAGTCCGAACCATCGCTGTCTCCACTAGTGAGTGTGAGCGGGCATTCAGCTGCATGAACGATATCCTTACTGCAAAAAGGAATGCTCTCTCTGTCAGCCGACTGTCCAGCCTGGTTTTCATTAAATGTAATGGACCATCACTAGGACAGTTCAATCCGGAACAGTATGTGAGGTCCTGGCTGGCAAAGGGAAGGAGAAGTGCTGATGAAAGAGCCTGTCCAGCTCCAGCCCCTGATACTGATGTCCCCAAGGCCTTCTGGAGCCTTTTCTAACAATGTGAAGTATATTGCAAAGCAGCTCACCCAGTGAGAAGACTTTTGGCATAATGTGCCGATTTGTACAGATCCTGGAGATAGAAGGACTTCAGACCAACCAGGGAGTTATCTGATCAGCTTGGTGTTCAATGTAACTCTTTACCATGGCTCAGACTTTGTTACTTGCAGTTACAGTTTCTCATTTTAGATTGTGCAAATTTTGCATTTGTTTTTACATGTTCTTTCTTCATGCTCTTTATCATTTTTCTGAGTTGGAAAGTTAGATTGCATCATAGTTTACTTTATACATATTTGTATTCTTCAGTGGTGAAGTATATTGCAAAGCAGCTCAGCCATGTGAGAAGACTTTTGGCACTTTTTCGTTTTTCGTTTTCTGAGTTGGAAAGTTAGATTGCATTCAAAATGTACAGAAATACTTAATTTTGTTAAAGCTTTTTATAAAAAATGCTTCTGACCAGAGCTTTGTTTCCTTGTCATTAATGCTGAACACCACCAGAGGGGCTCTCACCTGAAAGGTCTCTGCTTCATGTGTCTTCAGCAGAAGATCTAGACTTTGATTGCTATATTTTCAGTTAATATTGACCTTACTGAGCTTTAGCCATATCCGCTGCCTATCATAAAAAATGTTAAGTACAGTGAACCTTTCTAAAATATACAGTAGTAAAGAGACAAACCCACCAGCATTATAGTAGCCAAATTCTTGTTTGTGGGCTGTATATATAAAATTGACTTGAAAAAGTTGCTGATTTTAGAGTACTGGCACCTTTTTCATTCCAATTCAAGCACTGAACGCGAGTGAAGTCTAATCTGACGGGAGAGAGAGATCACTGCTGACGAGTCGACACGCGGCTCTGCATGATCACATGCAGCGGTGAGCGGACAAAACACACACTTCAGGTTAGAATATCACACGTAGCTATTTGAATTACCTCTCAAACTACCTAAACTAGTTATATGTTTAGTTTTACTGTCGGGGGGTCACTCATTACTGGATCCGCGAGCTGCATGATACTGGCATAATAGATTGCACGATCGGGCAACCAGCAGGTGAGGCTTCATTGCCCGAGCTAAATAGGCTACTAGATGGCCCCGGGCCACCGGCCAGTCGTTAATGTCGAGCCCTGGATAGGGACGTAAACAAAGGAAGGCATTTTGGGGGGGGGGGGCACTGTGCAACTTGAGCCTTTGTAGCCACATGCACATAAACCTATACCACACTACAGGAAAGGGAAAACTCCAAAAGCATAATAGGGCCCCTTTAACAGCTCGTTATTAGGTCTAATGTCATCATCATGTCATCCCTGTGAATGCGCAGTGGGACACAGTCTTTGCGTGTGATGTGAACTTTGCTTTGAACAGACGTATCTCCAAGGTGTGAGAGCCACACAGAGTTCATCTCCACGGCTCACAGTGATGCAACTATTGCACCACTGTCAACTGAGCGGGAAACAGTACGACTTGCCGTCGATGTGAAACTTTCCTGACTGCTGCTGACCAAGGAGAAAACTTCAGACACTTCCAGAGCAATGTGACACCACAGAAAAATCAACCAGACTCCCCAGAGTCATCCACGCTCTCAGGCAGAGAGACAGATAGCAGCATTTAAAATGAGTACAAAGAACGGCGGAGATATTTGGAAGGTTTTCAGTTTGCTCAATGACACAGGTGATTCAAAGGAAAAAATGCAACAGCTGGCACTAGATCTAAAAGCGCCTCTTTAATTATGTTTGTCACTTTGTAGCCTAGTAAAAAGAGAGTTTTTCTACACTACGCAACTGCGCTACAATTGTGTTTTGTTTGCAATACACACTGTTTGAATGGAATACAACACATTATGGGAACAGTGTTTTCATTATTGAAAGGTCAATATCAGTGCTATCTCCCAAATATTGTTTGATCGTTTGCAAAATACATCTTCCATATAGTGAGAAGCATTCTACAACAATAATTGATGGGGGATGTTTCCCTGAAGATTCAGGCTGACACATTATTTAGAGTCTGCATTTCAAATTGATGAACGCCGAGAAAGTGAAAAGCTGCAAAACAAATGCTGCCCAAACTCCACAAACTGAATCCTCTCGTCCAGGAACTGCAGTTTTGTTTCTACCTGCTCCTCCTGAATGAATGAAATATTGATGTGTGCACGACAGAAACGCCTGAACAGAGCGCAGGAAGCAAATGATCCATCAGTGAAAGACCAAAGCAAACATTTACTCAACACCTAGAGAGGAGCAAATGATGTAAAATAAATAAAAAGCAATTTCACCCCTGATCTGAGTTTTTAATATAGCTAAGATTAGATCATATTTCTGTTCCAGTGAGCTTCAAACATATTTGGGTACTCAGTGCAGCAGATCCTCCACAGAGAGCTGACTGTGGATTGCAGAGAAAAGGGAAAAAAACATTTGTTTATATGACAATTCATTTAAAAAAGACAGTGGTTGCACAATTAAAAGACCATCAAGGAAAACACAACAAAGACAAGACTTATTTCCATTTATGTCCTTGTTGTAGAACTGTGTGGGTGCTCGTACCTGCATGTAGGCCTACATATAGTGTACGGCAGAGATGGGGACTCGAGTTTGTGACTCGGACTCGAGTCGCACTTAAGTCGCACACACAGAGACTTCAGACTTGACTTGGACTTGTGTTTTGGGACTCGTGAACAATCATTGTGTTTTCTATTTTTGGCGTATTAACATTGAGGAAATTCTGAAACGTCTGACGTGCGTCCTTCCTTTTTTTCATGGTAACCATGGTAACCTCATTACGCAGGTGCGCGCCTCTCGCACTACCTCATGGTAACACCATGGCGACCGGCGGCACACCTGCAGCTGTACCGCTTGTAATTAGGTTCAACTATAAAAACTTCGAACAAAACGCCGGCGGCACCAACAAAAGGAGCGCACACTGCAAAGTCTGCAATATTAAAATCAAGGATGCTGGTGCAACAACGTCAAATTTCATCAGGCACTTGAAAACTCACCCGGAGAGGTCAGTCACATTAACGCATATGGACGGTTAGCAAACATGTTTAGCTCAGCATCAGCTATGTAATGTTAACTTAGCTTGCTACTAGCTTTGTAACTGAATATTTGAAAAGATGAGTGAATGTTTGCTTGTCACACTTGTTTGCGTTGAGTGGCGTTTCAGTGGCGGCGCTAGGGGGTGGCTACTTGGGCTCAAGCCCCGGATGTTTTCTGAAAAGCCCCGGATGTTTCACTTAAAAAAAATAAAAAATAAAAATTTCTTTTTTTTTCTTTTCTAAAACGTCTCGGGAGTAATGTGCAGTACCGGAGTCCACCAGAGAGGCAGCCACTGTGGGACATTAGCCTGCGTACTGCGTAGCCTGCCCTGAAGAAGAAGTGATCCTTCCTAGTGCCTGACGAGTTTTATGGTTTTAAGCTAATAGCCTATACAGTTATGGATATTAGAAAGTTATTGTCATCGAAGCAGGCGCCACAAGCTGCAGCAGCAGCAGTATCAGCAGCTGACAACAATGTCATCACCAGCAGTCAAGAAATGGATGATGTTTCAGGTTTGTTAATCTAATGAAGATATCTGCACTCTGGCTGACTGAGTAAGAAGTGAAAAAGAGTAATGTAACGTTAATGTTATAGCTAGTAAACATGGAGTAACCACACTAAGTATACCCTTATATGTTAGTATGTATACAGAACATGACTAAAAATTATCCTAAGATGTAACGTTAACCCTTCATAACTCAGTCTACTTTTAAGACACTAAAATAACGTATTCCAATTTTTATTTTGTTTTCGCGCGTGGAATTATACCGGCTCTCGTTTCAGTACACATAACAACAGAACTGACAGGCAACCCTCTGAATCAGACTCCGATTGGCTGTGACTGCATCCACTCAGAGTGTCCGATTCAGAAACGTGACTCTTACACTCTTTACGTCACAAACAAAGATGGTGGATGAGAATAGATCTATAAAACGATAAGCAATGCACCAGAATCAAGGTGAGACTATCCGCATCCTTTAAAACTCTACGCACATTCGTTTCACCTTAATAAGTAAACGACTATTTGAGTGAGTTAAGGCATTAGTTTGCTTCATTAAAGGGTGTTAATGAGTGTTCTCCAGTGCCTTTTGTCCGCTTTAAGGTGTTATTAAGGTAGGGTTAAATGTTGCTCTCAAAGTGCACCAGATTGATGCCTTCAACTTCAATATTTTAAAAAAATCTTCCCGGGGGAGCATGCCCCCGGACCCCCGAGAGGAGGTGACATAAACTCCTATTAAACATCCATGGTAAACTCCCTCAACGGGGCCGCCCTCTCTCAGGAGAACACTTCACTGTCCTGTCATTGTAGGATTTCTGCCATGTCTCCACTTTAGTTTGAGCATCTCTGTTATTAAGTTATGGAATACTAAATAAATAACTAATTAGATACCTTACCGTTACTGCGCTCATAAAGAATGATAAGAATAATGCGTATTGAACTGGTTTAATTAATTAGTGAGTTTATTTAAGGTAATTAGAGAAGCCCTATTTTATCAGTATGTCTGTACATCAGTTACAATGGTCAAACTACATTAGAACAGAATTTCCCCCATTTTTTCTTTAATAGTTTCTAACATTAGATAATTTAATGAGATATGGACCGCAAAACTAAAAATGTCCCTGGTTTTCATTTTAAAAATCAAGTCACCGAATGCAAGTAGTTGCCTACTTATTTAGTTATGAGATGATGATGTGAATTACTGTTCAAATCAGTTAATGTAATAATCGTTTTGGTCTTATATTTTTTTTGGGGGGAGGCCCTTTTTCCAGTTTAGAGCAATAGCCCCTCCAAATGTCTGTGCACGTCCCTGGGCAGGTTACAGGTTTATTGTTGACCACGTAACGTTAATGTTACAGGTTTATCAGGTTACCATTACACTGGGTTTGAGTGAGAGGATAGAGGAATATGTTTATTTATAGTAGACTTAAAAGATGTCATTAGAGACCCAGTGTAATTAAACAATACGGTTGCAGAGGTCAAATGTTAAAAATGTTGTCCACTGGCCAAATGGCTAGCCTAGTGAATGTTGAAATGTTACCAGCCACTCAATAGATTGCCATTGTTATTTTTGGCTGGTGCGTGCAACATACAGTACCAGCCACTTGCATGATTTACCAGCATCTGGCTGGTAAATGGTGTTAATGGTAGATATCTCTTTTGGAACAGGTCATGTTTTAATATCACCAGTTCAGTATATTTCAGATAATATTGCAGCAATAGTTTTTTAGTTGCAAATGGCACAGAACAAATGTTTACTTTAAGTACTTTTAACACAGTTTCCCTGCGGGGGATTAATAAAGTATTTGTGATACTGATTTCTGATTCTGAAGTGTTTTGCTTATAAGTTGTTTGCATTTAGCTAAAGTGTGATGTTTGTCCTCATATTGCATTGCAATAGCCTGTTTAAAGTGATCATATAACAAACAACTAATCAGTACTGATACTGTATGTGTGAGGAGTTGCAGTATCTCCTTCTCCTTTTTTCTGTTTGTCTGTCTTCCTGGCTGGGCGTGGTTGACCTACTTTCCGTTTCCCGCCAACTCACCTCCGCTCCTGTTTCTCATCATCACTGATTACCACTACTCACCTGCTGCTGCTTAAAACTCCGGTTCGATCATCAGATTTCGCCAGTTCTTCGTATACTCACAGTGGTAAACTCCAGTCCCGGCTGACTAGAATTGCTAGTCTTTTTGTATACTCTTCCAGTTGGATTTTTCATATACTAATCCTGTTCTGTTTTGTGCCTGTTCCAGAAACTCCATATTCCATTCCGTCCTGCCTGCCACGTCCAGCCCAACCTCCGTCTCAGCCCTGCTCCACGTTCTTCCCACTCTGTTGAGAGTTTGCTTTGTCTCCTGCCTGTTTTTTGAGGACTTGAATAAATCCAGTCTTTTTGACACTTCACCTAAGTCTCCGTCCCAAGTGTTCTTGCATAGCGGGTTCAAGTTTTGAGTCTCTTTACGAGGAGCGTAACAGTATGCTAATAGATATAATAATAATAATAATGCTTATATTTATTATAGCGCTTTATCAATGACTCTCAAAGCGCAAGAGTGCAGACAACTCAAAGTAATGGATTAGCACATTATCATTTAATTACAAAAATAGGATAGGCCCCTCAGAATTATTTGGGAGCCTTCCTGACACATGCACATGCATAAATGTAAGGTTTGTGTTAGTCATTTAACATGCAAGAATCATATACTCATCAGTCCAAAGCAGAGAAATGTTATTGTAATTTAAAGGTGAGCTAGTCCCTGTGGATATCACCCCTTCTCAATGATTCTAAATGTTATATTAATTCACCATTTACCGTTTGATAACATATTAGTTTATCAGAAATATTTTCCTCTTCCATAAAACAGGTTTGAGAAATAAATGTTCCAATATAAAATCAATTACTCAATATAATTGACTCTCCCCTCCCTTTTCTTACATATGTCACATATGAAATAATAACTTAGGAGTCTATTTAAGCATGGTGTAATCTATTACTCGAGAAGACTCAGTATCACCTGTGTGCAGCTTACAAAAACTATTGTGAGAAACATAGATTATGCAGGAAATGTATACTTCTGTTGAAGAACAAAGCATATCTGATTTGGGAGTAAAAACGTCATCCCCTTAACATCTGTGTTATCACTGAAGGCATAGCATAAATGATATTGGGTGTCTGAGGGTGTCACTACTGAGAAATGTCAAACAAATTCAAAACCTTACATTTGAAAACAGGTTTGCATTCCTCCACTTAAGGTGACGTTATCATTGGAAACAATAAAAGCTAATTGTTTTGATGTAGAATCTATCAATTGAATCGTTAGAGCAGAACAGAATGGTCGTATTGTAGCCTGAGTACCATGCAGCCTCTAGTTTTACTAGATGGAAACATGGTCCATATAATGTGAATACATGTAGAACTAAGAGGCCCCTGACATTAGGCCTATTTTAAAAATAGTAGGGGCTTTTAACAGCTTGCCAACCTACAGGCATCCTCTGCATAGCAGTATGAATAGCCTTAAAAAAACAACCCACTCTGCGGTAACGAGAGTCATGTGTCTGACCCAAATGCCCCAAGTGAAGCCGTTAGTCTCATCTGACTGACCCAAGGGTTGGTGCTGGTGTGACAATGAAGCTTCCAGGTGTTCAAAGCAGATGTCAAACTTTTAGTTCATGGCTCGGTGGGGGGAGCAGACCCACGTGAGACAGTATCAATGGCTGTAATGTTCAGTTTGAGGAGCGTCATTGTCTCTAGGAGCAGGGAATGGTGTCCATTCTCGGACCAGACCATTAATGTCATTTCATGTAGAGCAGCCATAGCATCTCTGTGACTGCACTCAGCCGGACTGTAGCAGGGTAGAACTGGGTGACTCTTAGTGAAGCCGTCCAAGGCCATAGACAAAATGGAACCACGTACTAACAAAAGGGACACAGGGTCTCTCAATGTCTCTCTTTACCATTGGCCTAATTGCACAACAAATGAGTGGGGAAAAGAAATGTGGAACACTAACCTGGTCGAATGTACTTATTGTAAGTCGCTTTGGATAAAAGCGTCAGCTAAATGCAATGTAATAATGTAATGTAATCCATCATGTGAAATGTTGAGTTAATCTAAATAATTACTTATGGGTTGAAATCAAATTAACATTAACATTAGAACTAAAGTCAGTCAAAATTGGACTTGCACGGATCAGAATCTAAGCAATACACAATTTTCCCAGCTCTGTAATGAAAAGGATAACAAGATTAGGTACATTACAGGAGTGTTAAAACACCCAAACATGCACACTTATCTTATTCTAGTAGAGATTAGAGGACAAGGTCTAATGTTGTGAACAAAATGATCAAGTCAAAGTTATTTTATTTATTCTATGTTATGTACCTAATTTAATTTAATAATTAATCTTGAATTACTAATAACTTTAAAGAAGGCAACAATTTACAATTTGGATAAAGTGAATACCCATCCAAAGTGTGTGTGTGTGTGTGTGTGTGTGTGTGTGTGTGTGTGTGTGTGTGTGTGTGTGTGTGTGTGTGTGTGTGTGTGTGTGTGTGTGTGTGTGTGTGTGTGTGTGTGTGTGTGTGTGTGTGTCTGCCCAAGGTTTAAAACATTTGGGACAGCACAGCAGTGAGAATGTTATGAGAACCAATATGTTGTTTACACTAAACTCGAAGGAAGCTAAACTGGAACATTTTAATTAAATCAAAACACTTGCACATTAATTAAATACATTTGACATTTAGCTCGAGCTGGGTTCAATACTTGTCTTTATGGTATTTAAAATTGGGCTCGAGTAGAACCCCTGGATTTGGCTTGCAACACAAAGTGATACTGATCTCTGTAGGACTTGGAAGTGTCATGATTCAAAGTGTGGGCCTGTGAAAGAGAGGCCCTTGGAAAATAACATCTATTTTTTAACTGTAATTACTTATTTTAAAGAGATTGCAACATTATACTTTTTAAAGAATTGCTCAATTAATTTAACACATTTTATTATGCACACAATAAAAAACTTCAACAAATATATTAATCCTGGCTTAACCAGCGACCTTTACTCTGTTGTTCATAAGCTCGGTTTCAGAAAACTTCTCAGTAGTTTAACAACTATTTTAATTTTAGTAATGTCTATGAAGACCAATTGGTTGATACGAGAAATAATTTGAAGCAGTTTAATAAAGAATGTTAGACTATTTTTAAAACTGTAATTGAACTTCAACTTATATTAATTATCCGATTCCAGTGGCCAGTTGGAACAGATAATCAACAAAGTTTCCATTTTGCAGCAACAGCACAAAAGGTTTCAACAACAATTAATGAAACAAATAATACAACATTGACCTACAAAAACAGATTTTTGCAACCCTGATCTCCTCAGGCAGGTCTCTGAGGGTCTCGGGGCACAGGACGGGGCATAGGGTTTATCAGTGGCGGCTGGTGGAAAATATTTTTGGTGGGGCTTTTGATATAGTGAGTAAAAAAAAAGTTTTTGGGAGAAATGACCCCTTAAATTAGGACTTCTGGTGATGTAATGGCGCGTTTCCAGTGCAGCGCGGAGCTCGCTTTAATGCTGCGTTCAGACCGGACGCGATGCGAATATTCGCTTCGCTCTAAACGCTCCTATCGCATCACTCTAGTCGCTCGAGTTTCACCGCGGCTGCCAGCTGTGTTTACTCGCATCATTCAAACAAGACGCGCTGGCTCGGGAGCTACAACTACAACAAAATGAACATATTTTACCGTGATTAAATTGTAATACACGTTTCTAAATGATGCCGACGTAACAACATACTGATACCGGTTAGTATGGGAAACAAAAGATAGCATTTACCTGTTTGCATCGTTTGCATCCAGCTAGCCTCGTTGATACGTTTTGTCTTTTTCACGAGCTTGCTGTGATATATACAAATCGGGTTGGTCCGGTCCGAGGTCTTTAAGTATCAATTTATCTCCCAAACTTCTCCTTTGGAAAGGATTGGAGAGTAGCTCTTGCACGGAATTGGGTGCGGACCGAGGTCCGGCGACTCCACCTGCACACCATTCTAAATACTGCGTCACCTTGGTCACTCACGAGTAGGGATGGGTATCGTTTGAAATTTATCGATTCCGATTTCGATTCCGGTTCTGCTTATCGATTCCGGTTCTTATCGATTCCCCGTTTCGATTCCAAAATTGTAAAATAAAGAGGTCAAACGTTTAGATAACAACAATATATTTATTCTTAAAAGCTTTAACTGAAATTGTTACTAAAAAATATACATGCAATACAAATGTATTGCACAATAGCTGTGCTTTATTTTAACTGAGCTTTGCCTGTGGCAAGCTATTAACAGGCATTACACTTTGCCTTTTCTTTTTCTTTTTTAGTGTAGTGGAGCCTCACTTCAGAGTGTTTACCGCGACCTATCTTTGGTGTTATGAAGTGACTGAGCTCGTGAAATGTCTACGGGAGGGCGGGGGAGCATCGCTGCGGGGCAACTGTGGACCTCTGTCGCCTGTCAGCGCAATTTATATGATGCCGTTTAAAAAAATGAAGGGCGGTGCCGGCCGTCAGCGTACCGAGCCGGCCGTCAACGGCCCGCTGACGACCGGCCGTTCTGTGATTCTCCAGGTCCGCCCTGTATTCCACCGGGTCACCGCAGCACCGCGGTGCAGACGGACCCGCTGGAATACAGGGTCTACCGCGTTTAGGAACCGTTAAGCAGAACCGAAATTGTGTATTTTGTATGGGTACCCGGTACCCGGCATTTTCTTATCGGTTCTCATCTGGAACCGAGTTTCGGTTCCCAACCCTACTCACGAGTCTAAAAAACAACTCACGTCACGTAAGCAACGTGGACGCCAACGTGAGCGCCCTCGTGACCAAAATATTTGACGGCGCTGATTGGCTGAAATTATGTTTCGGCGGCACAGTTTACTATTGAGACTTTTGCAACGTGCTGGTTGCTGCTGTTTGTCTCGGGGGCTCCGCCCGGTAATGATAAACTAACTAACATGTGACTTATCAGCAGTGTTGGGACTAACGCGGTACAGGTAACGCGTTACTGTAACGCCGTTATTTTTGACAGTAACTAGTACTCTAACGCATTACTTTTAAAATGCAGTAACTCAGTTACCGTTACTACATGGTGCATTACTCCGTTCGTTTTTTTTATATAGTCAACAGCCAGGCGAACAGAGATGAGAACTGTACTTAAGTACAGTACTTGAGTAAATGTACTTAGATACTTCCTGTGTCACATGCAGAGACGGGCTGTGGGCGTGTTTGTGTTGTTTACTAACAAGACTATCTCACTATTCTCACTATTTCACTTTTGTCGAGCACAAAGAAAAGAACGTTTTAGTTAAATGTAAGTTGTGTCTTGGCGGGTCAAAGATCCTATCTACTGCCCAAACCAGTAATTCAAATCTCTTAAAACATCTGCAAAAACAACATGCTGGGACGATAGTAGCTAAGACCACAGAGACTCAGCCGACGCCACTCCACCTCCACCTAAGCAACAGCGGCTGGATTTTAACCAAGGGACTGCTAGCCAGGGAAAAGTCGATAAAGCCATTGCCCGGTATGTTGTAGAACACATGCAGGCTATTGCTACAGTGGAGTCACCCGCTTTCAGGGAGCTAGTTAGCATGATAGCATGTCCGGGCGGCACACGGCATATGGGACGGAAAACTTTTTCCAACTACCTGGAGAAAGAATATACAAAAATGGAAAGCCAGCTAATATCGATGCAATCCAGATTGCATATAATGCATGTCAAGTTGATCAACAGATTGTATTATTCTCCAATGCAATCACAGTACTGAAATGAAGGCTATAAGGGCATTAATGTGAGCCCTTTTTCAAGTAACTAAAACGTTACTTTTCACAGTAACGCATTACTTTTGGGTGTAAGTAACTAGTAAAGTAAATGAGTTACTTTTGAAATTAAGTAACTAGTAATGGTAACTAGTTACTGGTTTTCAGTAACTAGCACAACACTGCTTATCAGTAACTTTAGACATCGTAACACAATTTTAAACGAGATTTTATTGTAGATTATACATTTTACTGATACCAATTGTATGATATTTACCTTGTTCATTACAAATAAAAATATAAAAAATATATATTTTTAAAATCTTTTTATTTTTATTTATTTTATTTTTTTAATTTAATATTTTTTTAAATATTTTCTTTTGAATGTGGGAAGAGGTGGGGCGGCGCCCCTAGCGCCCCTATGGGCCGGCCGCCACTGGGGTTTATACAAGGTCACAAACATATCTTAACATACCAGCAATACCATTTAAGAATGGATTCTTAAAGCAATAATCTTCTTTTCTTCTTACACCTAGCGCGCCGCACACCCTGAACAGTGGGCTTCTTGTTTACATTTTCCTCTGCACACTCAGATGCAGGACATAAAAACACTCTTTTGCTATTTATTTTCATTTTGCAGCACATTTATACTACCAGAATTTTGCTTTACATCTTTATATTATTAAGTCATTTACTTTTGGTGAGATAACTAAAGTTTAGTTCATTTTACCCTGTCTATGGACTGATTCATTGATAGTTGTTACAAAACATACACAAGACGGCGGGACAAACCAATATAGACCCCCGTACAAACAAAACATGAACTCGTAATAAACACCAGCGTGACGTAGGGCTGTGCATCTTCACTGGTCTCACGATTCGATTACGATTATCCTGTCAACGATTCGATTCAATTCGATATCCCGATGCATCACGATTCATACCAATGCGTTGCATCCTCAATTTTCTATATTACTGCACATGGCTTATTTTTCATCAATGCATACATGCAGTAAATACATATGAACTCTCTTTTTATTATTTAGAATGTGGCATCACACACAGGACTTGAGTCTGAGGTCTGAACACAGCAGACAACAGGAGTATTTACAATAGCATATACAAACAAAAATACTGCATGTGGGTGCACACTTACATTCTGTCTTACTGTTACATAAATCCCATGAATGTATGAGATTAAATTAGCTTCATTATATCTCAGTGATTAAGTGAATAATATAGTTTATATCGGGTCACTATCAGCCTGTCACTCATTATTTTCAGGGCGGGGCTTGTAGCAGCAGAGAGGAGACGGTGATCGCGGAAGCTTTTTTCCTCCTGCCTTCACAAACTTTACACACGTATATATCGTCTGAAAATTGCTAGAGGACATTCATACTTTGCAATCCAAGACTTAATTAAATCCACCAAAAACCTGACATGATTGTAACGCGATTATTTTTGAAAAACATAAATCCCTGTGCCGCAGCGACACGGAGTGATTCAGAGCGCGTCCTTCTGCTGTTGGTTCTGGACTGGTGGTGTTGTGTTGGTGGATAAAGCAGACTGCTCCGTGTTTGGTGTTGATGTGCCGCTGTCACGTCTGTTCCCTGATCTCTGCGTCACCGACCGATTTGATATTAAAGTGACAGAAAGAAAAAACGTTATAGTAAAGCCGCGGCCGGAAAATCAGGAAGCAACGTTACTACGCTATAACCGATTATCTTCCGTCACTGCATCGATACCGAATCGTCCACGTCCGCATCGCAATGCATCGTAGAAACGATTATTTTCAACACCCCTACGCGTGACGGCAAAGCTCATCCAGCTCAATTTAGTCCGAATTAAGAGGTCTCAGAGGGGGTGGAGAATTGTAGATGGGGCGCCTGACTCACGCACCCACCCTTGTATACAAGTCATAGATCGGTGCCTGAAAGCCGTCCAAGAGCGATAACTAGCTTATCCTCATGCGACACCACTCTTTTCTAGTGGCGCTGTGCCCCCCCGATCGGAGCCCACATACTTTTCCCTCTTCCCTTTCTCTCCAAAACGACAGCCCAGTTGACTGTAGTCCGACACGACCAGCCTATACACTTGCTATTAGTGCTGGGGGGAAACGATTATTTTGAAAACGATTAATCGGGCGATTATTTGATCGATTAGTCGACTAATCTAACGATTATTTTTCTGTTGTTCAATTCATAAAAAACGTAATGTAAAAAAAACGTAATGTAAAAAAATAATTTTTCACGATACTGTGTCTCAGGGGATCTTAATATTTAAGAACCTATTAATGTGTTATACCAGATTAACGGAAATAATCTCAGCTAACTGACGATACAAACCATGTTTACCAAAACAAAACACAAGTCTCATAAGAAGCATCTAAATGACCCCTGAGCGAAAAATGCTAACGGACATTGGCACAGAACTCAAGATAAAAGTACCCTTATTACTTATCGTAGCTGCACATACAAGATATCCGATTAAAGCTGAGACTCCACAGATTATGTAGGTATATAGTATCATCACTGAGTGATCCGGACTCGCGACAGGGGAAGCAAATACTGTCATCACAACACGTACCTTCACAGAGCTTCTAGGGAGATCGTCTCACCACCGTAGCTGTCAATCTGATCAAAAGACGTGTTCAATGGCATTAAAATGAGAAAAAACGCGGCTGAATCGGTTAATCCATAGGTTTTTAACGTCTATGTATAAAAAACTGATTGAATTTATAATCCATAATTCCATTTTATGTAAAAATCGGAGAGCAAATGCTAGCTGCTAATGGTAGTCACCACAGCTAGCTACTGCTTCTGCTAGACTATGCAGCAGTCTCAGTGAGATATAAATATATAAATATCTTTGCGTTTTGGACTAACTTTAAAATATTCCCATGCTTTTGAAGACCTAGGGCGAGATGTTTTCGTTTGGGGGCTTCGTGCGCAATCCTGTGAGGAGGAGGTGGTAGCCGTTTCAGTCTCCATTGTGTTTGAAGTGCGATTGCGAACTGCTTGTTGCTTTGGGTGACCCACGTGTGTGTAGCGACGCGTCGACGCGGAAATATGTCGTCGACGATATTTTGAAGTCGACGCGTCGACGTCGTCGACGCGTCGCTACAGCACTACTTGCTATCGAGTTCATTTACAATGATGAAACACAGTTTGCTCTATGCTTGCTTGCCACTACCCACCTGTGATCAATTAGCCTATCATTTTATGTATGCACCCCTGACCGCCACCTGCTCCTCAATGTGTAGGGAACTGTGGCGCATCGGGTGATGCACGCACCTCGTGCTGGCCCATCTTACCATGAGAAAGCGGTCCTAAACAACGAGTGATTTTTAGACCTTCCCGTTTGTAATAGAGACGGTGGTGTTGTGAGTTAAAGCTATAGACAAAAGCTGTGACTTTCTCCCTCTCAGCTGCACAGCTCCAGCCCCACAAACACGGGGAGGTTTTACACACACACACCCGCGGCTTGCAGCAGGAGCCGTGTTTTTACAGAGAGGCGATAGCAGTAATATCTCTGGCTGCTTATTTTCAACTGCTGTGTTTGGCCGTTAAAACCCTCAGAATTCGGCGATTTGTCCAATACAAATCTTTTACATTGCTTTCACACAGAAGCTCCACTTCACTGATGCCTTTCTTTAAGGTCTCTCTAAACATGAGCTGTGTATCCTTGTATGGCACTTCCGTCCCGAGCAGCACACACAGAGGAAATCAGCCAGGACTGAGTCCCCAGACACTGATCCCCTGGGTTTATTATCCCCAAATGTTCATTAACCAAAAACGAAACACAGCCGCTTAGTTTCACAGGTAATTTTTTAGGATTCTGTCAATCACAGATTCTGGTAAGGCAATGTCCAAATGTAGATTTGAAAATCACACTTACCAGCTCTGAAGATTTGTTGGTATCCTGCCGACAACGCCAAATTGTAAGGGAAACTTCTGTGTAGCAAATAGCAATGCAGTGGGAGTCACCGACTCAGGAAGGAGACACGGTGGAGCAGGAGCTTTGATGTCAAACACTGATGATTTATTTGGAGTTACGGCCGGAGGATTCCCATCACAAGTCACAGCAGTCACGGTCTGACTGCACGGGTGGTTGCCACGTCAATTCTCGAGCGCCTCTCTCTCGTTAGCCCATTTAACTGGTTTCACAGAGAGTAATCAACATATTTTGATAAGATAGTTTAAACAGTTGGGCACACTGAGTCACCTGCGTCCGTCACTTATGGCCTCGAAGATGTCATACCTTGGAGTCCACAAACAACAAAGAAGGAAGTGTCCCAGTGCACCCACAACAACAGACCATCTGTGACCTAGTGTTGACCGGTCACAGAATGGGAACAATAACATTATGGCTGAAGCAGCCTATGTCCTTAAAGGAGATAAACAGACGTCAGGGTTGGTCCTGTACGTCATATCTAGGAGTCTAGGACAATTATTTCCCTAACAATAGGGGTTTATCATTAAAGAACACAGATATGATCATTTCTGCAGTTTAAAAACACTTCAAGAAGCTGGTGTAGGTTTTTTGAACCTTTCTAAACAACACATTTAAAAACAAACTTAGGCAGACATTGATCTCGAGGCCTACTGACTTTCTGGACGATGACTTTGATCTGGCGTTCACATTTCCTAACATTTTGATTAGTACTCCCTTCAAATGTATTTAGAAATGCTGAGTCTTGTTAAATGTGTGTTCAGAGAGAAACATAATTGATTCCCAAGGTGTAAGGAGGGTTTGCCCTACATTGATGTTTGATAAGCCAATGGGTCACAGACTGTGGACCTGAAATAATGAAACAAGGCCACGGGATGTTCTTTAACACAGAGGGATGAGCTCCTGCAGATATCTGTATCCCTAACCTTTTGACTGCCATTTCAATATAGCATGATTGCCTGATAGGTGCACAGAGAGTGGGTTGACGGTGATGGATGAGGGTAGATGTCATTTGATTTTCATTTGAACCGAAACATCAGAATCTACTGCGCCTAATTAACCTCTCTGTCTGTTTCCACTAGGCAGACTTCCACAGCTCAGACAAAAAGCTCCGAGCAGCTCATCCACAACGTATTTCATGCCCAATTTATATTCCAGGCATGCGTCACATGTATAGATTTGTTAAGAAATGTCCACAAAGTTAGAGTACACTGCATGATACACACACTTCTATAGAAATACATTTATACAGCAGTCATTTCCTTTTTTCAATTACAATAGTGTGGAGAAATGCAATCGTTGCCTATATTATGTTCCTTGGCAACATTTTCTTAGAGTAAGAAGCATTTCATTGAGCCAGAGACGTGTTGTTGGATGAATGTTGGAAAGACAAAGCAAAGGTCAGAGAAATAAAAAACAGAGTAAGGCATGTAGTTCGTTGTATAGTCTTTCTAGACGGCCACATTCATGATAGAGCGTTGAAAAAAAGGGGCACTATTATGCTTTTTGAGGTTTTCCTGTAGTGTGTTATATAGGTTTGTGTGCATGTAAATGGTCTGCAAAGGCTAACATCCCAGAGTTCACACCAGAGGGAGTTTCTAGTGGCTAGCGCTCCAACACATTGTACGGGATAGGCTAGGGGGCGGGACATCTCTAAGGGATTGACCAATCACAACAGAGCCAGAAAACCAATCAAAGCAGACTGGGCTCTGGTTTCCGACAGAGGGTGAAAAGAGGTGCTGCAGCCCAGGCAGTAAGAGAAGAATATAAAGCCCCTTTTTAAACATTTAAGCATGTAAACATATCAAAGTAGAGGCACAAAATACAAATATGAAACCTACAAATTAGCATAGGGCCCCTTTAAGGCATTTTTCTATTTTAGAAAGCATATAGACCGTTTAAAAGAGCCCTCTGTTGATTTCACACTGACATTCTTTAACATTGTCTTATTCAACAGAGATATATAAAATGAACAAAAAACAGAACCACAGATCTTTTTTCTTCCTTGTCATAATCTGATATCGACCGCTAACAGTTTAGTTTAGAAAATCCTGTTGTGTTATGTTAGTAGCAAGAACATGTAGCCTTGGGGAACTAGCCTCAAGCAGAGAAGAGGAGCGAGCCAATCTCTTTTGTGACTCCACAACTCAGATTTCTCTTCTTTCACAAACTTGCTGCATTCAGACACAATCGATGCAAACCCAAGTGACAATACTTCAGGCAGTTTACAGGATTTGCCACATTCCTCTGTAGTCAAAAAGGTTTTATTCCACGTTTGTTCACATATGCAGTAGTAAGCAAACTTTGACGTTTACAATCTGCATTGTTGAGAAGCTGTTCTCTCTGTGAGACTGTATATGGATGCGCTGAATACATCAGCTGTTTTGTGTGTGTGGGATATTTCAATGTTTAAAAAATATTCTTGGGAAGCTTGCCTCTAATGGCACTATGATTGCTCTTATTACACACTGTGTAGTTGCATTAGGCAAAGTCATACTCGCTTAAACAAAGAAATGCAAGCCCAGCTTTTACATGGCTGCATTGTGTACCATTACATGGGGGGGTTGGGGGTGGTTGGGGGGGCTTAATTAATAAAAGAAGCAATCTTGAGGGAAGTTCTATTCAATAACGGCAGCCCCACAAGTTTTGAACTGTCTCCGGAAGAAGGAAAAAATGCAATAACACATAAAACTGATGTGTGAATAATTCAGAAGCAGAATGCATAAATAGTGGATTAGGCTTGATTTAATTATGTCTGTGTGAAAGCAGAGCCTGGCGTTAAGCAAACAAACACAGGCAACCGGAATGAAGCAGTTCAGCACCCGAGTGGCAAGGCCTTGCAAAGGAGCCAAAAGCGAGATCAAACGCAACCAGCAGCATTTAACTAGGGCCAGACCGAGAGACAGGTACAATAGACTCGGCTCCTCGTTTTATTGTGGCGTAGAGAATTGGATGTGATTCTCTCATAGGAGTGTAGCCAACCACATTTTCATGGGAACATCATTGTATTGTTTACTTCATAACTCAATGTGCTCGCATCAAGTGATATTTATTTCACTTTGATGGAAAACCAGTTTTCTGTGCGATGCTGCTCTTATGAAAGACTTCCATAATGTCGAATCTACGCCTTTTATATAGTTGGAAGTATGCAAGACCGCTGCATACATTTCCAACATTCTTCATCTGGGGCAGAATGCAGTCAGCACATTGGCCTTTATTGATTTGCTGTAAGCAGAAAATATTAGAAATGGAATATGAATAGCTGCATTACCATAGAAATAAGTCTGCACGGGGGAATATGGTCACAACATTAACATCTTCATGTGCACTCGTGATTCTCAAGCAAAAATTGATCACATCACATCATTCAGAGCTACTATTTGGATCAGGAGAAGACTGCAGTTCATTTGCGAGTGGCACGGGCCTGAATGAGAGCAGGTGTAGCCAACCTGAGAGGGATATCAGGAGAAATGTGGACTGATGTAGAGTTATTCTCTAGGCAATGGAAACCAATATGAGGGGCCAACAGTAAGCTCCGTCTACCTGGGCTGAATGGCTGATTGACTTTGGGTGGAAGAATGGGACTTGGCAGCGAGGAAGGGAACACCCCTTTCATCCAGCCACTTCCATTACAACACACCTTTGAAACCAGCAGCACATAATCACACCTGAAACCTGATCAGAGGAGGAAAAATTGCGGCTATTCACAAGTTGCATTATTCAAAACTTCTAGCCATGTCCACATTGTGCACACAATGCATTCATAGATGTAAAAGTTGGACAATTTGATTTATGCTAATGTACCTTCACTTATATTGTTGTCCTTGCATTCAATTTCCCCCGCTTCTATAGTGCAAGCGTTGCCATCTTTTTAGAAACCACGTTCTATTTGCAAATGAATGGATTCCTCATGTCAGGAGCCTCCTGTAGCATCTCCCATTGCCAAGACGGTTAAAAGTGTGTGAGGGTGTCGTACATCTTACCCTATTTGAATTTGCACTGCCCTCTGTGTCTCCTTCCAGGTAGAGATATGAAATATTGACTGTTCTCATCTGGGCCTGCAGCCTCCACCCCCCATTAAAGCACCACCACCACCACCAACCCCCAGCGGCTCTGCTATCAAAGTGCTGGCGCAGCAAAGTGGAGAGAGGAAGGAGTGGAGCAGATATATGGGGAGGGGTTAGCAGCAAGGCGTGAGAGAAAATATGTAAATCAGTGAATCAGGGAGCAGTGGCAAATGATGTGTAAACAAAAAATTATGTGGGGGGCTATTAAATCGATAGGACCTATTATAATTGAGAGAATAGGAAAATGTTGATTCGAGAAAGGAAGAAAAGTTAGAAATCGGAGAAGGAAAAAAAAACCTTCACCAAGAGTTGTAGCACAGAGGGTGTGACAAGACAGCTGATTGTGCAGTAAGTGGTAATTATACACCCCAGTCTGCGGTCGACTGCTGAAAATAGTCTTCTTGCTGTACACTTGCCTATCTAACCATCTATAAAGCAGGAGGGGAGCTCCAATGCAGAGGCTGTGGCTGGAAAACCATTCTGGACGTTTAAAAAAAAACACCCTTTGTCTGTCTTTTTTTTTTTTTTTAGTACAGTACATTCAGCAGCTGAGACAAAAGCAGTTGTTAGCCAATTATCTATGCCCAGGCTTTGTTCCAATGGAGAATTAAAGGGGACAAAGGTACAGCTCCAATGGCAAGCCCAATGATAATGACAGGATATCGCCCACAGAAAGCAACACTCGAAGAGAAGAAAAATAAAAAGTTGACAGAAATGAGAGACGCATCATCCTGGGAAGGAAACAGTGGAAGTGGAACAGCAGAGTTAGCAAGACTGCGGCTTCAATTCTGTGTTTAATACAGCCTTAGCTTATTTTCCCATGATGAAATCTCAGCAAGGTAAAACTATGAAAAACGATTGTCTGTCACATATACTGTACCCTGATGGAATTCCAACCAATCACTAATATTATCTTTGCAGAGCTCGGAAGAATCAGGCATTTTCCAGCATGTATTACATTACTGCTGTAATAGAGTTGATATTAAATTAAATGTCAACATGTGATTTTTCAGCTGGTCATTGTTGAGACTTTTGAAGGCTGCCCTTATTGCAGGTCAACTAAATAGGTTTGTTCAGTTTATTGCTTTAAGACATGGGGAAAGAGACTGTTGCTGTGATTCAGAAAAATAGCATTACATTATGAAAGTAATCTATTTGTATGGTCTCGATTTTTTTTTAATCTTTTTCCCCAGCATGCGGTAAGCACTGTTTTCCTCTGTTTATAATTAATTCAGCAGATGTAGAGTTCATCACTAGCTAATTCTGAATAATACTCATTCTGTGATATGAATTCCAGCTGTTCTGTTGCTACTATTCTTTTGAAAGATATGTTTTTTTTTTAAATTTACATTCTTTTTTTATGGACTGATTATCAAGGTGTGTGTGTGTGTGTGTGTGTGTGTGTGTGTGTGTGTGTGTGTGTGTGTGTGTGTGTGTGTGTGTGTGTGTGTGTGTGTGTGTGTGTGTGTGTGTGTGTGGCCTTAACTCAACATACATATGTCAATTAACCTCCCCTGGACACAGTGGACAGCGCTCAAATAAACCATAGTCCAACTTGTTTATCTTATATATATATATATATATATATTGAATGGTTCACAGGTTTGGACTAAATACAGAAACCAATTTTTCTTGTGTGACGGGAGGCTAGCATTAGGGCTAAAGTCCTTGGAATAATGGGTGAACAAGTTGGATTAAGACGGGTTTTTATTTTCCTTGGAATTAAGTTGGTTCAAGGTTGTGTGTGTGTGTGTGTGTGTGTGTGTGTGTGTGTGTGTGTGTGTGTGTGTGTGTGTGTGTGTGTGTGTGTGTGTGTGTGTGTGTGTGTGTGTGTGTGTGTGTGTGTGTGTGTGTGTATGTGTTGCCTTAACTCAAGATACATATGTAAATGAACCTCCCCTGGACAGCGCTGAAATAAAACCCTAGTCCAACTCCTTTATCATGTGTGAAAGCATATATTGAATGGTTCACACTTTTGGACTAAATACAGAAACTTCTGTCTGGCCAGCATGATGTTATAGGAGAAGCATCCTTCAGGAAACAGCTCAGTGCGCAGGGAGTGTTTGGTAGAGCGGCAGAGAAATATTGACGGAGAATTCACACAGCTGTTGGCAATCAGTGCAGGGGGAAAACTACAAGGCGATTGTCAAGTTATAGTTAATGTACAGTATAGGTTTCAGTTTGTCTTTGTATACGCACAGCAACAACATTCCTGTTTCAATGTGTATATGCTAATAGGCCATACAAGAGGACAGGAGGACAACATGAGAAAGGTTCAGATAGCTGATGACAATAAGAAGTAGATATATCATATAGAGCTCTATAGTGCTCACGTAATTGCAATAGGAAACTTAAACTTAACGACCATACTGTAGGTATCAAACTAACAAAAACAGAAACCTTGGTTCGTTGTGAAAAGTCCCTTAGTGAAATATTAAATGTTAAACATGGTACATGGTATCAATGTAACCATAATAATAAGATTCATGGCAATCCCTTAGTCCAGAAGTTAAGTTCCAACAATTGAGAACTAAAACGTTACTTGTTTCAACCCATGTACCTGATGGGGGATGAATGGATTGTAACAGAGACAGCGCTCTGTTCACTTGAGTGGCACAAAATGGACCGGACAGGACTTCCGCCTTGCTGTGGCAGTATAGGACACCCAGAAAGCACAGATGTAATAAATGGCAGTAATATTGACTGCATGCCATTTGGGTGTTGGCCCACAGCAGGGGCGGATCTACAGGGGGGCAAGGGGGGGCAGCTGCCCCCCACTGTAGAGCCTTGCCCCCCCAGCTGCCCCCCTAACTTTTGTTTCCCTAAAACTGTACTAAAACAAACCTATACTATTTCCACAAGCTTCTCAAGCAACGAAACAAGCATTACATTATTTAAAAGAGAATCATTTTAAATATCATTTTAGGCCCGTTAAAAACGCAGCTACGGCCCTGCATTAAACTGCGGAGCGGCGTTCACACAGACCGACCGCGGCTCACAGAGCTGCAGAGAGGGAGCGAGCTGTCCCAGCACCTATGGGTCAGCTTCCCCTGGGAGCATTTCCCTTTCCACTAGTTTTGTTTTTACTAAGGACGAGAGCTTGAAACTAAATATTAATAAACTGCTGCCTTTTGAATTGATAGCGTTTAACAGATGGGCGCTGTTTGGGGCATTACGTTACAAAATACTACGCAGACAGCGTTAGCTGGGAGATCGATCACTTTGCTAAACTATGCGGTAGCCTACTATTAAATCCACGTAAACTACACATCACAGCAATGAGGCCAGATCAATGAAACCAGGATACATCCTTTACCGTAAAAACTGGATCCAAACACAGCTGCCTGTGTGCGCTTGATCAATACTTTCTGATGATATGCTACTTATTAGCTAGGCTACATGGCCCCAACGTGTAAAGTTATACAAGCATTTGTACCAGTGCTTTTCACAAGTAGACTCTTGCAGGCCAGAGTATAGGAGTGATTCAACAATAACAAAAAGACATATCTGAGAAGAGATCAGGACGAACAGAAAGAGGAAAAGGAAAAGAGAGTTCACTGAAGAGACCAGGAGGGTCAGAGCAGGAGGAAGAGGAGGAGATGAAGTAGTGATGTGTCGGTCGCGAACGAGCCGGCTCAAAGAGCCGGCTCTTTTAAGTGAACGACGGGAGCCGGCTCTCGCCCGCGAACGAGCCGTTTTTTTGCGGAGGGATCTAGATCGGCTTGAAGGCCCATTATGCAATGTGCAATGTGCACATTATCTCGCTTATTACATGGCCACATTCTCAACAAAGTAACGACATGACTCCCAATATTAATTGAAATGCTTTTATGGATTTAGAAAATGATTTTATTGATTTAAAAAATAGTTTTATGTATTGATTTAAATTGACATGCATCCGCTAAGAAAAGTAGTCCGTTGTTACTGTTTGAACTAACGTAGCAACGGCAGGAACTGCTTCGATAGTGTTTTTGAGGAGCTTTTTGATTACAGATTTGAAAACATCATTGCTTGCTTTAAAAGTAGCACAATTCATTATGTCAGACTTGGGAAGTATCTAGATATCCCTGCCCTAATGCCAAAGTAACTGGCAACTGAATATGTGTCGCCGTTTGATGTCTATGTCTGGACCGCTGCGTAAAAAGGAGGGTTTCTGCCCCATTACTTCTCTTCTTACTTCTATAAGAATAAAACACGGAGGACGGAGATCTCTTTTTCTCCCTCTCTTCTGACAGCCTAGCAGCTGATCTCAGAGCACGCTCCCCTCTCCTGCAGGGGGGCGTGGTCAGCTGCAGCTCACAGAATCAGCCCCCTGCAAAAACAGCGCTGGAAAGAGCAAATAGAGTGAAATGAGGCATGGCTAAAATGCAGGACCTTTTTGGTCTATATAGTCTATATTTTTTTTTATATAAAAAAACTATATGTATATACTTTAAAATAAATAGGTCGATACAGTAGCCCCTTTTCTTTTAAATAGTTTGTATAGGTGTTGCTATCTGTTTTGTGTAGCGTGGTTCTACAAGCAAGTTAATGCATTCATTGGGTGGTATCAGAGAGTTACAAGGGTCTGTAAATGCAATGAAAACATTTGGCCACAGCAAATCATTTATATTAAACATGTCATTTTTACTTTTGAATACTTCAGTATAAAGGATGTATTGAATAATTTAAGTGATATATGTGTACACATATAAATCATTAGTCAAAACAGGGCTACATTTGATTTAATTAAAAGGTATAATATGTGGTAAACTGAAGAGCCGTTTGGGAGCCGAAAGAGCCGGCTCTTCTTGGTGAGCCGAGCCAAAAGATCCGGCTCACCAAGAAGAGCCGGAATTCCCATCACTAAGATGAAGACATTAGTGAAGAAGAAGAAATATATGTGAGGAATAAAGATGAAGTATCAGAAAGAGGGCCAGAGGCAGGGATCAGGAGGCAGATGAAACTCCAGCTGGACCACATGGTATGTTCTTATTCTCCTTACATATTCCATTACAGCAGCACAATCTAGCAGCTCTTAGTATTGACAATTATTGATTGAAATGTGTTGCTGCACAGGTCACCTTTAGCTCTCTGAAGAGATGGGTGATGTAATTTGTGTACTTAATTATAACTAAGTACTTACAGTATGCAGAATTAGAGTATTCTCTGAATCGGGTGCCTTTTGGGTCTTTATATCTTTGAAAAATGAAACCAAAATGTTTGGTCATAACATCTGGTAGTGGACTACTTACATTTTCCCACCTCAGGCACAAAATATAAATAATTACTAGGAATTTACTTGAAAAAATGTAACATGGTTGAAGTTTTTGACAAAAAGTAGCCATGATACCTTGTTTAGCTAAGATATGGCACCACATGGAAGTCAAGGACATAAAAAATTGTAATATTTTGCAAAACTATTGTTTATTTTGTAATAAACAATTATTTACTATTATTAATTCATATAACAGAGTTGAAATGTTGAGCTTGTCAATCTTAATCTGAAAATACAAAAACTGAAATATAGGTAAGAGAAGAAACTGATACTTTTGTGATGTAATTCCCTCAATGCAGATCACACATGGACTGATCCATTATTTCAATAGGAGGGTAAATGGTATGGCGTGACGGGGTTGAAACAAACTGAGGGAAAATATTGCAATTTCATAGATAATTCAAGTATTTTTTCAGAATTTATTTTTGATCAGTTAAAGTTGACAAGCATATGATTATATTAGCAGCAACATTTTGGGTTAATTGGCCATTTTGATTTGTTTGATATTAAATTAATATGTAATAATGCTTAGTGAGCACATGCACATATGTCTGTCTAATACTAAGACAACACATTTTTTGTAATGCAAAACAACCTGTTCCATTAATTAATTGCTTTAAAATACATTTTGTAGTTTCCTTTCATTTAAAATTATTGAAGTAAGCTTGGGGGACTCAAAGGGCACCCGATTGTTTGTCTGAACACCTTGTTTCTCTTGTGCATTAAGCACACTTGTGTTAGGGCATGAATTAACAATAAATAGGTTATATACAGTGTAAAATACCACGTACTGGCCGCCCTCCCATGCCACCCTGGCATGACCTCTTGCCCCCCCTTTGCCACCCCATGTAAAATGTTCTAGAACCGCCACTGGCCCACAGTCATCGCTTACTGGGACACTTAATGGAATTGAACCATTGTTAATGACATTTCCGTCACCTGTGTTTTCAAATCACAAGTCGAATGCCTATTGTGAAGAGGTCTATTGTCACTGAGACATTATTATTTATTTTGTTTACAAAGAAAGTAACAGCCCGGAGCCAGCACCGGCCAGAGAAGTGGTCTAACATAGCTACAGTGAGTGTTAATATCAGTGGATTAAACCAGCTTTACCTATAGGCTTAGAGTCTTAGACAATAGCCATGATGCTAGCAATCCCTACTTTGGCAGTGTGTCTTAGACCTTCAAAGAGTTGGGGAAGTTTAGCAAAATTGCACCTCATAAACTCATCGATAAGTCCTTATCCTTGAAGCCCTTTCTCTTTAGAATGACTTATACCAATATCCTAAGTAGTTTGTTCAAGTACAGTATGTCCTCAAGTGCTGCAGCAGCATTCCTGATTGCATTTCTTTTTTTCTCGCACTCTGCTTTCAAGTTCTTGGAAGCAATCAGTTTTAACAGACACAGGAATACTTTTTCAGACTGTCTATTTGCGCCAGTGGCGAGCCGTGACTTTTATACCTAGGCCCTCTGACCCCCTCCCTCGAAAAAAAAGAAGAGATATTACGTCACAGCGTTTACTTCAGCTGAATATCAAAACAGCGGCCCGGGGTGCAAAACGCATCAATGACAGCGACCCAATACCACACAAAACAACACCATTTATATAAACACCTATCATGACAGGGCACCCACAGCCAAGTAACAATTACAAATGAATTAAGTCGGCACGGCGGCCCACATTGAAAATGACTTAGGCCTACCTTTGATGATCAAATCACTTAAACACAAAGTCCATCCTCCTGTCCTTTTGGATGAAGCACTTGCGGGTCATTCAGTTGATCCTTTGCCACTCCAGTTTATCATTGTAACTCAATCTTGAAAATGAGTCGGTTAATAATTTCGCAACGATGTCATCACTATCACTGACATGTGCCATCATGAACGAATGTATGCTAATTATAAATCTATCGATCATAAATCTATCGATTAGATTTATGATTCGAAAATAATAAAAGTAGGGTAGACATGTGGATATTTTCCGGCTGAACAAAACGTGCATTTATCTAACAGGTTCGTTTTCCACAGACCTTATTTCAAGCTATCTTCTAAAATCCTATGGAGAAATCCCACTGCTTTCTGTCGAGGGAATCCGAGCGCAGCTTACTTCCGGGTTTTAGGACGCGTCACTGCACCTCACAGCGGGCGGAACCTGTCATAAAGTCCGCGAAAATAAAGCCCGCCCATTTAGAGGGAAGATATGATTGGTCAATTGTACTGTCATTTGACATTACTCTCTCATTGAGTTACTATAGCTGGCCCTCTGTGAATGTAGAGCATGTAGAGAGGGACCAACAAGCCCTCCCGTCTTCACATAACTCGCAGAGACGGCATTTAACCCTTCACATTCCAACAGAACTGAACAGGCAGATTCGAAGGACTTATTTATTTGGAAATATTATTTTAAATACAATTAAATCAAGTTATTTTTGGTAAAACTAATGAAAAATATAACAACAACAAAATCAAAAAATAATATTTTAAAAAATATGTTTTTTTTTTAATGTTTTCAAATATTATTTTTTAGAATATCTTAGGCCCTCACAGAGGGCCTAGAGGGCCCTGACGGCTCGCCACTGATTTGCGCTTATAAAACGGACAAGTCAAATCAAGCAATCTGATTGGTTCTTAGCCGTGATATAATGAGCATATATCACGGGTAGAATTGTAGTTACTTTTCACAAGTCATGTATCCCTCCGCGTCTGAGAAAAGCTACAACCGTTACAACTGTTACATTACGTCCGTTACGAAACTAACGAGCTAACAAAGCTCAAGATGGAAACATTTAAGGTTAACTTCGACCTCCGGGGTGGCCTTACTATGGAGGAGTGGATTGAGCAGTTCCTATTTCCAGAAAAGAAAAAAAAACACCTAAACGACGACATGCAGAGCTACGTGAAGAGCAGGTAGACCAACTGGAGAAGTAGGCCTACCACCATTCAAAAGCTTTCTGATGCGGGTCTTGAAACAAAGCAGAGAAATTATGACCGTTAGTGGCCACAGGTGAGAAAGCTCTCTCCAGAGCTACTGGAAGCCAAATCTCGGGGACCGGAGAAAGTGGAGCAATATTCTCGCCACGCCAAGCAACAGCCTAGTAGGCTACAACCTCAACCTATACAAGTAACCACGTAAGCCATTCTACTGATGTTGGACAGTTTTTCAGTGGGTGCACAATAAACGGCAACATACAAATGAATGTAAATAAATAGCCAAATAATCGATCAACGCTCTCTGTCTAATATGTTCGCTAGCTGTTAGTGTTGTTGCATAGCAACCACCTCGCACTATGTTTTGTGCAGAAGGCAACGGAGGGACTATTTTATTTTGAACATCATTATTTACTAATAAAAACTATTTAAATTAGAGTGTGTGTTTTTATTTCATATTGCCACACTTGGTAACCGTTTTATAAAAGCAATAGCTCACTTCAGGCCATGATATATACTCATTATATCAAAGTTAAGGGGCGTGGTTCTGCCCCACGCTAAGCGGAGGGTCGACATCCCCCTTAACTGTGATATAATGACCATATATCATGGCCTGAAATTAGCTATTGCTTAATTAGACACCGTTTGTCATCTTGGCCTCTTGGCAGAGGATTCTGTCCGTCCATTTTAGCAGTGAAAGCGTCAGGAAAGTCTTTCCATTTGTTTCCCTTTCCACAGGGATCACCAACTACATTTGTCAAAGGGCCAAAATGTATCCAATAGACACTATCGCGGGTCAGCGATTTTTACATAGCCCAGAATTTTGAAGTTGTTGACCGGGGGGGGAGGGTTACTTTGTAAATGTCGTCAGTTACTGAATACATGCTCTGAAAGTCATCAGAATACAGTTACGTGTCTTAAAAAAGTATTCAGATTACTTTTAGAATACTTTCTTTTTCCATAACAGATGGGTATGTGTCGGTGAACAGGAGACACGTATTTTACTGTTTTAATGGCTTATCAAGAACTCAAACACAACATCTTGGTGTCATTCTGGACAGGTCCCTCATCTGCACCCCACATAAAAAACATCACCCGGACTGCATTATTTGTACTGTCTTAAAACCTTTCCTTGGAATGTGTTATGAATTGTAAGGTGTCCTTGGGTGCTTTGAAAGGCGCCCCTAAATAGAATGAATTATCATTATTATCTGAAACGATGTAATAACTTTTAAAACTCTTTCCAGTCACTTGGCCCATGCATTCAGCAGCAGCAGGCCATTCACTTTGATTTCATCCCGTTATAAATGTCATCATTGCGACAATAAAGAAATGCTACATAAACGTTATCTTTCACATTTTATCTAACCATCTCCGTTTCTAACTTTCAATATATTTTAAAAGAGATCCCTCTCTCTCATCTGCGTGCGGGGGCGGGGCCTCACAGACACGCTGCATCTCTCTCTCGCTCACAGACACGCTGCAGCGCTGTGCAGTGTGCACACAGTTCCAATAGAGTCTGGCTGCAGACCGCAGCAAGGAGGCGGATCGTATAGGGGCGTTTCCTAAAGGGTTATGAACCCCGCCCCCACGTATTTCTTAAAGGTATATGACGCTCTCTGTTTCTCATTTATTTTAATGCTTTGAATGAATCATAAACGAACTTTGAAAAATAATAATTATAATTAATTTGCATAAAGAATGAAGAGTATACAACCCACAGAGAAGACAAATTCATAAATTGTAGGCATATCATTTTTCACTGTTTGTGCAGTGGTAGCAGCGACGTGCAGAGCCTCACCTGTCATACTCCAATGTAACGGAAAAACAACTAAAGAAAAACTAAATAGTAATAATAATAAAATGTCTCCACTGATCTGTGTTGTAAGTGTGATTTCTGTTTGATTCCAATCGCTTTTTATAGTCAAAATCAGCAAATTGGCCGAGCTCCGCTACAACTACATGAGTGAGGCAGGGACGAGCTCTGCCTCACGTAAACCCACAGTAACTGGCTGGAGCGCGGGCACTAATGTAGCGCGGGCACTTATTTTGTGAGCGCGCTCAAGCCAGGTACTGTGGGGTGAGGTGAGGCACAGATGAGCTCTGCCTCACCTCAGAATGCATCACCCCACAGAAACTGTCTGGAAAGCGGGCCCTAAGCGCATGCCTGCACCATCTCACTGAATGTCACCAATGTAATGTTTGTAGATCCCTTTATTACATTTATCCTCGCCATCCATAGTCTCTAAATAACTTATTTCACGTATATATGATATTTAGGCTCGCTGGTCTCATCATACAACGGCAATGAAAAAAGCACCAGGGGAGGCAGCCATAACCTCTGCCGCACTAAAGGGGGCGCACGTGAGCCCACAGGTTCTTGTTGCTACTGTTATTATACGCAGAGACGGTAGACATGAACAACAAACTAGACTTTTGTTTTGAATCTACAGGAAGATAAGGAGGACTTTTACAAAAATGTAATGGAGATTGTTGTCCAGAAGGATAGCATGGACTTAATCTTCAAGTCAAGGTAAGACCCCAATTCTAATGAAAATGGGATTTTACTAAGAAAGAACAATCCAATATTTTGACTTTGGGTATCCTTTTGTTGAACAGTCTGTTTAAAATGAATCGAAGCATCAGACTAAAAAAGCTTTTGAAAATAACCGAATATTTCGATTAAGGTCAAAATATAATATTTGTAAATCTGACTCTGAAAGAGTCAGTGCCTCACCAGCCATGAACCTCACCGCACGTCACTGAGTGGTAGTAATTATTATTCAAATCAATCAACTACGTTTTATGGAAGATATTGCTGTATATCATTTAACAACATGAGTAGAGGTTTCTGTACACCTAAAATACTGAAGTTTAAGTTACTGTCCTGATGTGTATCATTCATTTGTTCATGTTGTGTCTGGTGGTAAGATTAATTAAAAATATATATATATATATAGTACATACAAAGAGGAAAGTCTTTATTAAACAAACATTTTATTCTTGGAAGGTGCCTCCAGCATCATAGAAACAGTCAATGCTGCAGAATCCTGCCAGCTCATCTTCCGAGTACATCCCAGAGAGTTGTCCTCTGCGCCCATGTCCCTTGTAGCCTTCCGAGTTTTTGAATGAGCTTTGATATTTATATTTTAATTGGATTGCTTATTAGTTTATGCAGCTCAAGGGGTCACATAATTTGTATAATATAACTAGTGTTTTTGCTTATCGATATTAGGAAGTTTTTATTATGTTACATTCTTTAACCTGTCTTTAATAGTGTTTGGTGAGCTATTAAGCATGTGTTAGATGACCAGTGACTCTTCTCTAATCATATTACTTTACCACATTTCTGATGATGCCATAACTAATGTTACATAATTATAGAAGACACATCCGAAGTGTTATTTTTACATATTGATTAGCAGCCGACATTTACTGAAAGGATGCGTCCGTCTCTCGTCTGGTTCATTACAACTAGTAGTTACAAACTGTTACAGTTACAACCTTAATCAGTACCGCACACATCTTATTACTCAATTCAACCAACCAAGCTAGCCATGTTGTCTATCCGAATCCATACCATATTATTTGATTAAGTTACAGTATGTAGGGCAGGCCTACTTATATTTCCAAGATAATACAACAGTACACAACAGTACACTAGCATCATGCTAAGTGCTGGTTAGCATCACAGCATATACGCTAACCTTAGGTCAATTAGATGATCAGCTTTGGTAACACAAATCAGTATTGTTACCGAGCCTGATAATCTATTGACCTATCTAAATTTAACGTTATTACAACAGTAGAGTAGGCCTGGTTGCAAACGGGACTATAGGCCAACGTGTTTATACCATCATGCTAAATTAGCATTTAATACCACAAACATTTTGACCACATACAACTATTATTTACTTTATTAACGCTTAACGAGGTTGGACAGTCGATGTTGTACTTTGATAACGAGACAATTGTGTGTTAAGAAAAATGACATTACAATAAATATAAACATGCATCTCTGGAAAATCGTGAAAGAACGAATGACTTATTCTGCGAGGATTTATAAAAGCAGCTGGAATCCCTTAAATTGCATTACTGCCACCTACAGTATGTATTTCTGCTGAGTGTCATTATTCTATTGGATAAAAAAAGTTAGGAAACGCCCCTATACGATCCGCCCCTATACGATCCGCCTCCTTGCTGCGGTCTGCAGCCAGACCCATCTCCACAGTTCCGCCGGTAATGAATATTACATTTTGTGAGGAAACTTTTCCACCAATAATTCCAATAAGTATTCCAAAATGTATTCACTTCAGGTTTACGAAAGTAACTGTAATCAGATTACTCGTTTTTCAAATGTAACGCCAGCTGAATACACTTGATTTTTGTATTCTGATTACGTAACGCCGTTACAACCCAACCCTGCTTCTAGGCTACTGTCCCGCAGCTCCTGCCTCTCTGTTGGACTCTGTCGCAGCGGGGCTACTGCTGTGGTGCGGAGCGCACAAAGCAGACTCTTCACAACGAAGGATCACTTCTTCTTCAAGGCAGGGAAGGTTTCGCAGTACGCAGTCTACTGACCCGCAGCTGCTGCCTCTCTGTTGGACTCCGGTACTGCACCTTACTCACGAGACGTTGTAAAAATGCCGGATGTGGCCCGCGGGCCGCCAGTTGGTGGTCACTGCACTAAGACAACACACTGTGCACAGATAGGACTGAATTGAACTAACCGATAAAGGACTCTCTTACATAAACAGGCTGTGTCCAAAAGTTCACCATATTTACTTTTTAACGCTCTGTTTTACAGTACAACATTTATAGTGTTGTGAGTTAAATACATGCACCACATAGTTGTTCTTTTAAAATGTGACTAAATCTAATAAAAACCTACTATTTTCTTACCCCCATTGCAATGACACACATTTGAAAAGATGTGAAAACGAGGGTTTAATAAATACACACGCCAGTGAGGAAGCAAACTAACTTGTGAGGATTCAAAAGTGTACCTAATGTTATACACAGATTTGTTTATTGTCAAATCAGTTTTATATATCCCAGTACTACTGGTAGTACTACTACTGGGAATTTTATATATAAGAGGGCTTATATATAATGAGAGTTCACAAAGGAGCTTGAGGCCCAATCCCAAACCACGCCCTACACCCTACCCCTCCGTGACGGAGTGAGTGACACTCGCAGCTCAACGAGGCTCCCTCCTGTCAGATGGAGGGAGTAAATACAGCGGTAAGCTTTGGGACGGCCTCCCCTCTCTCCGGCAGGAACAGGAAATGCCGTAACTGTAGGTAACAACGGTTTCAAATCAGCATCTCTTAGACAACAAATGAATAACTAAAATAAAACTCCAAACATCTTTAATTGTGTTACTTGTTTGTAAAGCTCTTTTAGTTTTAAACCTGATTTTTATAAAGCTTCTTAGTTTTTGCAACAATCTGCAAATGTACACAACTTTATTATAAAATGCACACATTTACCTTTCTATAGACTAAATACAGGTACGATTCTAAGTTAAAAAAATATGTGGTTATCATGAGGTTGACATCGCAGTTTATCAGTGGATGTTTGCTGGAACTACTTGTAAACAGCGTGTTTCCTGACGGACACACAGCGTTGAGACCGGAATAATAAGGGCAATAAACGTAATATTTTGGGGATGTTATTGTATTCAATGTTAACCTGTGAATTTGCTGCCATTTGCTATGAAAGTCTGTAGTCTTGGATGATATTTTCTTTTCTTTGTTGTGTGATATATTCATCAATAACTTAATGTGTGTCTGTAATATTGGATGTGCCTGCATGGTTGTTGGTGGATGGCCCACACTCTGCTTGTTAGTGTGAGGTTGCAGGTGCAGCAGTAGGCCAGACTGTCCTAATTTGGGAGGATTGGTTCACGTGCTGGCAGAACAATGTGGCTTCAATAAGGAAACCGGAGTATTTCCCTGCTCTGTGCAGCCAGAACTGGCAATCTTCATACCCAGGCCGGTTTGACCCACTGTCAGGTGTTTATAGAGACATCACTTCATTAGCTGTGGATGATGCTGGACACACATAAGGGCCCACCATCTGCTCCCCGAGCCTCGCCAAGGTTAAATATTCTCTTGGCCAGATGGAGACGAAGGCGGCGGGAAATGTGTTAGCAACAATTGATAGGAAAGGTTGAGTTGGAGAACAGTAATGGAGGGGAAAACGCAATAATTCATATGCCCTTTAATATACTAAGGGCTACTGAATTATAAAGACGGAATACAAGAAAAAGCATTCATGCTGTAATCGCTCACTGGAAGAGGAAACATTATGTGAAGGATGGCTTCATACAAATGTGATACATGCATACATACATGTGTTTTTTTGTGCACTAGCTTTTACCAAGACAACTACTGCTGCTGTATGTTCTTTAATATTGAATTTGAAAAAAGGTCAGCTAAGTACTTAGAAGGCAATATATAGATACCATTATCCGTCAAATACATTAAAGGTTCCCTATTATACTGTTTTTCATCAATATATTATAGGTCTCAGATATATACAAAACATGTCTCTGAAGTGTTTGGCTCCAAACACCAAACAGATCATTGCAGCATCCCATAATCCCCTCTGTTTCAAAAGTGCTGATTCTCTGTCTGTTACTTTAGATGAAAATAAGGAGCCACTCCCCACCATACTTGCCAACCTTGAGCCCTCAGAAATAAGGAGCATTTCAAAACCACCGCCATGGAGAGCCCCCGCGCCCCATGGCGGCGGGTTGAGACATTTTCCTGCATCCTACTGACTTTTAAAGATGAAAAGAATAAAAAGCACACTGCAACAGGATTTATATGTTAAAACATTTTATTGAATGGGCCATCTACAAAAAGCAAAATGAAATTCATCTAGATTCAAGAAATGTCAAAATGTCATTTTCAAAATGTCAAAAAGGCTTTTCTGATACTCAAATGGCTAAATTGTCTTTCTAACCCCAACCCTAACCGTCCATAGTAACCTAGCAGATAACTTGACATTAAAAAGGAACTGGAGACTGTAGTTTGTTTCCCGTCTTCTACCAATCGTAAATGTCGATGTTCTTATGATTTTAACTTCAAATGTTAATTGCTTATAGCACTTACAACTACAATAAGCATCTACACATGCTTATTGTAGTTGTAAGTGCAATGCTTTGCTGCCTCTAGCACCATCCTTGATGGAGCATATGTGTGGGCTGGACCTGTATCATTTATTTTACAGGAAAGGAGTGAGCAGAGGGTAGAGTTGTCCATTCTCGTTCTGTTTTCTGTCACTATCTTCCTCACCCTGCTGAACACCCTCTCTGATGAGGCATTGCTGTGTGGAATGCACAACAGTGCCATCATCAACTGTGCTAGGTTCTTGAACCTTCCATCCTTTCCAATGAGAGCCCAAAACCTGTAATATAATAGTATATTGAGCCCCCATTGTTTATATTAGTATCTATTTTAATATTGGAGCTCCGGGATGTCTTAATTTTGTTGTTTCAGTACATTGACAACGAAGGAAATCTAATCTAATGATAGGATTGCAGTTGTTTTTTGGACACAAAGCTGAAGCATCCTTGGGACAGGCAGCTCGTCTTTGTTATCCTCCAGGAAGGTCTGTACCTGATCCCCAATGATGAGATCTTCAACAGGAAACTGCAGGCTGGTGTCCTGGAACTGGATTTCCTTAAGAGGCACATTTGCAATGAGGTGGGCAGGGAGAAACCTTCCTAGATACCGCCGTACAAGGCTGCACATTTCCTTGTGCAGGCTATGCACCATCACGCCCTCAGCCTAGGAACACATGATGGATTTATCAGTTATGAAACATGATGCCATTAGCAAGAGGGGTCCGTGAGTTGGTAATGATAATAATTGAACATGGAGACCCTAATGCTGTAAATATGTTTACATTATAAGCTCACCTGAAAGGCAACATTGAAATCCACCAGTGGTTTCAGAGCGTGGGAGAGGAAGAAGAAGAAGAACTTTGTCTCCTTGCTGGACAAGTGGCCTGCCAGCATCCTCACTTTCCCAGGCTTCTCCACATCCTCGTGACTCTCAAAATATGCCAGCAGTGCATTCCACTGATTCAGGACTCGGTTGATGCAGGTCAGCAGGCTGAGCCACCTTGTTGCACAGTACCTGAGAAGCTTCAAAGTGTCGGTATCTGTGAACTCAACAAACTCTTTGTAGAGCTCACATCGCTTGGCACTAAGGTTTATAAAAAAATAAATAAAGAGGGGGGGTTGATTATTATTATTACATCCAATATCTGTCCAAATGTGTCACAGAGACTATACTACCCTAAGTGTATTGTGATACATATCAATATATCAATATGCTTAGCCTACCTGATGTCAAAGTGACTGTATGGCCTGCAGAACCTCTTCAATGGGCTGGTGGAGCGCTTTGATTCCACATCCAGTTGCCAGCTGGACTAGATGGCGAATGCAGCCTATATCGACGACGCCTGGCTGCAGCTCTTTGATGCGACTGGCAACAGAGTTATGTCTGCCTTTTATAACACTGGCGTTGTCACTGTTGAAGGCGACTAGGTTGTTCCAGTCGATGTTTCTCTCACTGGAAATCAAAGTACAACATTACTGGTCAGCCTATTGAGACAGTAGCCTATTTTAATTTTTTGGACAGTAGGCCTATTGATTTTACAATTACTTAGCACTTTGGTCAGGGATGTAAATAAGCGCTCTGCTGTGCCAATGTTGCACACTGGCATATGAAGGAACTTGGCGTGTCCTCCTCAAACACTCTGACCAATATCGCAAACTCCTTCTCTGTGCTTCTGTTGGTACCCTCATCACACATGAGACCAAACGGTTGCTTTTGGCACAGCTCTGTTACCTCCTTGTCCAGTGCTGGGGCAAATGGTACCTGCCAAAATAAATAGCCAAAATAAAATAGCCAACAGTTTGAAGTCATAACCTACTCCTTCTTCTCACACACATTACATATAAGATAAGATGGACCTTTATTCATCCCTGTGGGGAAATTCAGTTGTTCAAACAGCAACAGGGTTAAGGTGAAAAAACAGGATAGCACAGATTCACACAGATTAATAAAATAAAAAATAAGATCAAAATTAAAAAAATAATAATAATAATGAGAAACTATGAAATAAAAATGACATATTGGGTCATATAAACTATAAATTAAAAATGAAGATGGACATATATACAAATTGGGTCATACATACATATTACATATTATTTAACAAATTAACATTAATATGGGGAACTTTGTTATAATGGCTAACGTTAGCTTACCTTTCACTATTTCAGTAGCCTTTGTTCTCCCACATGAATATTGCTTGGCGATCTCCGAGTCTGGGAACATGTCTTTCAGTGATTTGTTTATTTCATCCGTGAAGGTGAAAGGGATGTTCTGTTTGGCCACCAACATAGACATCTTTACTTCAGCATACACTACTGGATCAGGTCTACCTTTTCCTAGCAGGCTGGCGATGCTTTTTTGACCCTGGAGCTGTTTTGTTGACTTCTTGTGTTTTTCAGCATCTTCGTGGTGATTCACGTCTGTGCGACCACCATGCGCGATACTGAAATCGACTTTACAGTATTTACAAAAAGCTTTCCCCTTTCCCCTAAAACTCTCCGTGACAAATATAAATTCTTCTTTCCACAAGAGCTGGAATTTACATAAATATTTCTTTTTCGAGCAAGGTGGGGGGGATTTTTAGTTACCAAGCTAAAAATCGTTATGACATCGTAAAGTGGCCAAAATATGATCAGCTCATTTTCAGACAGGTTTAACTTTTTATATAAATGGACAAAAAGTGAGCAAATCTTTTTTCCTGAAACTTTCAGAATCTCTTTACACAGCGGGGACACCTGTTTATGTAGAAAATACATGAAAATGTGGATTTTGCATAATAGGTGACCTTTAATGTTGTTGAATGCATCCTGATGTCATGACCTTGAGCATTAAAGCCGTTGGGCCGTATTGCTTGCCGACAGAATGGAATAAACAAAGCATTAAGGCCAACAGGTGGGACCAGGCCCGGTTCTACGGGGGTGCATAAGGGTGTATTGCACCCTCAGTTGAGTCGTTATGCACCCTCATTTGAAAAATGAAAAGTGAAAAAATACAAATAAAATTAATTGAAAAAAGAATTAAAAGTGAAAAATATTACATTAATAATAATAATAATAATAATAATAATAATAATAATAATAGTAATAAGAAGAAGAATATAGTTGAAATAAAATAAATTGTAATTGTGGTTAAATAACATTGTCTGCTGCATTTATTTGGTCAATTTAAACGGTAAGTAACGTTATTATGTCAGGTGTGCGTGACCTGTGCTGCTGCGCGTTCGTCATCTCATCTGCAAGGTGCTTACGCAGCACCAGTCAATGATCATGGACATCAGAAAATGGTTAAAACAACCAGCCCTAATCGCCAGCAGTAACACTGCATCTAACAGTTCAGATCATGGGGACATTATTACGTTGCCCACCGCGGCCACTGTCGAGGACACTAACGTCCTCCCGCCCGACTCGCCGGCTTTGCCCGCCTCTCCCACGGAGGCGGAGGAGGAGCAGCCGCAGCCGTCTTCGTTGCCCCAAATAACGCCACCCCTCAGCGGCCCGCAAGTGCCAGAGGACCTCAGCAAAACAGAGCCTGCCCAGGTATATTTAAAAAAAGTACCCAAAGATTTTTAGCACCATCCCGTCCAATACCACATACACCTCAAATCACATACAAAATGAGATAATTGAACTCATGAGTGAAATCATCACAGGTGAAATAGTAAATGAAATAGGAGAGGCGTGGTACACATTAAAAGTGGATGGCACCAAAGACCCCACTGGGTGCGAAAACATCTCAATTGTGCTTCGCTTTGTGGATAAAAGCAACACTGTGACTTGTATCAATGGTAACTAGTAAAACATGTGATGCCAAGTCTCTGACTGAGCTGGTTTTGTCAAAGTTGAGAGACATTGGGTTATGTACAGACAAGATGCTCAGTCAATGTTACGATGGGGCAAATGTCATGTCTGGAGTACATGGAGGGATGCAGAAAATCCTGCAGGAAGAATTAAAGAGAGAGGTGCCGTATGTGCACTGTTTTAATCACCAGTTGCATCTAGTAGTAGTGCATGCCATGTCATCTGAAAACACTTTGGAGAACTTTTTTAGTGTATGCAACTCTCTCTACAAGTTCTTCAGGAAACCTACAGTGGCTGCAGTCTACACAGGAGAGAAGTTGAAGCGTTTGCTTGATCAACGGTGGACAGGCCACCTGGCCACAGTGACAGTGATCATCAAATCCCTTGAGCACATTGTCCACCTGCTTCGTGAGATTGAAGACAACCAAACCAGTGCTGCAGAGGTGCGAATCGAGTCCACAGGGATTTTGAAGGCCATTACCGAGCCCAGCTTCCAGTTCATTGCCTGCATGATGTATCAAATATTGAGTTTGCTGGATCCTCCCAACACTGCACTCCAAGCTAAATCCACTGACCTCTACACTGGTGTCAGACTGGTCCAAAGTGCCCTGGTTTGTGTGGAGGAACTGAGATGTGACAGTCAGTTTGACACACTTTGGGAGAAATTCACAAAAGACAGAGAGACCATAGAACCTCTTGCAGCAGCCCCTCTGAAGAAACGAGGGAGAGTAATGTCCCACTTGAGAGACTATGTGGTAGACACCACAGTTGGTCACCGTCCGGAAGGATTGGGAGAAAAGACAGTGTAAAATACTGTATTTCAGTACTCTGGATTCTGTAGTGGGAGAAATTACAGCTAGATTTGGTGAAAGAAACAGCAAACTAGTAGAGGCCCTGTGCACCTTACACCCAGGGAGTGAATATTTCCTTGATGCAAATAAAGTGAGACCACTGCTTGACTTAACAGGGACAGAGATGAAGGAAGCTGAGTTTGCTGTGGCAAGGCAGTTTCTGCAGGAGGAAATGTCCCAATCAGACAAAAACTGGACAACACAGTTCAATCATGAGAGACGTGATGTATGAAATACATGTTTAATACCGGACACGTGGTATAGAAAATTATGATTGACAGATTACAACAATGAATCAACTGATGTTTGGAGATTAGGCCCCGGTTTGTAGGATATCATTCAGGAGGGGAAAACCGCTCCGATGAACCCCCCGGGGTCTAGACACTGGTGGTGTGATAATGGTTCGGTCTGGTTTGGAGGAAGAAGGATTAGCTTGGCCCTGAATTAGGAGACAGGAGGCGAAGGGGTGGAGGCGGGTTGTGCGTTGACACCTGAAATGACAACTGACAGAGAGGGAAGAGCAGATTTAAAGGGTTTAGCAGGTACAATGATTGCTAGCTGGGGAGTACCGCCCCTGATTACTTAATGGGAGAAGAGCTTGCAGTGACGTGTAACACCAGGGGGTATGGTCTTCCTTCTTGAACTTGCGCTAAGCTTCATGACATTTTGAGAAGATACTGCGAGCCTCTGGCAGCCATGCCTACTGTGTTAGAAACACTGAAGCTCAGCTTAACCTTCGGTGCATCAACTGCAACATGTGAAAATTCCTTCTCAACTCTGAAAAATGTGTTCAGTGAACACAGAAGGAGCATGCTGCACAAAAGAAAAGCCTGTCTCATCCAGATCGCTGTTGAGAAGGACCTTACCAAAAAGTTCACTGGAGAGTGGAAGGAGAGACTGCTGAGAAGATTCAACACAGCTTCCAGGAGGCTACAGCTCTTCTGAGGGTTAGACATATTGTTGTATCACTTTAGTTATTTTATTGTATCAATTATATATTTATTTGTACATGATTATGTAACCTAAGCTGTTGAAGTTGTTGGCTAATGTAAGTAATACTATTGTACTGAGTTTATCTATTGAAAATCTAATTATGTACAATTTATTATGGGTTTAACCTTTGACCTCTGACTCTGTCTAATAAGGATCCTGTGCTCCCTGGTGGTCCAGTGTGCCACTATCTTTGAAGCTCCTACAGGAAAAATTGGACAACATGAGATCTTTTGAGAAAATGGCTGCTATGTTACAATATGAATGAGAATTTAAAAAATACCTCTCAAATCTTCTGCCACATGTTATTAAAAAGTGGGTTGTGTTGCACTCTAGTCAAAAGTGTTTTTTTTTTAGTATACACCTCACACATATCAAAATCTTATCTCGTATCCCAAGCCTATCAACAAGCTAATGTTGCAGCTGAAATGTTCTCCACGTCACAAAGCCATCTTCACATCATGATCTGATACCAGTTTTCAAGCACAGTAAATTCTCTTCCCAGAGTATATGATGGGACCAAGGTGATGATGTACATGGTTTTAATAATACTAAATTAAATGGTACTCATCTGAGTAACTCACTCACTAATAATGAAATACTATATGACAGTAAAGCAAGAATTGTTTAAAAGGGGAGTGATTTGTAAAATATCCATAAAGAAAAAGTAAATCTGTTTACAGTTCTGTTTCATATGGGTGTTGAGAGATGTATCCATAGATCTCTTCATGTTGCTCTCAAAGTGCACCAGATTGATGCTTTCAACTTCAATATTTAAAAAAAAATCTTCCCGGGGAGCATGCCCCCGGACCCCCCTAGAGGAGATGAGGACCCCCCCTAGAGGAGGTGAGGACCCCCCTAGAGGTGTTAGGTCCACTCCCCACTTATAAAAATAGCACTTTACCACTGCACCCTCTCTAATCTCAGATGCACCCTCAGTCATTTTGTTCTGGAACCGGGCCTGGGTAGGACCCAATGGAAGTCAGTAATTGCGGCGGAGATTCTCTGCACGTCAAACGCTCACCCCAACACCGGGGTCACCTTAGGGATGAGGGGATTGGCTAATTCGGCTAATTACCCTGGCAGATACTGATGAGTTCTTCCATTAGCGGGGTCACCCTCTCTTCCCTGGGGCCCCGATGTGAAAATGCAATTAGAGATCGCTCCGACATCAAATTCTGTATGTCTTATTTTAGACGATGCGCCGAGATCATGCCATGACTCGAATAAAATTGTGTGGGAGGTGGTGGAGCTGTGCATTAGGCCTAGGGTTATTTTAAATTGCTGAAATATGGACACATTGTGAAAAGGTGCTTTTAAAACGGATGATTCTGAAAAGTGCTTAAGGGGAGAAAAAGACATCTCTCGTCCGCTGAGGAGCCAACTGCTTCACATCCATCTTGTTCATGGCTGTGTGAATGTTCCTGCTAACAGCACACCTTTGTGCAGACTGAGCCGTCGAGAGACTCTCCTCCTGCTCTGAATGGACAGGATCTCATATTCAAGGCCATTATGTTTTAGGGGTGAGGGAGATCAAACATCAAATTACTGTAGGCTGATTTAAAGCCATTTAACTGTCGCTCTCGGACACAAAGGAGCCAAGCCGATTTTTTTTCCTGGGACTTGTATGCATTATAATGTCTGAATTTCAGCTGTCGTGTAAGCCCTCATTAGAAACACTTCCATGGCAACCGTTGTTTCCAGTTCTGGTAAACGTGTGCACGAAGGAGGTACAGTTTATCTTTGTTTGAGTGCGTGTGTGCGCTTGTATGCATATGTGCTTTTGTGTTTGCGAGTCTGAGGAAAAGAATGCCGAGGTAATCTGCTGATCTCCTGACCGACTTCAATTTACATGAAAAGCAATTACAGGCGAGGCTGAGGGAAGTGTCTCGTGCCATGGCAAAAAAAAGAAAGAAAAGAGATGCGGAGGAACGTATTGTGGTGAAAGCAGAATGGAATGGATGAGTGCCGAGATGCAGAGCAGTGGATCATCTGAGGGCCTGCGTGCTTTGATAATACTAACAGTTCCTTTTGAAAGAAAAACCTTCGGCTCCACAAGACACTCTCCTGCTGCGAGAGATCACAACTTAAAAAGGGAATTCATGGAACTCCGCCCGTTATACCTTTATCTAAATGGATTTCTCTGTTAAATGAGTAGCACAATCTCCCTTATTGATTATTGCATTAACCAATTCACAGCTTTTCTGATGAAAGCAGGCAGTTCTAAAGACAGTAAAGAATCTGAAAAAAAAGGAGCAGCACCTTGACTACCTCAGGAAGCCACAAATGCAGTCTGCTTCAATTCATCACCGATATACTCTTCATAAAAGCTTTTCAACAAGAAGCTCTGGTAAGACATTTTTTGCACAGCTCTTAAAAATGAAAAAGCACCTTTTTATCCGTGACACCTTGAGAGATTTATTCCATAATGCCATCTTCACCTTCGCGCACAAACACACGTATTAAGATCAAAACTAAGCAGCGGGGACGAGGCTTCTTTAAACAGCTTTTTAAAAGAAACGGAAAGCCTCCATGCTGGTATGATGTTCCCCCAGCAGGAAGGTGGGTGAGAGCTGAGGGTTAGAGTGCGGGGTCAGGTCAGAGGAGCAGAGAGGAGGAAATTAGTGGAGACAGGCGGTGCTCTCTGCGGTGAGCCGGTGACACCGCCTGGCCTCCTGTCAGGCCCGGTTTGCTGGCTGTCAGGCAGCAGCGCGGGACGGGAGAGGCAGGTAGGGGCCCTGAACACGGAGACAAGTGGGGGGGGGGGGGGGGGGGGGGAGGATGTTTGAGGGACAGATGAATTGGTGTATGCAGATCTATGTCAGGTCAGGGAGGAAGCTGTTTCTGGGACTTCAAAAGAGAGCAGCTGGTGTTGGGGACTGGAAGTGACAGGTGAGTGTAAGGATATGCATAATGAAGCTTACAATGTTCTACTGAATCTGCAACAAAGGCTTTTTGTTCTGTACAGTGATGCAGGGGTAAGGGGAAAAGAGTTTGAGCTATCATTTCAGCCCGATTGAACTTTGTGGAAGGGTGTAGCGTGGGCCAAGGAAGAACATGTTCAATTGTGCAGATGATCTGAATCACAGGGACGATATACCAACTGTGGGAAGGGGATTTGTGCTGCATTTTTGTACCGTTGAAAAAATGGTTCCTCCTGAAAATTCAAGTGAACAATTCTCAAGTTGGAGAAAAAAGAAATGGTCACATGAAGTGCCGAGTGATATTATGCAAATATCTGGCAGACCAGAGTAAATGTCAGGTTGATAGCTCTGACAAAGAATATACACCAAAAATCTTCTTTGTCCAGTGAATGTTACAAATCTAAGCTCATGAACAATCCAAAGTCAGAAACAAATAATTTCCAATTGGACGTTTTTAACCGTTATCCCTAAAAAACACAATCCTCAGGTTTGGTGAAATTTGCTATGATTTCTAATTCAGATTTTTATGGAAAAGGATTTTGTTGTTCTAGTGTGGACTGGCACTTTAAAGGGGTTCGCTGGGTCCTGCCAAGATGCCCTTGAGCAACTGTACACTACCTCTAAAACAAAATTAATTGCTGTGTAGATGTGTGACAATTAATTAAAAGTTCAATGTGAAAATGTCATGTCTATTTTACAAGCAAACTGGGTTTTGGATGGGTTTACCAACCTCTGTAGTTCATGTCACATTTGATTTATTTAGTTTCTTTTTAAAACACTGTTTACCATCAGAGATCTAAATATTGTCTCTCTGTATAGCTTTTCTAAAATACTATTTCAATTTTTTTTATTGAAAGCCCCAATATTGATTTGTCTGCCTCATCTAGTCACTTTGAGAGAAATGTGCCTAGGCTCCATAAAGCCACGTGTTTGAGTAAACTGCAGAAGTGAGCCTCCAGTCCTCCTTTTGGTTTAGGGTCAATACATTCACTCCCCTTCATGAAAATCATCCCATCTGGTCACCAGGGGAAGAGATGGTGTAAAAATCTGACATGTTGTATTCTGTTTGAGGCTTGCATGAATCCTCAAGCCATCTTCAAGAGTTCTCCACATATAGTAGATAAATATTGAACAGTCGAAGCCGGGAAGACACGCACGCACTGTATACAGCCAAACTTGTTACACTCCAGTGGGCGCGCACACACTCCTCACACGCTCCTCACACACTCCTCACACACTCGTACCATGGATGAAAGCTGATATCAGGCCCTGTTTTCAGCAAGGTGAGGTAGGGGACATACTGTCAGAGTTCTTTAACACCACAGACCTGACAACACCACAGGCTGAGAAGGTAGACAGCTTCTCCCCATACACGCTTCAGCTCCTTTTCTCCTTGCACACTATTTCACACACAAACACACACACAAAATCCCTGACCTCTGTGGTGTGAAATGGAGGGCCAGGGAGGGAAGAAGGGGGTGCAAAGTAAAGCGAGAGAGCTGTCAGAAGAATGCATACAACACACACTTGACAGGACGGAAGTTCAGATGTGAAGCCCTCATCATGCAGGAGGAGCACGGGGGGGGTACGTCTCAATTCAAGCCATGCGGCAAGCAGAGCTCAAATCAAGGCTTGATCGCTGCCGGAACATCTACTGCTGAAAACATGCCCATCAGTGTTGATACAAGTGTTATTTCAAGGGCTGTCAATGTTAGCACATTTATGTTCAAGATTAATCCCGAAACCTTAAAGCATTAAAAAAATGTAAAGGAAGTTAACTTTGTAACCAAGTTTGAGAGCAGAATTTATTTGACCATGAATTGCATGATGGTAAAAAGGAAAAGAGAAGATAAGATAAGACTTTATTTATCCCAAAGTGTATTGTGAATATATATATATATATATAATATATGTATATGTGAAATTGTTGTACCAGAGTAACAAAATACAATAAACACAATAAACACAGCAGCAAAACTGTACACTAAAAGTGCAGCAAAAAGAGCAATTAAACATCTACAGACAACATGAAACATAGAAGGTCATACAATCAATGCAATTATTAGCAGTATTTAGTAGTTAAAAAATAAAACGTAGTGGCAGTTTCATTTAATTTCATTCCATTTCAAACCTTTATTTAACCAGATTGGTCCCATTGAGATCATAGATCTCTTTTTCAAGGGAGACCTGCAGCATATAGGTTCCACATGAAACATAAAACAATAAAGGACATCATACATTATATTTACAGGATACATTTACATAGTTAGACATTTACAAGTGCCCATAGTATCAACGAGCATTTCATTTAGCCTAGCTTTAAAAACATGCAGAGGAATGAGATTTCTCAGTTTCAATTCTTGCTGAAGATTGTTCCAAGCAAGTGGAGCTGCACACATAAAAGCTGTCTTACCTAAGACAGTCCTTGCTCTTGGCACATCTAACAATACTACATCATGCGATCTCAGACAATAGCTGCTTGCAACTCTCTGTGTTATCAGAGAGCAGATATAAGACGGGAGTTTACCCAACAAAGCTTTATAGATGAACATGTACCAATGACCGAGCCTCCGTACAGTTAGTGATGGCAAACCTGCCTTGGCATACAGGGTACAGTGATGTGTAAGTGCTTTATCATTTGTGACAAATCTCAGTGCGCTGTGATAGGCGGCATCTAACTTGTTCAGGCAATGGGCAGGTGCATTCATATACAACAAATCACCATAGTCCAGCACAGGTAAAAAGGTCACAGTGACTAGCCTTGTCCTGGCCTCAAGCGAGAAACAGGACTTGTTTCTAAAAAAGAAACCTAGCCTAACCCTCAGCTTTTTAAGCAGGTTATTGACATGAAGTTTAAAAGTAAGACAATCATCAAGACAGATACCAAGGTATTTATAACAGGTAACCACTTCAAGTACTTGTCCTGGCATAGTAACAATATCCAAAACAGGCTCTGGTGTCTTTTTAGCTTTTGAAAATAGCATTACCTTAGTTTTTATCAACATTTAAAAGAAGCGAGCTGAGTCTGAATAATGTTAAAAACAGCCTGTAATTTAACACCATGCCTCCTTAATGGAGGGACCTGCACAGTACATCACGGTATCATCCGCATAAAAATGTAAAGTAGCTTCATTCACATTTTCACCTAAACTGTTGATGTAGATGGAGAATAAAAGTGGACCTAAAACAGAACCTTGAGGAACACCATTAGCAATGTTTAACCACTCAGAAGACAGCCCATCAAAGTGAACACATTGGGACCTTTCAGAGAGGTAGTTTTCAAACCACCCCACTGCATGGCTGGATATGCCAATACTGAGTAGGCAGTTACGTAATTGCACGTTATCATAGCATTATTAATAATAATAATATTGCACATAGTTATATATAGCAGTGAGTGTATTGTAATGATGGTAATTATATTGATATGTATATTGTACATAGTGTTGGTGTGGAAGTTCTCAGTTCCCTTTACTTAAGGGTGAAGAGTTAAAAAGTTTGATTGCCACTGGGAGGAAAGACCTCCTGTGGCGCTGTGTGGTGGTCTTCGGTGATCTCAGTCTGTGGCTGAAAGTGCTCCGGTAGGAAACCAGTGTGGCATGCAGGGGGTGAGACCCGTTGTCCAGAATGCTGAGAAGTTTCCTCAGCATTCTCCCCTCCGACACCACTGCCAACGACTCCTGATCCACTCCCAGGACAGAGCCTGCTCTCCTGATGAGCTTGTTGAGTCTGTTGGCATCAGCTGTCTTCACCCCGCTGCCCCAGCACACTACAGCAAAGAAGATCACACTGGAGACCACCGAGTCATAAAACATCTGCAACATAGTGCTGCAGATGTTAAAGGACCTGAGTCTCCTGAGGAAATACAGGTGACTCTGGCCTTTCTTATATAGGGCGTCAGTGTTTTTACTCCAGTCCAGTTTATTGTCTATGTGGACACCCAGGAACTTGTAGCTGTCCACAATGTCCACATCCATGCCCACGATGGTAATTGGACTTGGGGCGGTACTCCGCTTCCTGAAGTCAACCACTAGCTTCTTAGTTTTTGTGACGTTGAGCTGCAGATGGTTCTGACTGCACCACTCCACAAAACTGTCCACCACACTCCTGTACTCAGCTTCCTGATCTCTGATGATACAGCCCACAATGGCAGAGTCATCTGAGAATTTCTGCAGATGGCAGGACTGTGAGCAGTGTCTGAAGTCTGATGTATAGACTGTGAACAGGAAGGGAGAGAGGACCGTGCCCTGAGGAGCGCCCGTGCTGCTCAATATAACGTCAAAGGTGTTATTCTGCAGCTTCACGTACTGTGGCCGAGCTGTGAGATAGTTGGTTATCCAGCTCACCAGTGGAGCATCCACCTGCATGTCCAATAGCTTACTGCTGAGCAGGGCAGAAGCAAAGGAAATACATGTATTTCACTGAAAGCTTAAGGTTGACCCCTGGACATCAGTAAGAACCATCACTAGCTCAGTGTATTACACACCTAATCAATAACAAATGGCAACTGCACCCGATCCCTTTCAGTGAAAACAAAAGAAATGTTTCTGAAGAATGATCAAAGGAGTGGGAGATACTGTAGAGGGCAAGGTCACTGGATGGCCTACCTGCCTATCAGCAAGGTCACCACTGTAGAGATAGAGCTCACAATATGACAGCCAAAGCAAGAATACTGACATAGTACTGTAGCACACAAACAGAGGGTGATCACAGCGGATCACCGTGACAACGCTTTGTTGATGATTTAGTCCAGTTTTGGAAAATTGCCGAACTTCATGTTAATAATTTAGAAATCATGGCATAAAGTAAAAACCCCTTATTTTCTTACCAGTTTGTAATGTATTTATTTTTTACAAATGCACACGTGTTTTAGATTTATCTACCCTCAAAATATACAAAAAATATTTGAAACATGTGGTTAATCACAGATTATAATTTGGATGAATTGACAGCACTACCTTTTTTTCGTTTGCAAAGACTATGACAAAGTATAATCCTCAACAATCTTTTTTTCCCCAATGACTAAGAGAAGACAAATACAAGATGGCACTCAAGTCATTAACAACAACTGTGAAAATATATTGTTGATGACAAAAGACTAAACTATAATACAAATCAAATAAAAGCAGTACCATCGAAATATTGACTGTTTGTATTTTTGTGTTCTCAAGGCAGCAGTTCTGTGTCCTCTGCTAAGCGTTAACAACTATATCGGAAGCAACACATTAACATGGAAAAGGACTGGGAGAAAGTTCATATAAAGTTAACAGAGACACAAGAGGGAGAAAGAAGGAAGCAAGTTGATATAGTGTGGTGCAGGAATAACTCCTAATAAACAGAAATTAGTTAGAAATTTGGCACTTCAGGTTCCCACATAAGTCTTTTGTTGGATGTTTTAATTGTGGTGGCAATATGTAGATGTTCCTGCTGAACAAAATGTATAAGTACCATCTGCAGGTCTCCCTTGAAAAAGAGATCTATGATCTCAATGGGACCAATCTGGATAAATAAAGGTTACAAACAAACAAACAATGTTTGTTTGTCACCGAGCTTGTTTTCTTCAAAAAAACAAAATCCAATGGAAAAATCCCATTGCTTTTTTTAGGTAGCCCTTGCAATGTTAATGTCCTGGTTATTATACAACAATGTCATTACTGCACCACTCTATTTTGGCTAGATACTGATATAAATATGATAATAACAACTCAATGACATTTGACACAGAACAAAGCCAAAAATATCTGACAAAATGAACACAAGCTGTTATTCTCCTATTTCAAGTGTAAGAACATTTTTGAAGCGTACATGAAGTTAACTCCTAATAAATACTCTGCTGGGAGATTTGTTTTTGCATAAACGTTGAACTCGAGCAACGGACTGCTTAGTTATGATTAATGATATCCAATCAGGTGTCTGCGCACTAACCTCTCACCACCCAGGGGTGTCTATGGAAATCATTTTCATATTGTGAAATTGATACCCACTCTCTTCCCTGGCTCTGTACACCTGACCTAATCAAGTACACAAGATGAATATGTGCTGGTCATGTGACTGGGTCTTGATGGTGTTTACGTTGTCTCTTTGTGCATTGCAAAAGATGGCTAATAGGCAGTGAGTTATGGCAATAATAACCAAGCTTCCTTATAATAAGGTAATCAATTCAATCTACTGTCAATTGGCCCAGATTAATGCTCCATTTAGTCCCCAAAGGGGGGGGGCATAATTGAAGGTTTCTGTGACTATTGACTTTTGTTGAGTAAACATCTGTTCTTTCATATTCTTTGTTGAGTGCATCCATTAATTATAATTGTACCCAGTTAACAGAGTACACATTCAGAGGAATACATCGGGATTAAGTTAGTTCTCTGATGAACGAGGTGCCAGATTCCTCTCCCACATCAATTGCAATCACTTTTTATTTCCGACTGCACTACTTCCCAGCACTTAATAGTCTTCAGCGCTAGTATTCAGTGTAAATCCTCTCCAGCAAATGAACTCCGGTCTCAAGGCAAAGGATGGTATTGTATTACCAAAACAATCACACAAACCACCTTTGCACAACAGATGCCCTTTGTTAGGCCCAAAGGAAACTCTGCTTGTTGGATTTTCATTGAACACCCACATGCTTGGCCTTTTCTCTCAATGGAAATGCTGCATCGCTGCCCCTTCCGAGACCCTCTGCGGTTCTGTGGGTAAGGGTTGCAAATCATTTGTAAAAGCGAGAGGAGAGAGAGCGCAGAGCTCCTCTCCTGCCTTCAGAGTAATGCATCCCTCCCTGAGGACCAGAAATCAGAGGATGGGGGTCAAGCAAGGATACTGAACAGGGCTTCAGACAAGTCTGAAGTTCAGGATATCAATGCTGACGTGAAACCACCAAATTAAATTCTGTGCAATTGAATCCCTATTTTCTGCGCTCTAAAACTCCCTCTCTTTCAAAGCAGGCAGAGAGGAAAAATCAATAGTGTATGTATTGATATTAATGTTCAGCATTATGCGTCTAAATGAAATCATAGCAGCAGAGAGAAGCATAAGGCCTTTATCAACAACATGTGCTAAAATCAAATTGTCTCTCGGGTGGCTTTTTTCCAGGTAAACCAAAGTGCCGTCTTGCGTTGTTTACCTCCGTCACAACAGGGCTCTTTTCTGGAAAGTGCTGCACTAAACTTGAAGTGGGAGTTAGCAGATGGAAAGCTAAATCCTACTCATTGTTTTGTACATTCATGTCCTTCTGGCTCCTGGTTCATAATAACAATCCCACAATGCTTTGGGTGGAGTGCATAAGGAGGGCTGAATGAGCCAAACAGCCTCCTGCTTTTACTTTTAATGTGTTAGTTAGTTATATGCAAAGTGGCACTGACAGTGTTGCCACAAAACAAACTATTGAATTAGTGTACATGAGCATAATGCAAATTCCTGTATATTTTTCTGCTCAACAAATATCCCAAAATGAATCTTTTTAAAGCACTTTAGCAGCAAATGGAGATGGCATAACATGCATGACAAATGCTTTTAGACGGCAGCTCTGTGAACCACCACTGGTGCCAGTTTTGCAAAAAGCCTGACGACAGGAGCGAAGACAGTGTATTTAGTTAAAAGGGGATGAAAGAGAGCAACATTTAAATAAATGGTAATCGAGGCAAAACAAACAAGCTTGGATGCATGTACACGGCACTTAACATGCACTGGAAGAGAGTAGGTTGGAGCCACACACATCGGCATGAATACACATTTTCTCAAATTATTCAGACAATCCATTAAGTATCAGAATTTAGTTAACCGTTTCCTATTTTTTTCCTTTCTTAATGTGTATTTTTTTTGTATGTTTCATTGAGGATGTATGAAGGTTTCACGAGAGATACTCTGGGGTTATGTTTGCTTGACTGACAGCTGTCACAACTTATCAAACTGAGCAGTGAAGGCGGCCACCTGCTCCGTCACGTCCGGCTGCTTCTCATGCCAGGCAGGTTACATGTTCACAGCTCGGCACTTGGTGTAGGAGAAACACAACATGATGCTATCTATCTATCTATCAACAAGTAAAAAGACCTTCATGCTCATTTTTGCCACACATTTTTACAAAACGCGTTAATAGACCAAAGAGGCTTTAGATAGTGAAATATAATGTCACAAGACACAAACGCAGTCTGCTGCTAACCTTTTTGCTCAATTTTAATCTCAGTTTTGTTTTTAGTGAGTAACAAGTAAAGTTAAGTGTGTTTGCCTTTATATTCGTTAGTAGTTCCAAATTGTCTACATGTGTGCACCAACATTGGTCAATTATTTGACAGTAAACTCTAAGAAGCCCGATTTGACGGTGAAACTCAATGTTGAAAAGTTGCTAAATGTTGCTTATGAAAGAAAGGAACAATGCATTCTGGCTACAGGTTAGTATGGTACTGAATGTACATAACATTAAATAGGACTATCAATTATTTGTTAAACATTTCAGCCTACTAATAATGCTGTTAATATATACAATGTGAAAATAAATATGACTTTCAATCATTGAGATCTAACCAATCAGAAAGACTAAATGTATTATCCAGACCACTCGCATAATAATGAAGCACTTTCAGAGCGCTGAATATATTTTTAATATATGAACGATTCTCTCTAAAAAATTAGACGTGGGAAGCCTGTAGAAACAGCTGTTTGCAGATTCTCTTTCTACATATGAAAAATATATTTAGAACCACAAAAATCCGTCTGCTGATTTCCCCCGCTCCTTTTGAGGTATAAGGATTAGCTTTCCATGCACACAACAACCAGCATCGATCAATGAGCAGAACATGAGTGACAATCAGTCGGTAATGTTTGGCAGGACAACTCCTCTTGTGAGAATGTATTTTAATAATAGAATGGTTCCTTGTGATCACACCTGTTAGAGAAATATCACTCGTCACCGGCTTGAGCTTCAATATCAGGATACATGTGTGTATTATCCGCTCAAGAATGGAAGTAGTCATCAGAGCATTTGGTACAACTAGTTCCTGAACAGTGTCCTTCACATGCTGATATACAAGAGAGGGAGTTACACAGTCACAAGATGGAGGAATACCGGTTCAAAGCAGTATACAATGTTTAGTTCAGATTAGCTCCACGTCAGAAATGATCCTGCTTGTGATATGTCTCTATCTCCATAGAGGCTGAATCATCATGTTAATCACATAGCTATCATATGCCTAACACAGTCCTGATGCTCTTCTAGGTAATCATACATCCTGTTACGTACACAGCTACGTAGGGCCTTTGTTATCATGTGTACTCTGATATCTGAAGAGTACATTCAGTATTTTCCCAACAAAACCTAATAGGAAGCAGAAAGTGAAGCTGCATTAAAGATGCTGAGATGAATCCATGTGATTGATGTGTTGGAGGATGAAGAGGTCTCATCCTCCTCAGAGGGCTGACAGGTTACAATGCGGGCATGGGTGAACGTCCATTAGGCCTTCTTCAGACATGTATTGGTGCTTATGAAGCAGGGTTTTCAATATTCATCTCAAATCTGAATAAAAGCATGAACTTGTCAGGCCTGGATGCATTTAAATATTGAGTAGCCTTCCATGATTTCTTTGCTGCGGCCAGCTCTTGAGATGAAAGGTAAGAGAGTGGAGAGGCCAGGCCTGGTTAAGCGATTTCAAACTGCTGATATCTGCATCCCTTTGAAAATCTAATGCATCGCCTTTGTCATCGAGGGCTCCTTCTTTGATATTTCTTTCTTTTTTTCACCATGCTGCCCAGCCTTCTGTTGCATTATGGGTAAACTTGCTCCAATATTGATGCCAAGTGACTGTATTTTCACACGCATTTGATCCCGAGAGGCAGATGCAAGACAGTGCTACAGGAAACATTAGCATAGAAGAAGAAAATATACTTCTGTAAGTGAGAGTGACAGTCAGTTTTGTAGCCGAAGTGATGTATACTGCCTCCTCAAGCTAAAAGGAGCAACATCATCAACAAAGACAGCGATATATTGGTTTGAAAAATGAGTTGACTTACACTACATTTAAATAGCCATCAACAACAACAACAAATTGACAAAATAAGGCTTCCATTCAGAAGCCCATTATTTCCTGTATGAAAGCTGCTGCATTTTGTTTCTCTTCTCATTAATTCAGTTTTCCCTTTAATGTACAGCCTGTCTACATCTTGGTTACACACTTTGCAACAGAAGTAGATTTGGGAACTGGTCAGTACTGAACTTGCTCTAGACTGCACTGCTAATGAATGGTAACAGGACCCACCACTCTTAAAAGATCAAACCACTTTCTTTGGTGCATATTTTTGGCTCATTATTACTAATGATGTATACTTTACAAGCTGAACATTTCCAAACTTTACTTTGCGAAATTCTCATACTTCATCTCAGCTATTTATGATAATGAACTTACCAGAACATGCTTGAAATGGATAATCAGAACAAGTCTGCCAACATGTCTGAAGCGCCTTTTCTCTAAGGAGTGCTACATTGTGAAATATAAGATTTTCAGATACAATCTTATTGTAAAGTGCAGGTACTTAGACAAGAAGAAGAAGTCAAGTGCATATAATGTCAGAATAAAAAGAAATATATAGAATGTAGAATAATAGATAATATGATTACTCTTGTATCAACAGTGTAACAACATGTGAAGCCATTACAGAAGGCAGGTATAAAGAAAAGTCAACTAACTACCTAAAATGCAGGTGGAAGTCGAAGAAATGCCAAGTGTAACACAAAATACGCAGAATTATCAGCTGGAGATAAGATATGGTGTGAACTAGGGCTGCACGATGTATCGTGTTGTGGCGATAATCGCGATATTCACATTTTCTTTTCTTTTTTTTTTAGGACATGCGATATTAAGTATAGGCAAATTAACTCAAACATGTCATGTTACAATTATTTTGCTGCTTGCTACAAAAGGAAAACTCTCATGTCAGGGTTACTTGAGTGAGTAGGCTTGTTTGAGACGAGCTGCGGCTCGCCTCGAAAGTAGACGAGAATAGCCGATCTCAGCCGGGGGAGGTCTCAAAAAGCTCGCCTGAAGTCGGACTGCTCGGAGTCGGCTTCTTCTTCTTCTCTCAGTTTTTTGGCGGATTGCAAACAACTGTAAGGTGCATACCGCCACCTCCGGAGTCTGCTTGACTCGGTTTGCATTTATAAAGAATGCACACATGTGTTTAATCGTTAATGTCAGATATGTACTAAGTAAATACATGTGTTCCTGCTCAAGATTAGATTCAACTTTATTGTTATTGCACATATTACAGGTACTGAGACAACGAAATGCAGTTTAGCTTCTAACCAGGTGCAACAAGCAGTAAAGTGAAAAGTAATGTACACAATCTACAGAATAAAATATTGAATGATGAATAAACAGTGAGGGGTATGAATACACTAGATATACAGTAGCCTATGAGCAGTACAGTATTAACAGTGTGTATTTATATGCTAAGATATATAAAGTATGAAAACGGTAAGCAGTGCAAGTATAGTATAACATATATAGATATTGATTTCATGATGATAAACATTGTGGAACGACGTAAAACTGACAAAACAACAACAAACTTTTGCCGAGCAAATTGGAGAGTCTCATCAGCAGCACGGGGTAAAAACCACCAATGAGCGCTCAGCTCGAGATACCAGCGAGTCGTTTCCCATCAAGCATTTCGCTTCCGCAGCCCGTGGAGAGGAACTGCGCCGCCTCGCCGCGCCTCGCTCTCAAGTCTGCGGGCGTCTTCATCCCGCGAGATTTCAACGTCTCATGTAGGCGAGCCTCCAGAGCAAGTCGGACAAAATGACTAACCCCCAGTTTCCACCGGGTCTGTCTGCGCCGCGTTACGGCTGCGCCGCGGCGGTCGTAAGGATGGCGGCCACTCTAGTCAATGGGTGCTATTCCACCATACACGCTGCGTTACGGCTCAGACGCGTCCCAGAAGTGGCTCGGCGCAGCGCTTCTCTAAAATTAGGATGAATCCTATTTTTGCCGCGGCGCAGCCGTAACATAAGGTCGGTTAGGCAGCCCCCCCTCGCAGGAAGTGAGACTATTACAATTAATATTAACTGTGTCTGTAGACTACAACACAACAAAATAGGAAATTTATAACAACAATAAACACAATTTAAACAGACACAAAAATAAAACATTTAACTACGTAGCCTACTTACTTTCTTGTAGAAGTACAAATGTCCAGGATGCCCGAATCAATAACAAAACTGCGAGCCTGCACGCACGACGCTACGCTTCTGAAACGCTTCTGGGACGCGTCCGGTGGGTTATGGCGCTAGAGGAGGTCGGACCAAAACCGCGGCGCAGCCGTGACGCGGCGCAGCACGGCGCAGACGGACCCAGTGGAAACTGGGGGTAACCATCATGCAACGCACTAGCAAGACGGGGATCGCAATTGCGCAGGTCTGCGTCGGTCTCGCTCGTCTCAAACAAGCCTACTGACATGCAGGCTCTGCATGCACAGCAAACCACCAATCACAATCAAATCTCCAAAGCAAACGGACCCGGTGATTAAAGGAAAAAACACTGAATAAAGTAGTTTCATGTGTTTCTCCCAAGCCCCCAGGAAGTGCACCGGACTCTGATGAGAATATTCGTTGTGGCCAAACGGCGGTACTACACTTCCGTTTGGTTGCCAGGCCAGGAAACACTTTTTCCCATTGACTTACATGGGGAAAGAGTGGTCTGTAAATCGTTGGATAATTTTTTTTAAACTAAATAAACAACCCAGTATGAACACTTGTATAGCCCTTATTAAAAACATTCGTTCCTCAAGTTGTAAAAATGTGCTAATAACGTTATTCTGAGAGTTATTTCCCTCTGCATTATGAACGTGCATCTAACCCACGGGACCGCGCCGCCCGGCACGTTCATGTTACGTGTTCAGTACTACACTTCAGTTTTACCTTTACCCATGGATGCACAATAAGAACGGACCTATATCGCCTTACTGCCATCCCACGGAGCTGTAATAATGGATATATTGCACATGTTTGCTGTAATTCATCATTTGTAGAATATTATACTACATGGGCTGTATGATTACATCTTGTACCGTAAATGCTGTATTAAATAAAGTTAATATTACCGACGTAGATTAACGTCCCTTTAGATTCTTATTGCACTAAGAAGCTTATTGCACTGTGTGTGTATGTATATATATATATATATATATATATATATATATATATACACATATACATATATATATATACATATACATATATACACACACACACACACACACACATACATATATATATATATATATATATATATATATATATATATATATACAGTGCAATAATTATTTCATGCTAAATGAAGCTCTGTTGCTTGGATATCACTAGATCCTGTTACAGCGTAATATAAAAGTATAAGGATTTATGTGTAAATTAGCATAATTACTAGCTAGCTGCTAACTGCCGCCTCGTTCATATCAAATCCATCATAATAACAATCCAGTACCATGCTGTCATGAACATGCGGTGCTGTTACGTGTACAAATTGACGTGCTTAATGTGAACAAGCCTTTTGGGGGGGCGTGGTTAAAGTTGCGCATGCGCTATGAGCGCACATACGGGTACTTCTCAGGCATGCCGGGTAATCTGTGACGTTTCGCTCTCTCAAAAGTTGGGCCATTTTATCATCATGCGCTAATGAGCAACTCTCATATGAGGCCCCGCCTCCCACGCTGTATCCAGTTCTTATTATACATCCATGGTTTCTCCAGGGCAGTTTGGCGCTGCTAACCGAGCTAGCTCAGCTTGTTGCTCTGATAAGTTAAGATCCAGACGTCCGTGACTAAAATCATTCATCCGGTTAAATATAGTTAAAAAAATACCAATTGTATAGCATTAAAGTTCTAGAAAGGATGGTTTGCGGGGAAAAAAACTGTCTTTTCTTCAATTCCTGTATGTTTTCATATCGCAATATATATCGCAGGGGAAGAAAATACCGCAATGTCAGTTTTTTCAAATATCGCGTAGCCCTAGTGTGTACACAAAGTATTATATACAAAGGTGCCAAAATGATATAAGAACTTTGATAAAAACGTTTCCTTTTATTTACAGGCTGAAGAAAAAGTGATGACTATTATACAGATTTGAAGTATTGACCCAAAAGTGGTTTAACAAATTCCTCTTTTGTCTATCTCCAGTACACGGCGGATAACTAAACAGCAGCATTGCTCTGGGCTACTGTCAGCACTCAAGAACATCCAGCTTCACTTGGGGAGGAGCATTTAGACACATTTCTTATTTTGAGGCTTCTTTCAGATAATGCACAAAACCTAGGTGACCACAGGCACTGACAGTAAAACTGTGTAAACTTAAGAGAAGTTTATCAAATATTTTAACCAATTGTGTATTGCTGTCAGAGCATTTATTTTAGGATTGCCTTGAATAGTGGTGTAGACAAGGCTCCAGCTCATCCAAAATGACTGTCTGCTCCATAATCAGAGGGCATGGCAGCAATCCTAACACGCCATCTGGGGTCTGGGTGCAATGATTTCCTTAATGATGACCTCGGCATGGGGAGGCTAACGGGGACAAGCAGCAGCGGGTCACCCTGCCAGGAGAAGGGCTCACCATCTCCTGTGAATTCTGCTGGAGAGCTGCCTGTGGCCATTCTCCTGGCTGGAGGAACTGTGTTAGCAAAAGTGACTGCATGCAAGTGCCGTACTGTCATATCAGGTGTGAAGGTGTTTTTCATGTGTGTTTTCGCAGTGAGGAGTGGTTAATTGGCACCTCCAGTGATACTGGACACTGAGACATATTGTCAGAGCTGTGAATCCTCACCGGAGCTGACAAGGCAGACTTTATTCTGAGACTTCAGATTGGACTGAGCGTGCCACTGGTGCTGATCAGAGAGTGAAAGGAGGCATCTCTCAGTGTGGGCCAGCTCTCACTGTGCCTGTTTCCTCTCTGGTGGTATATACTGTAACAATGCCCGTCATCAGAACAACTCTTTCTTCAGAGCAGAAGATCTGGCAGATGAATCCCCACGGCACGCCATGATCTACACATGCTTTGTCAAACCGCCTCGCTTCAGACAGATTGTCTTAACTGAAGAACTTTGCACCCGCCAGATGCTTTAGTGAAGTTAATAATCATAAGAAGAATGTTTTTAATTAAACTAACTAGAAAAAGTCGTATTTGTATGTGTTGGTACTGTAGGAGTTCAAGACCTTGAAATTGATAAAGCCGCTTCTTAGAATCATTAAGCACATTTCAAGAATGGTGAGCGTGTGTTCTCAGCTGATTAGTTTGCCGTTTTCATTCAATTGATGACCCTAACCCTCTATGGCATGACTTTTTATTTTGGGAGGAAAAACAATGTTTCACCATGTGTTTTAGGAGCTTAGGGGTCCCTGATATTATATCAATTATAACATGTGACCCCCCCCTCACCCCTCAACCAGGGGTTGGTTTGTTGCCTCAGGGCAACAATGTGCTACGAGGGTATTGAAACACCAAGGATTTCTACAATTCAGAAGAAATAGAAAAAACAACTCTATATGAATTCAAAAGGTTTTCTTTGTGTGTGTGTGTATGTGCGTGTGTCTGTGTGAGTGTGTATCTGTGTGTATGTTTGTATGTCTCATTGTGTGTGTGTGTGTGTGTGTGTGTGTGTGTGTGTATGTGTGTGTGTATGTGTGTGTGTGTGTATATCTGTGTGTGTGTATATCTGTGTATGTGTCTGTGTATGTGTCTGTGTGTGTGGTGTGTGTGTGTGTGTGTGTGTGTGTGTGTGTGTGTGTGTGTGTGTGTGTGTGTGTGTGTGTGTGTGTGTGTGTGTGTGGGTGTCTGTGTGTTTGTGTGTCTGTGTGTGTGTCTGTGTGTCTATGTGTGGGTGTCTGTGTGTTTGTGTGTCTGTGTGTGTTTTTGTGTGTCTATGTGTGGGTGTCTGTGTGTTTGTGTGTGTGTGTGTTTCTGTGTGTCTATGTGTGGGTGTCTGTGTGTTTGTGTTTGTGAGTGTGTGTGTGTGTTTCTGTGTGTCTATGTGTGTGTACATTTCTAATATGTTAAAAAGTTAAATGTATGTTACCAAGTGGTGGCCCTGAGTCCCCTGCAGCTGTGCTTGCAGAAGGACTGCTCCACCCCCAGACAAAATGCCACACCCATATAATTCCCTCATTTTATTGGACACCAGCATGTCAGGTGACATTGTGTATATTTAAACAAATGAAAATATTTACAGGGCCAGTGTGAGGTCGAAAAAAGTGTTTTGTTGCCTGAGGGCAACAGTATGCCATAGAGCAGGGGTGGGGAACCTCCGGCCTCCGGGCCGTATACGGCCCGCGAGACAATTTGGTACGGCCCTCGAGGTAATTTATAAACACACGCAAAAAAGAAAAAAATGTAAGAAATCTAGACCGCAAAAAAATTAAACAAGCGAGTGCCTGTTTTTCCTGGCCAAGGTCAGGGTCCTTGAACACAACACGAGCCGAACGTGTCATCACGTGTATGTCTCGACTGACAGGGGTGCAGTTCTGACGGGGAGCACCAGAATGCCACTCCAGCACTTCAGAAATTGCAGTACCGATAAGGAGCCGTACACATGCCGCAGTTTCTGCGTGGCTGTGTTATAGTTGTAAGCCCAGTATCATCTGTTCATCTGTCATACTGATCATACAGTCAATAACTTTGTTGTTATTAGCATCTGGTTAGCTAGCTATGCTAACGAATATAAGAAGCTTTTTCTACAACCAGTGAGGTAAAGGCACATCTTTATATGATCATTATAGTTATAAAAAAATAAGAGAATAAAGTAAACCGGTATAAAATACTATATGACAGTAACAAAAAGTTGTTATTAATAAAGAAGAATACAGTTTGAATGGAGAGTGATTTGTAAAATATTCATAAAGAAAAATAAATCTGCTTCCAGTTCTGTTTCATCTGGGTGTTGAGAGATGTTTCCATAGATCTCCTAATTGTGATCTCAAAGTGCACCAGATTGATGCTTTTAACTTCAACATTTAACTTGAGCCCCTGAGGAGGTGAGGACCCCCCCGACTTAAATCATGTCCATGGATAGGAAACTAAATACATTTGCACACATCTTGTGTCCATATCTTTCTGTTTTGGTGGTCACGCCACACCGTGCACGTGCATGCGTGAGTCATGGTGAGATATCTGGATTAAGAGGTTGCTTTTTCTTTGCACAGCATGAAATTAATGGGCTGTGATTTTACTTTTTTTAAGCAGAGGTCAATAATTTGTACGGCCCGCTGAGGATATTGTAAAAATTGAAATGGCCCTTGAGAGGAAAAAGGTTCCCCACCCCTGCCATAGAGTGTTAAAAGTAAATGTATTCAAACTGTAAAGCTGTCATAGTTTTGAATTTGCTGTATGATAGTGTATGCAAACCACAAACGTGTAATAGACGTGTTGGCAAGCAATGTCTGCACTGGGTATTTGAGGAATCCAATGGAGGCATTTCAGGGAGGGGGATTTGAGCCTTTGCAGACCATGTACATGCTCAAAAACCTATAACACACTACAGGAAAGGGAAAACTCTAAACAGCATAATAGAGCCCCTTTAATTAATATTATTTAGACGAATGGGAAATTACAGAAACTAATTTCATAAATTGTTCCTATTCTTTGAATCCGTTTCCCCAGTCTCGCCCCCCACTTCTAAAACTGTCCCTGAATGTAGCTTGTCACATTACAGCAATCTTAAATGTATCAAGATCAAGCAAAGACATCATAATAATCTGTATTCCAAGTATAGAAGAAAATAAAAAGGTTTCCAGGGACTGCTAGGCACTACCGTCGCCATTACCACCACTCTGACTCCATTTTCAGAGGTATAAAAGGAACTCTACGTTCTCTCCCAAAGGTATTAAAGACTGCATAAAAATGCCCCGTTACAATGCTGGCTGCCAGCCGTGATGTGAGCGTTCTCTTTCCCCTGGTGCATAATGCAGTTGCCACAATAACTCCAAAGCAGCCAGCCCTGGTCCACACCCAGTGTATTCACCATTTGTTTTCTCTAGCATGGATGCATTCAGAACACACTACCACTCCAACTAAATGAGTAAAGAATCGATACGCTGTTGTCTCCGAGATCGGGATTTAGCTCCAATTAGATTCAATGTTGAGGTGTCATGCTTGAGATTATTTTGTTTTGACAGAGTTGGGGGGGAGAACGTAATGAGCAGACATGTTGAATGAAAGAACCGGACAACACAGAGCACAGCTTCGGGATTATCACTCACAGTAACTGGGTTGTTTTGCTGAAATGGGAAATTGTTGACATTGATTTCCTTCTCTGGAGAAAAGTTCAAAGAGGGGACGAGTTTTCATTTTAAGCGATATGGTGATGTCTGCTTCTCTTTTTAAAGAAACAATTTGCACTGACAGCTGATTATTTATGTCTACTCCATACTCTCCTCCGCACCCACCACTTACATCTCCACCACTCTCCTCCCAATGCACCAAGGCACAGTCTCTATTACCTTCTTTCTCCGGGCACTTTCCTTGCTATCGTCTGCGCAGAAACAGCAAACTACAATCATTCAATTTTTTCAGCCTCGAGTGAACAGTCCAATTCCCTGTATGGATGGTGACCATTACAGATCAGACAGCGTGCGGGGGAATGTGTCACGCTCGATTGTCAGCCCGCAGAGTAACAGGTGGACACGTGACGAGTCGTTGAGTCTCAGCTCTCTCCCTGTGTAAGGAGCGAGTGCCCTGGGTCAAATGCAGGCAGTGACTGTAGAAGTGTAGCGGAGACAGACAGCGATCATAACAGGCCTAATGGGCAGGACTAATGGTGCAATGGGCTCCAATTACAGGCTTTTCTAACAGCTGCTCACCACCACTCCAGCTTCACCTGCGCGGGGAGCGCCCGGCAAGCGATGGCCAGTTGAGGACATCGTTAGCTCGCGTAGAGTTATATCCCCGGACTCGCCGCAGGAAACAATGGTCCACTGAACACAATTTAAGGGCTTCACTGTGCATGGAGGAGGGGGCTGGGCTTTATTATCTGACTAAGAGAAGTAATATTGGGTCACAAGATTTTTCTCTTTAGGCTATTTGAAGAGTTTGTTTCAAGAGAGGATTCTGTTGTTCCCTGCCCATTCTGATATTTGCAATGCTGAATCCAGAGGCACGTCATTCTTTAGTTAATATGGCTGGAGAAACCGACAAAGAGCCATGGGTTTACAGCGGCGATACATCACTGGGTATTATTTTCCCAGAGTTCTAATCAAAATATTAATTGTGCTGCAGTGCTAGGCTCCCTGGCTTCAATCCATCTGCGAGGAGTGCATTACATAAAGAGTAGGCCTCGGAAAAACCCCGCCCGCTTGTGTTCCCCAGCATTATGCACACACATTTATCTTCAAGGAGGGCAGCTTGTCCTGCTAGTGAATTACTCTCCAGCGCTTAAAGAATATTCATTCACTTACTGCCGGAGCAACCTGTCTGCTTCCTGCCCTTCTAAATGGCTGTGGATCATTATCAGTGATAGAGAGGTTCTTTCTCTCCCCTCTCTGGATGTTGGCAAGAGCTTTGTTTACAGTGTGTGTTCCACTAAACACTGTAGCTCAGCATTTGTATTGATGGATTAAAGCTTGTTAAGATGGCAGAAGCTTTTTGGGCCATCAGTGAGGCACTTCATTCATTCTTCAGCACATTAATCATTTATTTTGGTGAGAGGCAGAATTGATAAAGGAAAATCCCTGTTTATTTAAAAGCAAAGTGAGACTAGGCAAGAAAGATGAGACTCAACAAGAACAGTTTAGCCAGAATGTTTAAAGCTATTTGTATGCAGCTGCAGGCTTCAGCCATTTTCTTTTTTTCTTTGCAATTTCCACCTTATTGCACCTGCTGTTTTCTTGTTAGCCCAGTCCCAAATCACAGCAGTTACCTTTCTGAAAACATCAGGCCTCATACTTGGGGTTGGGTATCGTTTAAAGAGGACATATTGTGCTCCTTTTCAGGTTCATACCATTGAAGAGATAAGGCTATAGACGACTTCATTTCATTTTTACGGCATGCTGTGTGAAGTACACCACATTCAACTACGATAGTGTACCACTACTTGGCATTGTATTTGAAGAGCGCTTGGGTACGCTGAATCTGGGCTCAGGGGGATTGAATGAGGGTATTGTTTGACTATTGAAGTTTTGATACTTTGATACTATAGGTAACTTTGGTTAATTCATGAGTTTCCTTACATTTCACAACCTGTTGAATGAGTATTGTACAGAAGGGGGAAAACACCTGACTTAATAATTATTATGCCTCAATCTTATTTAAAAAAGCGTATAAACCATAACCAGAATAAACTAAGATAGAAATAAATACAACACACGTAACTTTTATCTTCACAATAAATTTTATAGCATGCATTTTTATTTGATACACAGAATAAGTTATCATGGCCACAATTGTTGAATCTGTCCATGTGACATAACCTCAATTATAAAAGTATGTGTCCATCTCTATCATCGCTCCTTGACTACAATGGAAAAAAGATGCCCCGCAAGATTTTCAGATACAAAATGAAAAAAAACTAAACAAAGCTTCTATTCACATTCAGTGCTACTCATAGAAATGCATTGGACATATCCTTGATCTCTAACAAACCGGTTGAATGCCTTCATAATAAAACATCTGATTCTTCTTGCAATGTGTAATATATGGACAGATTTTTGTTTTAAAACATTCAACAATCTTTATCAACAGAATGTGAGGATGTTGTTTTTTTGTCAAAGGCCTATGATGATTGTGTTGTGCATCCAACCCCTGCCCCTCCTGATTTGTAATAACATTTGTACTTCAACAGGCGATACCGAGTCCCTGTAAAGCTGCCCCGAGGGCTTGGTAATGACGCTGAAGGGCATGGCCCCTGGTGAGTGGCACAGTGAAGATGGTTGAAGCACTTGGAAAGCGACCATCATCATCATAACAAAGACACCATGGCCGTTTCTCAATGTCGAGTATACCTGCTGCAGAGCCACTATTTCAAGTATACTACGTCATCGAGTGGCGCCGAATGCTAGGCACTTAACATGCATTTAAACAGTCCTTCGGCGCCACTCGATGACGTAGTATACTTGAAATAGTGGCTCTGCAGCAGGTTTACTGGACATGGAGAAACGGCCCCTGTTTCGACGGCAAAAAAAGTGATACAATAAGAAGCAAAACTAAATCTTAACGTTAGCATGGCTTCCCACCCCCAAATATTTGCTTTTGGCTAGTAAAGAGATGACGGTCAAGGTTAGGCTCACAATTCTCCTAGACTGGTAAGCATTAATAAAAAAAACTTTCCAAAAAGATGGTTTTGATGCGTCCGTTTTTGTCCAACCTCACACTTGTAGATCAAAAGTAAAGTACAAATCGGGACAAAGGTTTTCTTACCAGTAAAATGTTTTGAATTTCCCCTTTCCTGTAGTCTGTTATATAGGTTTTTTTTGCATGTAAATGGACTAAGTTCACACCAGAGGGAGTATTTTTCCCCCCCCACTCCCCCACCCTGCCTGAAAAGCCTTCATCTATCTGTGTTAACCTCCGTAACATAATGAAACCACTCTGTAACCAGGGGCAGACTGGCACTAAAAATCAGCCCGGGCAACTCGACTGGCCCACTTCGGTACCACTAGTAAATTGTCAACGGGGGGGTACTAGTGACTTATCCGACCGGACCACTTCGGTACCGGCCCATCGTGATTCCGGTTAGCTAACCAATCAGAGCAGACTGGCCTCAGGTTTGGAACAGAGAGTGGAAAGAGCTGCTGCAGCACAGGCCGTAGGAGGAATAAAAATACCTTTTTAAACATTACAGCATGGAGACATGTCACAGTTGAGGAACAAAATACAAATATAAAACAGAAAATTAGCATAATGGGGACCCCCAAAAATGTAACGTTTTGTAAGCAGAACCACTAACTATAGCTAACGTCCCCATATATGAATATACAGGGGTATATCTAAGCAAATGACTGCGATACAGCATGAGCCAGACATCTCCATGGTGGATCTTTGAGAGCTGACCCGACACTTCCAGCTCAGCCTTTCTCGCCGCAAACTGGACCTCTGAATGCCAATTATTACTCCACAGATAATATCTGTGGTGACCATGTGAATCGAAGGTTCATAACCACATTGAACTTGAACCAGCATTAGCCCCCCACAAGTAAGGTTATATACATACTCAATATTGCATTTCAATAGGCTGACCTCAGCAGTTGTGGTTAGACATGCCAACTCTCCGAGCTCAGCAAAAGACTTCCCAGCATTATGAAAGTCAGTGGGTCACACAGTGAAGAGACATTATTCTCATATTAAACAGCGCCCCGTAACGTCCAACTCAGATCATTTGTTATTCCACAGGCACACTCAACACTGGGAAGTCGGTGAATACGGACACATTTTCTTCATTCCTTGTTTTCCCTCTTTAAAATTAATTGGTACTCCTGAGTAGACAGGCTGGTGTGGAACTGGAGCAGATAGGGCAGCATGCAGCACACAACTGCATCCCAAATGGGCTGTAATAGTGCGGGTGATTATTTTTGTATAAGTACCCGTGTTACTGCATATTTGAATGTGTTATGTAAGTGCTCTTAACTAAAAATGAACATGATAGCTCAGAGATTGTGTTATTTTTGCCTCTGTGCTTCAAGCCTGTTTGCTCTTTTCCTGTCCGTGGTGTCAGTCATCAGGTCCAAAACAATACTGGAATCATTCCCCTAAGAGGCCTTGGAAAAGATGCTGAGAAATAAACCTCAGATTGGCACTACTCATTCCCTCTTATATCTTGTGTTTGCTACATAAGAGACCTCTCCTCCCATGTTGCATAGCTTTTGTCTGATGGAGAAGGACATAGACAAGTCTTTTCCTCCCTCTATCTGTTTTATAGGGAGTCTGCAGAACTCAATGTCCATGTCATTTAAGGCCTGGTGTAGGGAAGAGTTGTTGTCAGAGGTGTAAAATGTGCCCTTATCTACCTTCCACACACATTTATCTCTTCAAGTTTTTCAAACAGTCGTTCACTGCCAAAACAGGTCATAATGTGCACTATATTTCAAACATATAGAGCAACAACATATTTTAAGGTTGTTTAACCATATAATTTGATTTGAACATCTGTGGAAACAAGGATGTTCACTAATGGCGCATTTCCACTGCAACGGGGTAGCCCCGTTTAAGCGTCCTCGCTCAGGCCTCGGGCTGCCTCGCTGGCCGTCCGAGGCCGTGGCGCATTTCCATTACAGTTTAGGACCTGGGGTAGCAACGCAGTGTAGGCGGGGCGATCGGCTTTGTTTTTGTTCACATTTCGAGTTGTTCCGTCGAGCTCCCGCTGGATTTGATCATCCCCAATGAGATGTAGGAACGTCGTCACCTCCTCGGTCGACCACGGTGTGCTTTTCTTATTAGACGTAGCCATTTTTGTAGCTCATCCGTTTACAAAATGCTGTTTATAAAAATGCTGCAAGCTTGCTTCTAAATATATATGCGACGCTAGGGATGATCTCGCGCGCGATCTTGTGACGATTCTCTCTGACCAATCAGCAGTCGAGAGTGTTGACGTCACTAGTTCAGCCCTGGCCCTGGTCTGATAGAACCACGATTTTATGGGGCCGGAAAAAGAGGGAAAAAGTACCCGCTAGCCGGTACTAGGCTATATGGAAAGGCCACCAAAAACTGTCCTGGACGGTTAAGGACGCTTAAACGGGGCTACCCGCTGCAGTGGAAATGCGCCATTAGACACTAGTAAAGCTGTCATTGTTCGAGCATAAAAATATGGCCTCTTGCAATTTCCATAATTCAAGTAGAGAAACAAGGGCACAGTTAAAGTGAGCTCCTGTCTCTGCAGCGAAAGGCTTTTTAAGTATTGAAGACCCACCATATTTGTTTTAGTACATGTTGTACAACTCCCATTTCTCTTCTCTGTTGCCACTCTACATATTTGACAACCTCTCACAACCCCAGAGCAAATCTAGAAAACAGCTGTACACGTTACTTCTCTTCTTCCCTTCATGATAACTCTCAATCTTTAGCATTTATAATGGGTAAATACAATAAAAACGTCACTAAATAAAGAGTTAAGAATACAATATAACACTTTGATGCAGTTGCAAGCAATAGAAGGACATTTTGAAGGGACAGTTAACATGTTTTGAAATATACTTCACTTGACCTTTCTTAGTAATAGTTAGTTGAAAAGATTGAAAACACACTAATGTATACAGTTAATATATAGGTGGTGCAAGCAGCAAGTTAGCTTGGATAGCCTGTCCCTGTTCTCATCAGCCTAACACAGGGGTGTCCAAACTACGGCCCGGGGGGGGCAAATACTATTACACAGTAGTATTCATGTGTTAATAAGCCAACTTTTAAAATAAATTCAGTCAATTCAAAAATTAGAAACATTTTTTTGCATATCTTAGTTGATAAGAAAAAAGCCCAATGACTTATTTACATAACAAGCTTGAAATACACCCTTCATATTTCTCTTTATTATAATCAATCTGAGGCTTCTGTTTTAACCTCTTAAGCCCTGAGCCTGTTTTTAAGGTTTCAGGCTCGAAAATGCTATGCCCAAAACAAATGACTATAACTTAACTTCTAAAAGGGTTATATGAATAATTTATTTTATCAAAGCAAGGTTACATCTGTGAGTTGGATGTAGAAGTGTCAGAATCAATATAGATATTTCTCAGTCAGAGTAAATTCAGATGGAACGTTCAACATAGTAAAAAAAAGGTAAATTCTTACCCCCGCCTAAAAAAAAAACATTACTTATAGTGAAAACCACCCTTGAATAGTATAGTAGACTAAAAAAAAAAATTATTTTTAAATTACATTTTTTTTGTATGTAAATGGTGTGTGTGTGTCTTCTAGGAAGGTTTACTTACACAATAACAATTAGGAAACATAGGATACACTTGTCTCTTGTCTTGAGCAAATCTATTTAAAAAATAACACAAAAAAACGACACTAAAACCGAAATAACACCACGAGCATTTTTTTTGTAAATACTGGCAAAAAAGAAAAAATGTACACAACCTGAATGTGTTTAGTGTTTTTGAATTGAGGCACCAGGCACTTAGTGCAGTAGATAGGTCTTCACCGTTGTGTTGCCAGCATCAGAGCACCTCCTGAGCGCGGTGGCATCTTCCCCATAATACTTGGGAATGCATACGAGTGATGATGGGGGGAGTGGTGGTGCTGCTGCAGGGACTTCACCCCTCATGTCTGCAGCAAGCTGCTCCCTGAAGGACTTCTGGGTGTGTGGCTTCGTCCTGCCGGGGTCACCCCTCATCTTGTGCAGCTCCTTGTGGAGAAGGAAGCTGTTCACCACTGCAATGTCCAGAAAATGGTAAAAAAAAGGTCTTGTACCATTTCATGGTTTTGTGGTGAACGCTGTAGTACCCAATCAAAGCATCGGACATATCCACGCAGCCCATGCTTCCGTTTCTGCAAGCATCATTTACCTACATTTGATTGATTGTGCTAACTTATAACTGAACTTATGAGGCTATATATACACCTCTAGTGAGCGGCCCAGCACTTCGTATATTTTTCTGTATGTGGCCCTCGGTGAAAGAAATGTGGACACCCCGGCCTAACAGAACCTCTAAAGCGGTTGAAGCATCCAACACAAATGGAAGGATTATTATTGTCTGTATTGTTGTCCTTGGCTTGTCACAAAAAGCGGTCGTTGACTTCACACTCGGCAGGTGTGCTGAGGAGCCAGGAAGTGCAGTGTTTAGTGTGAGCTCTACTTGACAAATGTGTTTATGTGTTATGTACACAGCAGGCTGAAATGTCCAGCAGGGCATCGCCAGCCGACAGTTGTATTCCCACTGTCATGATACCGAACTGTCATCTTGTATTACATGCAAAGCTTTTTATCAACGTTCATACATGAAGCTTTAAATGTCTTCAATATATATATTATGATACAAATAAAATCATTAAAATGAATTAAGGGACTACTGAAATTAAATGAGGGGTTAGAGAAAAGAGGAAGGCTGACTATTGAGTGCAATCTATTAACTTACTCCGAACTCATCTACGAAAAGTATAATACTGATAGAATAAATGTGGACGTTTTTGATATATACACAACTGTGAAGAAATAATGGCTTTAAACAGAATGAATAGACATGCAACAAAATAACTGTGCAGCATTCAAATGTTGATTTATATTCATTGTAATGAAAGAAGCTTTGATTTGACTGCTTAATACAAATGATGCGGATTAAATAATGTGTATTCTTTTGTTCTGGGAGTATAAAATGTAACTTACATATGTATGCAAATATGTCTGTCAGTTTTGGTTGAACTGAATGTTCAGGGTTGGTAAATTGACAGCACTATAAAGAAAAATATTACGACCACAATCACAACCTCCCACCCTTGACAGAGTTAACTAAGCATAATGTGTTGTACTGTTTTTATAGAAGATACTTAACTACTCTGTCATTAAATATACTGCTGTGTAGAGCATGATGGCTCAGACAGTAAAAGCGCTCACACATTTATCCACTCCTCCTATATCGTGTCAGAGTCCCCCCTACAAACCAATCGCTAAGATCTTGACGTCCTGTCATGCTTTAGGTAAGGTATGACAGGGAGAGCTGTGTTTGTTAAAGGGTGTTTTTTTCACACTGTGTGCTGGAGCTGCAGCAGAATGATCCAGAACACATTGTTCTCATTATGTTCACTGGAAATAATCAGAGTATCATTAATTTCTCCATTTTATAAAATCACCTCACAGTCACTGCAGGGATTGCCCATGCGAGGAAGGCGAGGAAAAGCAAAAGCAGCACTGGGCTGTGTTGATTTTGGTTGAGTTGCCCTTGGACAAATTCGCCTAACAGATAAGAGCTGCAAACAACATTTCCAAAAAAGCACAAACATTCGAAAAATGTCTCTTAGAATCTTAATTCAACCAAGACTCAAGATAATTTTTGACATGCCTACAGTCAGCCAAGGAAGAGACTAATAGGAAGTTGGAGTAACTTTTAATGGTAGCAGCTTTATCTGAAATAATGAGCCATGGTGTTTGAATAACTTTGAAAAGCAGCCATGAGGGACACATCTCATGCAGCATTCATGTCAAAACAGCATTAGCACAATTACCAGTTTGTGACTTGTATAGTGTTGACGTCAACAAGCAGGTTGCAATTAAAGCTGTGAAAACTGTTTATAATGTGTTCTGCGGCTCAAGAAGAGCTATTACAAAGTTTGCAAACAACTCTGATAATGTCATCAGTCAGCTCAGCTTGGTGACTATAAGAGGAAAGATGCGTTAGAATCTGGGAGTGTGGTGTTAAAAAGAGGTGAGAATTTGGCAGGGAAGGTTTCATTAAGTAAATATGTCCTGTTGCATTATGGGAAGTGTAAGATCATGGTGTTTTGGAGTTCACATCAAACTGCATTCTCAAATATGTTTCGAGGGAAAAGGTTTTTCTCAGGAATTTCGTTAAAAGTGATAAACATTGCAAATAAGACAAAACTACTAGTTTTTTTTGTAATCATGTTTTGGCTTAAAATGAGCAAAACGTTATTGAAGTAACAAACATACATTTTTAAAAAGTAAACGTCGACTTTTGGTTTCACCAGGGACAGGAACAAAGTAAAAAAATGATAATGTGTGCAACTCGATTTTGACAGGAAAGCTACTGGAGACTTCTAGAATTGTGTGAGTAACACTGTGTTTGTAGACTTCTCTGTTTCAGTGTGTGTACTCTGTATCAATGCTCTGTAGTTGATCTGACTGGAATTGTGTTTTTAAAAACTCAAAACCGCTACAGTATCTGTCAGACAGAAACTTGGGAAAAGTCATTTGACTGAAACCTTAAAAGTGAACTAACTGACTACTAGGGTTAACTTTGATTTAAACATTTGTAGAATACTAAGAGCTTTATTGAGTAGGTGTAACTGTATTAAGGGTTAAACTCATAACTTTATAACTTAGGGTTTAATGTAATTGACTTAAAAGACAATAACATATCAGGAGGAAGCCAGTCCAGATTTCCTTTTGAGGGCCACCAGCTGCAGTTAACTAATTAAAAGGATGTTGCCCCACAGCTGTGAGAACTCAGCAATCAGGTGTCCATTTTAGGTAGCACTTTCCTGGAGCGTCAGCTTCAGCGTCAGACAGGCTAAGACTGACAAAGACATTAGAGTCCTACAGGAGTAAGACTGACAAAGACATTAGAGTCCTACAGGAGTCACGAGGGAGGCAAAGAGGAGGCAAATCCTACTCTGATTGAGCTAAGTATCGCAGGTGTTTTTATTTTGTTTTATTTTATTTGGTTGTTTAGCCCCTCATGCTATAATCATGTGTATTTTCTCCATTCCTGTTCATGTGTCTTCTCGCAATTATCACTGGCCCCGTGTATCTCCTAATCGATATAACCGGCCTGCTCTCGTCTATCCCACATGCTCCACTGAGATCCAACATCTAGTTTCTGGTGGCCTGTGGAATTGCCAGTCAGCTGTTCCTAAGGCTGACTTCATCTCTGGCTACGCCTCCCTGCAGTCTCTGGATTTCCTTGCTCTCACTGAGACCTGGATTACTCCATCCAACACATCCACCCCAGCAGCTCTCTCCACTGCATATTCCTTCTCCCATACACCCAGACCAACTGGCAGAGGAGGTGGCACTGGTCTCCTGCTCTCTCCCAAATGGAGCTTTTCCCTCTTCAAGCTACCTAACTTCACTCCTTCCCACCTTTGAATTCCATGCCGTCACAGTAACCCATCCTATACAGTTAACCATTGTTGTTCTCTACCGTCCACCAGGCGCCTTGGGGGACTTCTTGGAGGAATTAGATAATCTCCTCTCACACATCCCTGAAACTGGCCCTCCCGCTGTACTTCTCGGAGACTTCAACCTCCAGACGGGGAAGATAGACGAACTAACATCTCTGTTAACCGCCTTTGCTTTCTCACTCTCTCCGTCCCCACCGACTCATAAAGCTGGCAATGTCCTTGATCTCATATTCTCAAGGAACTGCGCTACTTCTAACCTCTCTGTAAACCCGCTCCACACATCCGATCACTTCTTCATTTCATTCTCTCTATCCCTTTCCAAACATAACAAACTAATCTCTTCTCATCCTTGCACTTGTCCGCCGTAACCTTCGCTCCCTCCCTCTCCCCCTCTACCTTTGCCTCGTCGGGGCTCTCAGCCCTCCCTTCCTCTGATTCGTTCCATCTCCTGCCTCCAAACTCTGCTGCAGAAACTCTCCTCTCTACTCTCTCATCCACTCTGGACTCGCTCTGTCCTCTCACATCTCGGCAGGCTCGTCAGTCCCCTCCTGCTCCCTGGCTAAATGATGTACTGCGTGCTAATAGAACCGTCCTTAGGGCAGCAGAGCGGAAATGGTGGAAATCCAAACACCGTGACGACCTCCTAACCTATCAGGCTCTCCTCTCCTCTTTCTCTGCTTCGATCTCTCAGGCAAAAAGCACTTTCTTTCAAGATAAGATCCAATCTTCCTATTCCAATCCTAAAAAACTATTTTCCATCTTCTCCACCCTCTTGGACCCTCCAAAAGCTCCTCCCCCCTCCTCACGTCAGGAGGTCAAGCGACTTTGTTACCCACTTTGAAAAAAAGGTTGATGATATTCGCTCTTCTTTTTCTGACTCACCTTTACTCACCGCTGACCCTCCATCCACCAACACACTTACCTCCTTTTCCCCTCTCTCTCCAAGTGAGGTTCTTACCCTCATTACCTCTGCCCGCCCTACCACCTGTCCTCTGGACCCTATCCCTTCAAACCTCCTTCAGACTATCGCTCCTGATATTCTACCGTTTCTCTCCCATTTCATCAACACATTCTCTAACTTCTGCGTCACTTCTTCCAAACAGTCTCAAGGAGGCAAGAGTAAACCCTCTCCTAAAGAACCCACTCTCAACCCGTCTGATGTTATAAACTACAGGCCTGTCTCTCTCCTCCCGTTCCTGTCTAAATCACTTGAACGCGCTGTCTTTAAACAACTCTCCTGTTATCTCAATCAGAACACCTTCTGGATCCGCACCAGTCTGGTTTCAAGGCAGGTCACTCCACAGAAACCTGCTTCATTGCTGTCACGGAGGAACTGCACACTGCCAAAACTGCATCCCTCTCCTCTGTCATCATCCTGTTGGACCTGTCTGCTGCATTCGACACAGTGAATCATCAGATCCTCCTTCGCACTCTCCAAAAACTTGGAGTTTCAGGCTCTGCACTTTCCCTCCTCACCTCATACCTGAAAGACCGTACCTACAGGGTGACTTGGAGAGGGTCTGAGTCCGACCCTTGTCAATTAACTACAGGGGTCCCTCAGGGCTCTGTTCTTGGTCCCCTCCTCTTCTCCCTGTACACAAACTCGCTCGGATCAGTCATTAGCCCGCATGGTTTTTCTTACCACTGCTACGCTGATGACACCCAATTAATTCTGTCCTTTCCCCGCTCAGAGACCCAGGTCGTCGCACGCGTCTCTGCTTGTCTAGCTGACATCTCTCAGTGGATGTCTGCTCATCACCTCAAGCTCAACCTTGACAAGACTGAGCTGCTCTTCCTTCCGGGAAAAGATTGTCCCACTCTTGACCTAACAATCAACATCGGCACCTCAGTTGTTTCCCCGACTCAGACTGCAAGGAATCTGGGTGTGACCCTAGATAACAACCTGTTCTTCACTGCAAACATAGCTGCTACAACCCGTTGCTGCAGATACACGCTTTACAACATCAGGAAGATACGTCCCCAGCTGACACAGAAAGCGACTCAGGTTCTGGTCCAGGCTCTCGTCATCTCACGCCTAGACTACTGCAACTCCCTCCTGGCTGGTCTACCTGCATGTGCCATCCGACCTCTGCAGCTCATCCAGAATGCAGCGGCTCGTCTGGTCTTCAACCTTCCTAAATTTTCCCACACTACTCCGCTCCTCCGCTCCCTTCACTGGCTTCCGGTAACTGCTAGAATCCACTTCAAGACACTGGTACTTGCTTACCATGCTGCGAATGGATCTGGCCCTTCCTACATCCAGGACATGGTTTAAACCGTACACCCCAGCGCGTGCACTACGCTCTGCATCAGCCAAACGACTCGCTGCGCCCATCGCTGCGAGGGGGACCCAAGTTCCCAACGGCGAAAACACGTGGGTTTGCTGTCCTGGCTCCAGGATGGTGGAATGAGCTCCCCATTGACATCAGGACGGCAGATAGCTTGCACATCTTCCGGCGCAAACTGAAAACTCATCTCTTTCGACTCCACTTCGAGCGATAGAACTATTAACGAAGCACTTTTATACTAATAAAGGACTGGCTTTTCTAAAGCCAGTTGAGTAGCACTTGAAATGTTTTTGCTCTATGAAACCTGATGTACTTATATGATTCTGTTTTCTTCAAGCTGTATTTTGTTGGACGAACGCACTTATTGTAAGTCGCTTTGGATAAAAGCGTCAGCTAAATGCAATGTAATGTAATGTAATGTAATAATTAGGGCCGGGACTCGATTAAAAAAATTAATCTAATTAATTAGAGGCTTTGTAATTAATTAATCGAAATTAATCGCATTTTTAATCACATATAAATATTTCACCTGAGAACAGTGAGAAGCAATTTTTTTCACATGGATTTTAGTATACCATTAGGCGCATTCACACCGCAGTACTTTTCCCACAAAGGTTCATGAGAACTCTTTGAACCTGGGGTGGATTAGGCAAATGAAGCCGCTGACGTCACTTCTTCTTCTTCTGCTTTGGGTTTACTGGCAGGCCGCAAACCACTTCACGGCGTATACTGCTGCCCAAAGTCCCTGGCCGGAAGTCCCCGGAGTTGGGGACTGCCTTCAGTAGAAGCTGCTGGGACTCCCAGCAGCTTCTACTGAAGCCTTCCGAGTAAATCGCCAGAACGCCGACACCTCCTCATCTCCACCGCTCCCATGTTTTATTTTGTGTTGACATAAGTTATTCTCTCTCCGTTGGTGCGCGGGGCTAATGCTAATAATGCTAATGCGAGGATAATAAAATGGCGGCTTCACAAAACTTTTTGGGAGTTTTACGGGGCGTGGTTTGCAATCCGCCCAGCCAATCAGAAATATAGCTCTTTTCTCACAAGAGAGCCGTACGAAAGTCCCTGCTCTCTAGCAGCTCTCTGCTCTCTAGCAGGGACTTTCGTGGGGGTAAAAAGGTTCTCATGAACTAATTTTAGTACCGGCTCTTTTTGGTGTGAACGCGATAAAAGAGGCTAACGTCCACGCTAGCTTCCACGCTAGCTGCTATATGTTTTGCATTGAGGTGATACTTGAGGCTTGATGTGCTGCGGTGATATGCGAATTCCTTTTTGCATAATTTGCACACAACCGTGCTCTTATCGACGCTTCCATCCGTCCGTTTTTTTAAAACAAACATTTCCCACTGTTGTTCACTGTGGTTTGTTGTTGTCTGAAGTCATGAACGTTAGTTGGTGCTCCAGTATAATCGGTACGCCTGAAACTCATCCAGTGAGAAACGTTCCGCGGTGCAAAAATAAGTGCGATTAAAATGCGTTAATTTTTTTTTAACGCGTTAATTTTTGTGTAATTAATTAATCTTAATTAACGCGTTAAAGTCCCGGCCCCTAGTAATAATGTAACAGAGGACATATTACTTTTAAAGAAGTTTAGTAGTTTTGTAACACAATATTTAACCAGATTGTTATGAATGCACTTACACTTTAAAGGAGAATTAGCCTTATTTAAATGATCTTAGTGGTTTTCAAAGTGTGAGGCGCGGCTCCCTGGGGGGCGCCAGAGAGCTTCAGGGGAGGCGCAGCGTGAGAACAAAATAACGAGAAAAAGATGAGTAAAGTGTCACTTGCACACTTTTGGCTGTCTGTGGCGACCGAGTTCCCCTATCTCACCAAAAAGGCTGTAAAAGTGCTCATTCCCTCCACCTCCACCCAGGGGCGGACTGGCCATCTGTGTGTTCTGGAGAATCACAGAACGGCCGGTCGTCAGCGGGCCGTTAACGGCCGGCTCGGCTCGCTGGCGGCCGGGACTGCCCTTTATTTTTTATGTTTTTAAACGGCATCATTTAAGTTGCGCTGACAGGCGACAGAGGTCCGTTCAGCGGGCCGTTTCGACGCAGCGATGGCTCCCCCCCCTGATTTTTAGTCCCAGTACGCCCCTGCTTCCACCTACCTGTGTGAGTGCGGGCAGGGCCGGCCCTTGGCATAGGCAGTATAGGCGAATGGTAAGGGTGCATCAATCAATGGGGAATGCTGAACATTTTTAAAAAAGTTAGAAATTTAAAAAATATATATATTTTTTTAATTTCATAACACAATTTCCCGATTTTGGATCAACAAAATACATCTTATTATCTTATATTGTGAAATAGTTCTTTTTTTGAAATAATGGTTTTAGTGTGCAATTATAGGTTTTAGTCTTTTATTTGTTTTAATATAAAATAAATCAAACTCCCAAAAAAGGTATACAGCTTTTATTAACATTGGTATTTACTGTGTAAGCGGCCGCGGGGGGGAGAGCTTTAGAGAGCTCTCTCCTGAAAGACTGAGAGGCTCTGATAACCTCAGCTCAGTGAGGTAAAGGCACACCTTTATATGATCATTATAGTTATAAAAAAATAAGAGAATAGATTTCCATCTATTCTCTTATAGTATAAAATACTATATGACAGTAAAAAAAAGTTGTTTAATAAATAAGAATACAGTTTAAAAGGGGAGTGATTTGTAAAATACCCATAAATAAAAAGAAAATCTGTTTAATATGGGTGTTGAGAGATGTATCCATAGATCTCTTCATGTTGCTCTCAAAGTGCACCAGATTGATGCTTTTAACTTCAATATAAAAAAATTAAAAAATCTTCCCGGGGGAACATGCGCCCAGACCCCCCAAGAGGAGGTTAGGTCCACCTCCCACTTAACTCATGTTCAAATGGATACAAATACATTTGCACACATCTTGTGTCCATATATTCTGGTACTGATATTCTGAACAATCTGTGCTGTTGTATTTGCTGTAAAGTGTCTCTACTGTAGGCTATTTTTATTTTATGTACAGCACTTTGGCTCGACCAAAAATCGTTTATAAATGTGCTATATAAATAAAACTTGATTTGTTTTGATCTTTCTGTTTTGGTGGTCATGCCACAACCGTGCATGCATGCGTGAGTCATAGTGAGTGTCTGCATCATGGGGGGGGGGGGGGCGCCAGCTAAAATCTTGCCTAGGGCAGCAAATTGGTCAGGGCCGGCCCTGAGTGCGGGTTTTCTGCATTGACTTTGATCAAAAGCAAGTACCGGTCAAGGCTGCAGCCAGAGGATGATCTGCGTTTATTCCAGTCTACATTGCATCCCGTCATCATCCGCCTGTGCGCATCAAAGACGCAGACTCATTGTTCCCACTAAAGTAGGGGTGAGTGTAATAAGGAGGCAAAGTTGACGTTCAGTGTGTTGCCGGGAGCATATAAGGATTTATCCACGATGTTGAAAATGTTAAAAAAAAAGAAAAAATTATTTTTAAAACAAAGATAAAAAGGTTTTAAAAAAGTTATTGTTTAATGTTTTAAGGAGGTCACGCTACTCAGCCAATCAAATCGGTGCAGTCAGTGAGTCAGCACGATAGATTCAAACACAGAGATGAGACAAGAAGAGAGAAACAGTCCGAGTCATTTCAAATGGCGTGCTCAAAAAAGAGAAAGGTAGACAGCGAAAACAGAGCATTTAATGACATTTTCTCTTACTGGACCTCTTTGAAATGCAATTGAATACCCCTGCATTATATCAACAACAACAATAATAATAATAATAATAATAATAATAATAATAATAATAATAATAGCAATAATAATTGGGAGGGGGGCGCGGCTGTTAAGTTTCTCTGAGGGGAGGCTCACCTTCCCACACTTTGAAAACCCCTGCTCGAGATGATAAACAATGGCATTTAATGTACCTACATTTTCAAATACCTGAACTTCATTTAAAAAGGATGACGCTTTTAGTACCGGTGAGAAAAGTGCTGACTGCTAGATACAGGTTGACTTTAGAAAAGGGGACGTATGTTGCAGACGTGTTGAGCTGCAGTGATGGATACTGGTAATTACGTTTAGTTATCTCATTTAACCCTACACACATGCACACGTTTAATTGCCTGGAAAAGAAAAATCCAGCTCAAGTTAATCTGGTGTAAGGGGATCTCATGTGGAGGAACCTAAAGAGTGATGGTGCGGGGCTCCCTCTCTGCAGACGGGGCGTGGCTGCTCCAGAAGCCCCAGGGAGAGGAGATTAGTACGACTCTGATCTCTGCACCGCAAAAGCATCATCTCAGTGAGGGAGCCACAGTTTGTGCACTTTATATGTGTGGGAGGGTGTGAGAGAGAAATTACATTAATCTCGCACTGAATAACAAGAATATGTAAAGAAAATACTGCCAAAGCTAAATGTAGAAGCACATTTCCTATCTTTCCTTTTTGCACAGTAGTGATTGAATGCAAAGCTACAATAATTCTCTGTTTGTGGCACCAACATATGTTTATACCATGAATGTGTATTTCATACTCTGGTAGTTTTCAGGACTGCTTTGTTTCAATTTTTTTTTTTATTCTATCCTAAATGTATAAAAATCGTCACAACCTCATGTAAAATGTTGTTAGTAGCAGAGTTTTACATGAGGTTGATCAGAAAAGTAAAATAAACCTTTATCAATGTACAAAGGCCATTTCATTTTGGGCATGAGCAAAAGCAAACGGAAAGTAGACGTGTGTACAGGAAGTAGATGTGTGTACAGGAAGTAGAAGTGTGTACAGGCAGAAGTACACGCAAAAGAGCTGTTTGTTGCGCAAATAATATAAAAGTAACAACTAAGCCACATCGATAAAATGCAGCTTTCCTTTTGTAAAGGTGAACATAATTATTTTCAGGCGTTTTCCGAAAGACCCTGAGATATCACAACGAGCCAAGCTACAATCATTGTTACTGCCTTGTAACCTTTTGCCATAGTTGGGGATGCAGGTTTCCATCATTTAATGAAGGTGGTTGATCCCTGATACAACATCCTGGTTAGGAAATACCTTATGTCTAAAGAAAACCCAAAGCTGTGTACAACAGGACGGCTCCATAGTAACTGCAAACAGTGCGGTTTTAACAAGATGTATGAGGAGAGTGAGAATAACTGAAGCTTATTAGCTTGTATCAGGACATCTTATTGGTCAGAATTGGCGATACAGGCGTGCACTCTTGAGACGGTCCATGTAGCTGTAGCAGCACACAACAAACAAAATATCTGAGCTCCTCAAAAAAATATCTTATGACTGGCAAGGTCCGTGCTGTTATTACGGACAATAGAGCTAATATGGCCTCAGCTGTGAACACCACTGGATCACATTCTGTACTTTTGACACACTGCAAATAGTTGTGAAGGACTCCATTAAGACCGACACGAGCTCGGTGTCAATCCTGGAGAGATGTGCTGCTATCGTTCAATTCTCCCACCAAAGCACCAACATTTCAGACAAGCTAAGAGAAGGAAGAATTCAGTTGCAATTGCCAGAGTAAAGACTAATCCAGGCCAATTAGGTATTGTACATGCAGGGGAGATGGTATGAACAGCAACAAGCTTTTATATGAGCACTTCGTCTTCTTGGGAGAACTCCTAGTGCTAGATTAAAGGAGAATGGTTCCGCATCAGCCTTATCATCCTTAATGGCTGTTGAAGAGGCCATTAGATCAGTATGTAACCATTCCTAAAGTCATGTCTCCAAACAGCAACCTTCTGCAGTAGGGTATCACTCAGGCTATGCAACCCAATGCCACCGGAGCTTTCAAAAGATTGCACGCTGCACTTTTATGGACTAAAGCTCCAAAAGTATTGTTTTAAGCAATATTGGGAATTCATAAATAATTAAATTGTGGCTCATTGTTGAGATGCAACCCTTGGAAGTTGTGATGGACAGGCAACAACCAACGAACCCTTCATTACTGCATCGACCGTCTCTATGGAAACAGCCTTGTCAATACAGAGGTTCACCAGGAACAAAGAGTGAAAGGAACGGTGCAAACCATTCAACATCCAAGGAGGATTATGGCAGGAGTATGATGTACATCTAATGGATTAGCAGGGAACACAAATGTATACGTTGAGGAGAAAGTGATCCTAAGGAGTGAGGCCGTTTGCAAAGTGGCAAACATATACATTTGAACTGTTCCAGCAGAGAAGATGGTTTCCAAGGCAGGAGAGACAGGAAATCAAAGACAAAATCAGCTTAAAGTTTTTCAAAAGAATACGTTACTTTTCTTGAACACCACTCGAGAAGAAAAATCTCTTGAGAGCAATTCATAAATGTTAGAATGTACTTAATGTTACTTGTTTTCCCCAAACAGTTATTACAAAGATAAGCTGCTTTTCATGTAGGCTAAGGACATATTTATGACAAATCTAAATTAAGTATTTTTTAGAGGTTTGCTTAATATACTGTATATAGGAAAATAAAGATACTCTGAAAAACAATCATGGCATATTTAAGGAGATTAATTCATCTTCTTAAACGAAAGTGTAAATTAGCATAAATATGTTTTTATTAGTGACAGTGGCAGCTGTGCAGCTCTGTATCTCTTATCTTATCCGAAAGGAGAAAGACTTGGAATGGAAGATAAGTTCAAGGTAGTTAGTAGGCGTTAGGTAAAGGGCGTTGTATAGCAGGGTTTTGAAGACTTTTTTTAAACCAGGCTTTATTAACAGCTGTTTACTGAATAAATGAATGCCTTCAAACCATCTTTCTATTGTTTTATTTTAATGGAGATGTTGTTTCCCAGGCACTTAGGCAATCTGCCAAATTGTTACTTTAAACATCCCTTATGGCCAATAATTTAAATGCCTAATAAGAAATCTGTATAAATCTCATGATTATTATTAGCAAAGATCTTAAGTCATGAGGAGCAATCTTTAGGGACACAATCACTAGAGGTTTCTCAATACTCTAATTTCCCCTCCTCGACTCCTATCCTCGAGACTTAGTGCCGCCCACAGGAGATGCGAGCGGAGGACTGAGGAGGGGAACCGAGGACTGAGGAGGGGAAGCAGCAGGCGGTTAGAGGAATGAGAACTCCTCTCCTCTGAGCGGTCATTTTAAAGAGACGTCCATTAATGATGACAGGAGGCACAGCAGCCCTCTGTCTGATGGACAGATGTGTTCATGACGACTTATATATTTAGTTTTAATTCATTCACAGTGCGGTATAATGAGACAATAACAGGCTACAGATGCGGACATATACACACACATATATTTATATATACAATTTCAGAATCAAACAAGTATGAGAGCACTCTCATAATAACGTAACACAATCAGAGACTGGATATATCCGGAAATGCATCCGCGGAGGAGCCGTGGAGGACCCATCAGTGTCTCCTCGGTTAGAGCTCCTCCAGAGAGCCTCCTCGATGCTCGATGTGCATTTAGAGAAATTAGATGTCCTTCAACATGGCGCGCTGAAATCCATTTCCGGGTCACTACCGGAGGACCGAGGAGTCGAGGAGTCGAGGAGGGAAAATTAGTAGTATTGAGAAACCCAAATCTCACTTATCGTGTGTGTGTGTGTGTGTGTGTGTGTGTGTGTGTGTGTGTGTGTGTGTGTGTGTGTGTGTGTGTGTGTGGTGTGTGTGTGTGTGTGTGTGTGTGTGTGTGTGTGTGTGTGTGTGTGTGTGTGTGTGTGTGTGTGTGTGTGTGTGTGTGTGTGTGTTGCAACAGTGTCAGTCTGACAAATATAACTGCAAACAATTTTGTTCATATTGGTTTTCATCCAACTAATGAATTTATTTACATCCCACTATCTTTTGAGTGACATTTTATATTAATTAAATATGTCTTTCTTATTTCAATGTTTTTGTTGTTTTTAGTATCCGACTGCGTTTATTTCTGTCAGTATCTGCAGCCGCCCACTCATCTTTGATCAGTGTAATCAATTTACATACATATTCTCCACAGCTTGTGTCGCTCCATATTGTATCTGTCGTATGTAAAGGTCCCCTCTGTTGTCTTTGTTGTTATGGCCATGTATGTCTAACATCTGATCAATTATTAATCAAAGAACACATGCAACCCTTTTATAAATAAATTGAGCAATTTGCACTCAACGCTGTATATCAATAGCCCATATGACAAACACGACACGGCCCTCTGCGGCTAGCCGGGATTCATCAATAGATCATGAATCGACAAACAGTGGCCAGTGTGATCGTATCTCTGCGATGAGTGATGGCATCTCTCGGAGCGCAGGAAATTAAGAGAAACAATAACCAGATGGAGATTCCTGTCATGTCTGCATTTTATTCCGAGGGTGAAGGATGTGACGGTTACAAAGGACTTGTCTGCTTTCATGTCAAATAAATACCTTGTTATTAAAGTGAGGAATATAGCAACACACAATGTTTCCATTTCTACCCTTTTAATAAACTCCCAATACTTTAAAGTTAACTTAATTTAGCTGCCTAGCTAGTGGAACTGTGCTTTACAAAGATAAAGACACGTTTGAAGTTTTCTGACAGCCAACTTACAGCTGAGGAGGATTTCTTTAAAACCTTACAACCCTGCCATAGACTGGACGAGAACATTTCTGTTCTTTGATAAGCTTCATGCCTTTCCTCTGCAGTCACTACTCTTATTTGTTTATTTCATCACAGACCCTCTCTGTTTACTGTTTTTATATCATTCGAGGCCCTCTATATACTAACAGCCATGAGAGTTACATGACTCTTCTGGCTCCGTTTTCCCCTTGAGATATTCTACAGAGGTAATGTGATGATTAAAATGTCTTAATGAATTCACATAAAGTGTAATATGTAATCCTTTAAGCTTGTTGGCATCATTTAATTGAGGGGTATTCTGCTAATATCGAATCTAACAGCCACTGCTAACCATCTACTATTTGGATAAACAAACTTTCATCTCCTCCAACAGAGAACATCCTCTCAGGCGGATCAAATGTGCTTTCTGGACTGGGAGATTGGGATCACCGTCACTCAACTGCGCTTGTTCCTTCAGGTCCAGCACAGCTAGAGGCTAGGTTCATCAGCGATAGAGAAATGAAAGAACCTGACATTTGGCAAATGATTCAGCATCATTGGGAAAGTCTGTAATAATGCATATTTAATTATATTTCTCAACTCATGAAGGTCACTGCTGGGGAACTCTTCCCATAGATCAATACGTCTGCATGACCTGGAAAGTTAATACGATCGCTCTGCTGCCGCGGAATTTCTCCCCGAGCACTGATCGCCATGATTTCTGATGATTTTCCTCCATAATCATTCATCTGCAGTTAATACAACTATCACACAGCATGCAGACTTCTTCAGGGAAAGACACTTTTATTCTGAGTTGCACTGCAGATGAAACTTGGATTGAACTTTTAGATAAAAACATGTTTTCTATATCTCTACGATCCGTGCATTCCTAGCTAGAGGTTGTGTACTTTGCTGTGGCGCAGACACCGATACTGATTCAACTATAGCACTGCTTCCTGTAAACATTTTAAAAATAGATCTGCTTTCGATGGCCTTGCTTGCAAAGTGCGACTGCCATGGCTCACGTGCCGGCTTGTTTTCTTTGCAGGCTAAAAAGGACGGGCTCTGTTATGAGAGGTGGTAGTCATTCCTCCTTTCAACGCAGTGATGTATGTTTCCTCTGCACAGTGGGCATGTGCTACCTATAGACTATAGGAGGGATCAATACTGCAGCTGGCCGAGCTTGCATCCAAATAATTCATCTCCAAGATGTGAAGAATGGAGCGGCAGCACTCTGTCAGGGGCTCTATGTCCCCCATCATGATTCCCACCGCTCCACCTCGACCCTGACTCCCACCGCTCGCATCACACCAGTCCTCTTTGACACAGGCTGAGAAATAAGATCCAGTGCACTCCCAAGGTCACCGACGCAGTCTCTCATGCTCCTGTGAAGATGCGATACACTTCACACCGTCTCGGAGAGTTAAATGAATCTTCAAGTGCAGATGTACAAGGGAGAGATCCAGTGATGTTCCAGACTTGACAATAAACATCATATCAGATGGTGAAAGAGGTCGAAGATATTGATAGCTCTGTCTGCTGAGGCGATGTGCCGTTTCAGATTCCCAACAGCACCGCACGTGCTTTTAAACCCAAAGTAAACTTTTAGAGTTTTTTAATGTCAACAGTGTTCAGCAAGGCCCCGAGGACGAGCGTCACCCAACCTCAAACTAAATTATGAACCAGCGAAGAGGGGAAAGTGTCTGCTCGCTAGAATTTTTTAAAAGAACACCAATGCAGACTGGGTCCCATGAATATTTTATGCCTCAGTCCTTCAGTGCAAAGTGCAACACATGATTTAGTCTCTAATGGTGTCAACTTCTCCTCGATGTGAATGTGTAGCAAACTCAGAAATCTCTCTCTCTGAATTGAAATGTAACGAAAGCATTGTCTCTTTGTTAGTCGTCTCAAGGAATGACTGAGCTTTTAAAAGAAGAACATTTCTCAACTTAAGTTAGAGGTGTCTGATTTCCCAGGAACACTTTTTCTTCTTTTAATTAAAACATTTGGTACGGCGGCATGTTGGAACGGCTTCTGAAAAAGCGGAAGGCATACGTCACGAGGAGGATTATGCGAATCTAACTCGGGAGAGGAAAAGGTGCTTAACTGTGGAATTACAGCTGAAATGAGTTTTTAATCGTGCAGTTAATGTTGGGGAAATGTGAAGCCCAGAGACACTGCAAATTGCCTCTGAGGGATAAGACTCCATCGAGGGAGACAAGTGGACAGATTATTTTATATCAGATTGCATCTTGGTACAGACAATAGAATCAAGTGCGTCTTAGTAGATATGTTCACCTCCCTCATCTCTATAAACTCATTAAATGCTATTTGAAGCATGATAACTGTATGACGTTAGTTACGTTACTGGGACGGGTGGCGCATCTGATCATCAGATCAAGGTGGGTGCTGGGAAACTCCAGTTCGAAACCCGCTCCTGCCGCCACTGCGTCAGGCCGTTGTGTCCTTGGGCAAGACACTTCACCCGGATTTGCTCCTGTGGGTAATGTCCACAGTACATGTATGATATCAATGTGTACTTGTAAAAGCGCCTCGATGACTTCGAGGCGTGAAGATAGACGGTGTGGCGCAGTGCAATGATCATCAGATCAAGGGGTGAAACCCGCCGCTGCTGCGTCTGTAAAGCCGTTGTGTCCTTGGGCAAGACATTTCACCTGAACTTGCATGTATGATATGTGTAATGTGTATTTGTAAAAGCGCTTTGAGCATCTGGAAAAGCGCTATAATAAATGTAAGGAATTATTATTAATTATTATTAATAAAGTTTGCAAGGCTCAAACTCAGGACCTGCTTAAGTTGCAACTTCTACCTTTTTGTAGAATATGAAAGCCAAAGGTGACATGGACTCATTAGCCATAGCTAATCCCATTTCAGTCTTTTAATGCTTGCATGGCTTTGTTGCAATAAAAGCTGCCTCCCCCTTATTTTGCACCCTCACTGAAAGAGCAGGAGCACTGAATGTGCTTCCATTAATGAGATACTGGTTATCTCTATAGCACACTGCCTCCCACCCTGTCCCAGCACTGCATTATTGTGCATCAGAGAGCTCTCAGTGTCATTAGTGTTGAAAGAGGGTAATGGAGCTGAGGCTACCCAAGTTTCATGGGGGGGTTACCATGACCCAGTGGGAGTAATAGGCCAGGATGGAGAGGTATGATTATGAGGGATCTAGTATGTATAAAATACAAATGGAGAATCACCGTGCTCTGGGCCCCTTTTTTTTTTATCCGTCTACATCGGCACCTCAGTTGTTTCCCCGACTCAGACTGCAAGGAATCTGGGTGTGACCCTAGATAACAACCTGTCCTTCACTGCAAACATCGCTGCTACAACCCGTTGCTGCAGATACACGCTTTACAACATCAGGAAGATACGTCCCCAGCTGACACAGAAAGCGACGCAGGTTCTGGTCCAGGCTCTCGTCATCTCACGCCTAGACTACTGCAACTCCCTCCTGGCTGGTCTACCTGCATGTGCCATCCGACCTCTGCAGCTCATCCAGAATGCAGCGGCTCGTCTGGTCTTCAACCTTCCTAAATTCTTCCACACCACTCCGCTCCTCCGCTCCCTTCACTGGCTTCCGGTAACTGCTAGAATCTACTTCAAGACACTGGTACTTGCTTACCATGCTGCGAATGGATCTGGCCCTTCCTACATCCAGGACATGGTTAAACCGTACACCCCAGCGCGTGCACTACGCTCTGCATCAGCCAAACGACTCGCTGCGCCCTCGCTGCGAGGGGGACCCAAGTTCCCATCGGCAAAAACACGTGGGTTTGCTATCCTGGCTCCAAAATGGTGGAATGAGCTCCCCATTGAAATCAGGACAGCAGATAGCTTACACACCTTCCGGCGCAAACTGAAAACTCATCTCTTTCGACTCCACTTCGAGCGATAGAATTACTAACAAAGCACTTATATACTAATAAAGGACTGGCTTATCTAAAGCCAGTTGAGTAGCACTTGAAATGTTTTGGCTCTATGAAACCTGATGTACTTTATGATTCTGTTTTCTTCAAGTTTGTATCTTCTTGGTCAAATGCACTTCTTGTAAGTCGCTTTGGACAAAAGCGTCAGCTAAATGTAATGTAATGTAATGTCTACTAAATGAATGGATCAGGGTAAAAAAAAAAAAAAAAGTTCTCAACCTGAGAAATGTCAAGGATCATTTGCAGCTTAATGTCAGAGTCCATCTTTGTCGGGAGCACACCTTGCTTATGCATAAATGGATGATGAATACCGCGGTGATTAGAGATTCATATTTCATCACTGCGGCCATTAGACACCAAAGTTCCCAAGAGCAACAAGTCAAATGGTTTGTGTAATCTTCGGCATGGAGAGCTTGTTTCCTTTTTAATTCAGGCGGAGAAAGCTGGAGAGCGAACCCTGTGGTTGTAATTCCCCAAAGCATTTCATTATTTCAGTCTGTGTGATAAGATCTTTAATTCCATTTTAAATAGGTTTATATGTCCATCATAAAATACTCCCTTGTGGGTTTAATTATTGCTGTAAGATAAGAGACGCCAAGGGAAGAGAGCAGGGACCAAAGAAAAGAGCGAAAGCCATTTCTAAAAGGATGGAGACACAAATGGTGTAGCTCGGTGTCTGATGGTGTCCTTGTTATTGCTTATCGCTCGTGACATCACTTCCTGTAGCTTTCATTCGTTTGGGCTTTATCTTGTCATCTATTCAGCGCAGACAATGGAACTGCAGCATATGCTATGAGCCTGACACAAAGAAGCGTATTATGGGGAGATTAAGTGTAATCTAAACATGTTCCTGATTCAAGGGGCTTTTGACACAACACTGTAGATGTTACCACCTCTTTGTAATGATGGAAACACTCACCTGTGCTTACAATGTCCATGGTTTCATGAGCGTCACCATTTGCAGTAATCTTCTACTCTTTTTCCCTTCAAATTACCATGTACGTATATGACGTTTATTTAACACACACACACACACACACACACACACACACACACACACACACACACACACACACACACACACACACACACACACACACACACACACACACACACACACGTTCAGATATGACCAACAGCTGATGTTCTGAACTCTCTGTCTCTGAAGCGCTGTCACCTTCAGGCCACACACACTCGCTGCCTTAAAATTGCTATGCCAACCATAAAATTACCTTCAATTCAAATTCACTTCAGCTACTTGGCAATTCCATTTCATCTAGCACAAACCTATTTCAGAGATAGAGCTACAAATTCTATATTTTCATTATTTGTATCCTCTTCTCTAAAGAAGAAACAGCTGGTGGTTTGAAGCCTGGGGAATGTTAATGAGAAGTAAAATGGCTAATCTCTTAATCTGTCTTCTTATCCGCCCATGATGTTTTTGAACTATTATCTTGCCGTGACCTCCATCACTCCCACGTGCACGAGGTAAACTGCATTTACCCCCTTCATCTGCAGCAGGAAATGATCAGCTCTGAGAGTGTGCCTGAAGTGACAGAAGTGAGATATACTTCTTAAACTTCGCTGCCAAACTAAGCTCCTGTGCTTAGAATAAAAAGACAAAGAGTGAGTAGGCACCGTTCTCCTGAGAAACAATACCTGCGGTGACTTGTTCCTCCTCTCCTCCGATCTTAAATCAGCACCCCCTGAAGTCTGAACCAGAAGAAGAGTGGGAAAGTAGAAAGCCTCCGCGACTAAATAACAGTTCCTCGATGAATTTCTGCAAAAGGTTACAATTAACAGTGAAGATCCTCTGAAGTTTGAATTCCCCGACTGTATTGATTAGGTGTCAGCTGAAGTCAACAATACTGACGGGAGTTTTAATACTCCGCTTAATGAATGATGTTTTATTAATGGCAGTGTAATAAGATTGCCTTTATCTCAATGAAAGCCATCAATCCCCTGCTGTGCAGCACTATGAAGACTCATTAGGCGCCGTATAGATCGTCTCTCTAAACCTGCAGGCCTGACGGAGCGGCGCTGTAACCTGCCTGAACACAAAGCAGTTAATTCAATCTACTGTAAAAAGTTAAACCAGTGATTAGCAGATCATTATAAATGGCATGATTCATCTGACGATATCAGTTCGCAAAGTTCTTTAGAAGTAATTCAATAAAATAAAATGAATGAATCAATTATAAAAAAGTAAAGTGAGTTAGGGGGTTGAGTTTAAGTGTGTTTCCTAACTTTATTGCCATGGTGCCAAAGGTTTGAATCACTTGACACAAAAGCTTGAGAATACAAAGCTATATTTTTAAAGTGCATGCTTCAAGGCTGGAGACACATATCATACTAAATGGAAGCTATTTAGTAGGAAGGGTTTGTTTTGTACATGGCGAACAATAAGCAGTGCCATGGCGAGGGCTAAAGGATATTTGCAAGGGCAGAGTGAGACAAATATTCCTCTGGGCAACAGTTAAATAAAAGTACAAGAAATCTGATCTCATTGGTACAAGAAAGTAGAAGTTTAGCATAGGGCTGCTCAATTAATCGTATTTTAATCGCAATTGCGATTTTGGCTTGCAGCGATTATGAAAACATAATAGAAATCATTTTGTATTGGTTTTTCAGTTGAATTATACTTAGAGTTCAGGGTAATCAACTGTTAAAAACATACTGTTCAAATCTTTTTCTCCAATAAATTGATGTTTTTAAAGTAAATGGATAATCGTTTTTAATAATCGTGATATCAATTATTGACCCAAATAATCGAGATTATGATTATTGCCATAATCGAGCAGCCCTAGTTTAGCATCAAAATGTGTTCAGAGTTAAGGAGGAACAGTTTCATATTTCAGTGTGAACCCTAATGCCTCAAACAAGCTAGAATGAACAGGTGTCTATTTTTAAAATGTCCTCTTTCATAATAGCAACAGAAGGTTGAAGGTAAGCAGCTCTATTGGAACTGTATCAGGGAATATCAGCCGAACATCAAGTGGACTGACAAAGGGTTAGAAAGCCCTCACGTTGATGTGATTAGTTGCTCACTTTGTTTGTTAATATTAGAAGTTGTGTTCCTTAAATGTTGGGAGGGGCTTGCTTCGGTAAATGTGGGCGATATGGTTACCATCCGTTTTGTTTGTTACGTTGGATGTGAAAACGAGGGGGCTTTTTCCTCCCGTTTGTCTCGCCATTCACCTGCAGTAGATAACAGCTGCTTACTGTATGGCTATGTGTAAATGCATTAGGGTGAATGTGTGTATATAGTTATACACTTGAAAGTGTGATTGTGTAATTACTTGAATATCTCTGGTAGGTTGTTAGCCTCATGTTGAGCTGTGAGATAGCAGTCACTTTGTTGTTGATATGTCTGATTGGTGTCAATTGTACTTGTTTGTTACCCTAATTGAATTTCCTTTGTTTGTATTATTGTTACAGGCCAGAGCGTAACCCTGAGAACGTCTGTTTGGGGACACAGCTTGACTCTTACAAGCTGATTTGCTGAAGAACCCATCTTGTAATCCTCTTCAGTCTATCCACTGATTCGACTGAAGAGAAACTGCTTGCCTAAATATTTAGTGCACAATTGAATGTTGGTGATTTAAAGATGCTGGAGGGTCACTGTTTCTTTAGTGGACTGGGAACACGTTAACAACAAAGAGTTAGAGGGGTTCTCCCTCTTTTATTATTTCTCTTTTGGGCCCCAGACTATTTCAAATGTAAATAATACAGCAGAATTAAATAGTTTGTCTTTGTATCGCTGTTTACACAATTACTAAAGGAAAGAGGAAAGTTATGAAATCTATATGCTATAATTAAAACACACTTGCAAATTACACTTTAAAGACTTTTCATGTAACTATTCGCTGATTATATTCTATATCTGAATGCACTTAATTGACATGTTGACCTTATACTATATATGATGAAAATCTATTATTTTCCACATAATTATCTACACCTTCATAAAATTGCATTTCAGTGTCACAATGATTTTATACTTAAAAGGCTCCCAATGTAATAGTTTCACAAGCAGAGATTAAGATAGCCAAAGATTTTAAAGCTGTACTCTCCTCATTAACATTGTATAGCAACGATTTGATCAGAGTAAGTGGTGTGGGCTTCACTGACACTATGATGCCTGTATTGTGACAAACAGGACGTGGTCCAGGAGGCCGGGTCAATAGAAACCATTTAGCTTGATCAAAAGCCATGTGACCAGAAAACACAGTATACATTACAGCTGCACCAGCTCAAAGGAATTCATTGTTGAGATTTTGTTTCATAGTCCCACAAATACATTAACTGGTCGCTCCACTTTGACCTTTAACCGGCACAGAAACATCCAGGGTGCTTTCATTGGTGTGGACGTTAAGAAAATATGTTCCCAGCCCTGGGGGTAAAAGAGGTGGGTCTCACATCGGGTGACAGAGTGGATGGAGGCGGTTGTCTGACAGCTCTGCTGAGGTTTGTTTTTCTGCATCCATTCTCCCTTTTGCTCCACTGCTGTAGGCCTACTGCACATTGGACTCTGTCTCTGAGGTAAAAACCACCGTAAACAATGACAGCCCCTCATCTACCAGAGGCTTGACACGGTCCCTAAAGATTGATCTCTCCTTCACGTGGGCCTGACACACTGCGAGCTGTGGCGAGGCTTGTTTAACAGACGCCATCCTCTCCGCCAATAAAAATAACCTTTTTCCCCCTAAGGCTGCTCGGCTTATATCTTAGCCATAACTTCTTTTTAAAAGCAGGATTTATAGACCCCTCAGTGGGGATATATGACAGACCGAGGTGAATTAATTATTCCAAAACAATTTGATATATCTGATTATTAATTCTAGGACACGAGCGCGCTTAGAGCAGAGACTGCTTGTAAAGGTTGGATTTATCATGTTGACATTTTGCCTCTCTCTCTCTCTCTCACAATGCAGTTGTTCACAGCTCTGCCCTACCATTTTTTTTGTTCTGCTGCACAAAGTGGCAGAACACAAATATGCCCTTTTCATCTGTCTTCTGCCTCTTTCTCAGATGTTTTAGTAAGAGATTATAGCGAGCACACCAACGTGCTGTTCGCACACACCGGATGTTGACAAGCGTTCTGGCGTGCTATGCATGGTGGAGCACGCAAATGAAAGGTCAGGCACATCAACATCCGTCTCCACCCTCAAACGGCGGAGACACCGGCCTAATCCAGTTGTACGCAAGAACAACAGAAAGTGGAGAAAGAGAGAACTCCAGTAGATGCATCAATCTGAAAGCATTAGAGAAGGTTAAGCCCCTTAGTTTGTTCAGCAAGCACTCGACAGTAGCTATGCACTCCCGGCTGAAATGAATGCAGCAGAAAAAAGGAAAATGTTATCGTACAGGTTGCTTAGAGCGTTTTAAATTGCTAACGTACTGACAGCAGCCGGTCACAGCATTAGACCAAGCTTAGGAGGCTTTCAGATGTGCAACAATAGTTTGAAACAAACGGAGGAAGTGCACGTTGCTATGATTGGTTACTGAACAGACCCCCTGGGACCCCGGGGTCTTGACCTTAACCTAGAGATACAGAAAAGTTTGGATGTTATTACAAAGCATCCTAAGGCTGGAGTAACATATTTCAAAAAGTAACTAGTCATTGAAATCAGGATGAAAAGTAGCTCTGCTTTAGGAACATCACATCTTCAGTGGTTTCCAGTTCTGTATAGAGCCTTGTATTGTTCTGTCTCTGTGCAGATGAATGTCAGTGTGGATCTGCTTTAGCAGGAGGCTCATGACGGGAGGCAGACTGCCTGTCTTTATTTCCACAGTGAACAATATACCGAAGATCAGGTGCAGTTTTTGAACACCTGAGATTATACTGCAGCAAACTTCAGCTACAAGCAAGAAAAAAAACACTACAATGGGACACAGTTTTTGAACCAACAGCAGCATCTAAGATTAAAGTTCAACTGCAAAAGTCACTGAGGAGACTACCAGCTAGAAGAAGAAACACTACAAGGATACGAAGATGAGTGCAGAGAATCAAAGGACTGAAGAGATGCAAAATGACTAGAAAATGACACAGATGCATCTTTCTTTAGACCGGGTATCTCGCTTCTATGTTGCAGGGGTGGGACACATTTTACATGTTTGTGCCCAGGGGCCTATTTTCTCATAATCTGTCAATGGCGAGGCCCCAGTGTTACCAACACACATTGCAACATAACAAGTGACCTTGAAAATGAATTGAGATCATTACAGAAAGTCAAAACACACACAATAGCCATTTCCCAGAGCTCTGAGTTTCATTACACATTGGTTTCCTCACTTTGATTGTGGCAGGCTGTGTTGTGCCCTTGATGTGATGAGAAATGTGAATTTCTACACAGGACATGCAGCGTGTAGCACTGTGCTGCCCTCTCAGAATCACTACTCCCTCACAGTCATGATTTACACCTGAAACATTTCACTCTCTCCTCTCTGCAGCTTGGTTTTCACATACTCCCTTGCACATGAGCAGGTTAAAAGCACTATCATTACTCCATCCGACCCATTAGAGTGGGCTGTTGGGAGTAGGACTGTGAAATAATGATCACTGAGAATTCTATAAAAAGAAAACTGTTGCGAGCATTTGTTAGTCACAGCGGACGAGCGATTAAGGCAGACTGATTGAAAGTGTCCCAAGTGAGCGGATGTGTCAGACTGTGAGAAAAGTTTCTGCGCGGGGCGTAATGGGCCAAAAATCTGCTCCGCTCGGCTCCTCTCTCTCTCTCCTCCACTCCGAGGCGCTCTGCTCAATTAATCCGGAGTCTCCAAATGACCCTCGAAGGTGACTCGCTAGATAAGTGAAATTACATTGGAAACAAGGGTGCTGCCAATTAGTCCTGAAGTCTCCCTCCATCTTTGCGGCGGAGGCTGAGCACGTCCCACCGGTCGGCCTGTTTGTGACTTCATTAGCACCGTTCTAAAAGGGGTGGCCTAGATCCCACCTCTGTGTGCGGGGATCAACACCGCATGGCATGTGTGTTTTTTTTAGACAACGTTGAAAGAGGAAAATCCTGGAAACGATGATGTCATTTTAAACTAGGGCTGAAATCAACGATTATCATCCTTAATCTGCAAAAATATACTCTAGATTAATGAATGCACTATAACATTTCAGAGAATAGCGAAGAAAGTCCGGATGTCCAATATCCCAGTTTCAAAGAGAATGAAAGCCCAAAGTGATTTCTTTGAATGGAGTGTTTTGTCACTCTAAAACCAAAAAATATTCATTCAAAAAAGTCCTCCAGCTCCATATTTGAGAGGCTGAAAACTTTTTTTTCTGACATTTAACAATAAATTACAAATCAGGAAATAAATCATGAAAAAAAATGTATGTATCATCATAAACACTTTTTGTTATATTCCATGGAATGCTCTTAACATCCCGATAACAATGAATAAATTAAATGCTTTGACAATAAATATATACAAGTGTTTCATATTTCATTTTTTTCGGTTGTGTACTTTCACATTCTAGCGCACTCGAGCTGGTTTCTCCATTCTTACCTACCCTACCTTTCATATTACAAATGGCTTTAATCATACTCTAAATCTGTTCCTTTTTTTATTTTTATTACAAAAGTATTTATACACCATTGTTATTATTACTATTATTCTATGAAGGTTAATTTGCTTTAAATGTTGTATTTGATAATTATTTGTTTTAATTTAATTGTTCTATTTTCTGATTTCTGGCATACACTGTACTGAGACGTGTTTTTTTTGTATACTATATGAAAACGAAGTTTCCTTGGTATTTCCACAAAGTAAAGTATGGACAAAAGAAGAAAATTAAAAGTTTGCAATCAACTTTCAGTTGGGATACTAATCGTTGCAGCTCTCAAGCCGTCCACACATTAGTGATCTCTGCACAGCCAGTCAACATGCTTTCACTTATTTTACGCAGAAAGACTCCGGAAAGGCAAACTGTGTCATCATGCTTAGAAGTGATGATAGCGGTGAAGATGATGATGAGGATGATGATGCATCCAGTGACAGCAGAGAGGTTTCACTCCTCATCCTTCCTCTCTCTAATGCCTCTTTGCTCGTCTCTAATTACTCCCCCATTGTTCCTTCCTGAGCAAATTGTTAATGAGAATTTCCTGCTATGTAGACGTCAGGGGCTCAGTCACTTGTTGTCTGCCAGCGCGCAGCCTGTGAGTAATGGGTGTGACTAATGCTGCTTGGCAGCTTCCACTCTCGTCCCTCCCTGCCATCTGTCCCCTGCCACCCCTCTGGGTGCACTGGGGTGCTCTCTGCAGGTCTCAGTAATCATACACACACTCGCACACACTGACATGCACAAGCAATTCCAAACATTTGACATCATCCAAAAACTGCATGAAGGATGTTTTCCAAATCTGTGGGTTTCACACACACACCGTGCATTCTGCATTATACGAGTCACCTTCACAAGTTCACCAACTAATTATTTTCTTTCAAGTCTGCGTTCACAAGAACTATTTTGGTCTGTGGATTGAGTGTGCATGTTTCAGGACTATAGAAAAGCACTTTTCAATGCATCCAAGGAGAACAGACCTCTTCTTTAGGATAAGGCATGGAGTAACTGGGTCACATTACAAGCTCCACTTTGGTGGAATCAGCTTCCAGTTTGTGTTCGGGCGGCAGACACCCTATCGTTTTAAAAGTCAGCTTAAGACCTTCCATTTTGATAAAGCTCATAGTTAGGGCTGATTAGATTCAGCCCCTATTTTTCTGCAATAGGCTTAGACTGTCGGGGGACACCTTACTTCTTCCTTCTCTCTGTCTGTAACTAAGTACTCTGATGTTCCGAATAACCCAGCTTCCCTGAAATGTCTTTTTGGTGTCTGTCTACGCCGGGATCCTGAGTCGTGGCTGAACCTGTCACTGTGGTCCTTCCTGACTCTCACCATACTACTTCTCTGATGGCTCCCACAGGATTGTTGACATCCTTGTGGATTCATCTTCTTATCATAGACACATGCATTTTCAAGCATTTCGACTACCTATGTTGTAAATGTATTATCTTCTTAATTTACACACGGTATCTATTGCACATCTGTCCGTCCTGGGAGAAGGATCCCTCCTCTATTTGTAAATAGATCCTAAATCCATTCGATTACACAAAAGGTTGAATGTGTATACTGTAGGATTACTTAAAAATCAGAAATATATCGCCTATACTAGAAATATTTTGTTCCAAAAATGTTCAATGCAAACTAAATTAATTTCGCATTAACAGTTGGTTGATTAAAATAACTCTAAAAACAGATCTGGCTCGGACGTACTGATTGTATTCTACGACACTGTTTTAATCAAAGCCTCATAAAACACAATAGGAGCAATTACTCGTATAATGTTCATCTTTCTTAGTTTCGTAATTTAAAAACTGCTATAAAGACGTTATCAAAAATGGAATTAAGTATGCCTTGCCAATGTATCTATAATCTAAATCTAATATTTTGTATCTGATTACGTTATTCCGATAATGTGTCATTTCTCACCTCCTACGCTTAAACTCCTCTAAATGTGTGGAAATAAACACACCATCATGTGGCGATGCAGTGGAAAATGAGATGTGTGAGTGAGAGTGGAGGATAAATGTATCCAGGATGTCCGTGGCTTAAGATAGGGAGAAGAGTATGAATCTCATTACAAGGGCCCCTGGACCTGCCCTGCAGCCAACTGAATCTGAGTGACTTTAAATTGGTGTCCAATGAAGTAGGAATTGATCCTTGGCCCTGCTCTGGTTCTCCGAGGCAGTTGGGACTGTAATCTTCTCAAGCGGCGGCTCCACTGGCATCTGTTGAGTTTCCATACAGCCGATGTAACTTTGTAATTGGAAAGCGATTCATCTGCAGAGTAAAATATTTGCCTCTCTGTTCACACTAGAGGTGTTGACTGATTATTTCGTTAATGCTATCTTGATTGTTTATGTAACACACTGCGGGGGAAATCAGAGACAAGCCAGCTTCTGATTTATTTTTGATTTGAAGTGTTTCAAATGAACGTAAATAAAATACATACTTATATGATCAGCATGTACAACTAAATGAGACTAAGGCTGAGGGCTTGACAATGCAAGGTGCACTGCTCGTGGGAGATGTCTCTGAATAGCAGAGGCACAGTCACCCTCATTCAGCCTGCCAGTCATTAAATGATAACAGCCTACTAACATATTAAAGTTAGAATTGTAAGGTCTCAGTGTGCATCCAACATGACAATCGGTGCAGGTATAAGTCACCCTATGTTCATAAGTTATATGTGTGTGGTTGTAAGGATTTAGTTGCTTCGAGTGTACATTATTCAGTGCAAAAGTGGTTAATTATTTAAATCAGCCCCTAACCACCACAATTGATAATATCGGATTTAGACAAACAAGGTTGACCTGATATCAATACCCTATTGAAACCCAATAGAGACCTTGTTGAACCGTTCTGAATGAAGCCACTGAACCAACATGTTGTATGTATTCAGGGTTAAAAGCAGGGAATGCACTTGAAAGCTACATTGAGGCCTCAGAAGGACAGTGTTAAGAAAAACAATGTTGCAGACAGATGCAAATACCATGAAGATGTTGGAACACTGGATCTGATGTCTCACTAACTGAAGGTTTGAATTGAGAGTGTTGAGATCTCTATATGAAGTGAATACTTAAAACGAAAGTTAATTATAAATCATATATTATCAATCATATTCTTGTATAAACCCATAATGAGAATGCTTCTTGATGGTTTTGGAATATGTAAGTATGCTTACAATTGTATCTGTTGCTATTTGATAACTTTGCGTTTTGAAAAGAGGGTGTTGAGAGTTTTCATAGTATGTTATCTCAATCAGAACAACCTTCTGGATCCGCACCAGTCTGGTTTCAAGGCAGGTCACTCCACAAAAACTGCTCTCATTGCTGTCACGGAGGAACTGCACACTGCCAACACTGCATCCCTCTCCTCTGTCATCATCCTGTTGGACCTGTCTGCTGCATTCGACACGGTGAATCATCTGATCCTCCTTCGCACTCTCCAAAAACTTGGAGTTTCAGGCTCTGCACTTTCCCTCCTCACCTCATACCTGAAAGACCGTACCTACAGGGTGACTTGGAGAGGGTCTGAGTCCGACCCTTGTCAATTAACTACGGGGGTCCCTCAGGGCTCTGTTCTTGGTCCCCTCCTCTTCTCCCTGTACACAAACTCGCTCGGATCAGTCATTAGCCCGCATGGTTTTTCTTACCACTGCTACGCTGACGACACCCAATTAATTCTGTCCTTTCCCCGCTCAGAGACCCAGGTCGTTGCACACATCTCTGCTTGTCTAGCTGACATCTCTCAGTGGATGTCTGCTCATCACCTCAAGCTCAACCGTGACAAGACTGAGCTGCTCTTCCTCCCGGGAAAAGATTGTCCCACTCTTGACCTAACAATCAACATCGGCACCTCAGTTGTTTCCCCGACTCAGACTGCAAGGAATCTGGGTGTGACCCTAGATAACAACCTGTCCTTCACTGCAAACATCGCTGCTACAACCCGTTGCTGCAGATACACGCTTTACAACATCAGGAAGATACGTCCCCAGCTGACTCAGAAAGCGACTCAGGTTCTGGTCCAGGCTCTCGTCATCTCACGCCTAGACTACTGCAACTCCCTCCTGGCTGGTCTACCTGCATGTGCCATCCGACCTCTGCAGCTCATCCAGAATGCAGCGGCTCGTCTGGTCTTCAACCTTCCTAAATTCTCCCACACCACTCCGCTCCTCCGCTCCCTTCACTGGCTTCCAGTAACTGCTAGAATCCACTTCAAGACACTGGTACTTGCTTACCATGCTGCGAATGGATCTGGCCCTTCCTACATCCAGGACATGGTTAAACCGTACACCCCAGCGCGTGCACTACGCTCTGCATCAGCCAAACGACTCGTTGCGCCCTCGCTGCGAGGGGGACCCAAGTTCCCATCGGCGAAAACACGTGGGTTTGCTGTCCTGGCTCCAAGATGGTGGAATGAGCTCCCCATTGACATCAGGACAGCAGATAGCTTGCACATCTTCCGGCGCAAACTGAAAACTCATCTCTTTCGACTCCACTTCGAGCGATAGATTTATTAACAAAGCACTTATATACTAATAAAGGACTGGCTTACCTAAAGCCAGTTGAGTAGCACTTAAAATGTTTGGCTCTATGAAACCTGATGTACTTATATGATTCTGTTTTCTTCAAGGTTGTGTCTTCCTGGTCGAATGTACTTATTGTAAGTCGCTTTGGATAAAAGCGTCAGCTAAATGCAATGTAATGTAATAATGTAATAATGTTTAATACTTAAAACGAAAGTTAGTTATAATCAAATATAATCAATTATATTCTTGTATAACCCACAATGAAAATGCTTCATATTTTAGGTTTTTCTATAGTTACAGTATAAACAAAACCAAGTGGTTTGTTAAGTTGAGTGTAAGGCCTATAAGAGTTATGGGTGTCTCTGATAAGAGAGTAGGCCGTTTTATCCCTCCCCTCTGACAGCAGTTCACAGGGAGGGGGGGCTCCTTACTGAAGGAGAAAAACATTGAGGCGTCAAAAAGTTGGTTATGATAGCCATAGAACATGTCGGGTCATGGCCAGCCCTGTACATTAGAGGCCATGCCCAGTTTTCCACGAATTGGGTGTGGAGGAGGTGTTTGTTTTTTGGGGTTTTCGATCCGGTTTTTTGAGCATAAAGAGACTGGTTTTTTGAGAGAGCGCGAGAGAGAGGGGGGTTTCCCCTGGTAGACTCTCTCCCGGTAGGCTTTGTCCTTCAGAGCTGGGTTAATAGCTCTCGGTAAGGTCCTCTCACATGTGGTAAATATCTCTCGAATTTCTTGGTTGTTGGCTGAGTGGAATGATTTGATGAGAGATGTGTTTGTGAATATTATAACCCGCCACCTGTGAGGATCTTCCTCCGAATTACTGCGGACAGGAATGGGTTTTTAAATGTTAATCCGCCGTCTGTGTCGGAAAAAGTGTATGAATATTATAACCCGCCACCTGTGAGGATCTTCCTCCAAATTAATTGCGGATAGGAACGGGTTTTTGAATGTTATACCCGCCGTCTGTGTCGGAAAAAAGGTATGAAACTGATGTGAATTGATTTGGTGAATGAAAAGTTGAATGCGCTTTTTATTGTCACCGGTCTTTTTATGAGGAAATACCTCTAAATTCTATCGGGAGATTTTAAAATGTCACAACTGAATTGGGCAGTTGAAATTAAACATTTTGGTAATAAATGTAAGACTGTGAATTAAAGTTTCATATTTGAACATGATCACAGCACCATTTTTTTTAGTATGATTATAATGTTGTAAAGAGAGAAGGTATTTTTCTTCAAATAAACTGAGAAGGTATTTTTCTTCAAATAAACTGATCCCACCTTTTGGACTGGGATAACTTAAAAGACAACCTGTGCTCTCCTCTCCTGCTTCAAAGGTAAGACTGCACCCTGCCACTCACACTTAGGTAGGAACACACTCCATTTACTGATATCAAAATCCTTCGGGATCCCTTAAACAGACTAAAAAAGAGTTGTCTGAATTGAAACAGCAGTTAATTGAACCTGGTTCTTCGGGGGGTTAGGTAGAGGTGAGATCTTGCTGACGTTGGTGGATCTGAGCCAAGCAGCAAACTTACATAGACTCAATAACTTCGGTCAGGTCAATTAGTAGGTCAGAGTAATTTACCGGAATAAATTATCAGGACCTCGCCGACTCTAAACAAGAGGCTTGGCCAAGGAGAAACAGAAGATGAGCAATACAAGCGAATACAAGTGTGCATCTGCATTGTAGGTCACCAGCTATTCTGTAGCTCAGCCATTCTCCATCCCTATTTATCCTAAAGGTAGTAAGATTATCTATCTGAAGATGAGTCATATCAGTGACTCAACTAATCTTAGTAAAAACAATCTATGAAACACATTGTATCATCACCGTTTCAAACTTTCTATCTCCTTGATATACCAGAGAACTCCAGTCAGACCACCACTTGCACAACAACACACACTACAATATCACTGTGGTGCAATATATACTATGGAACAATGATATTACTGGCTACAACTACTTTTTTTTTATCACTACCGAATACTGTTACTATAAAAAGGTGTAAAATAACAAAATGCAATACTCTACTACTTACAGTCATCTAGCAGCGAGTTCATTACTTTCTATTTGTTCCATTAAATGTGTACTTGTTTGATTTTTATCTTATGTCTTATGTGACTATATTGGTGAGAATGACCTTACACAAAACAGATACGGTATGTGACCGAAGACCTACTGAATGGTTCCCAACTTTAAAAAGGACAGTCTAATGTCAAAATATGTATAAAGTATACTGTTTGAATACTCATATGTGTATTTCCTTTATGTCGATGGGTATTAGCTAAAGAGTTACTAAACATTGAGAACAAATATTTTGAAAGCCAGATTTGTTAGGATGCCGACATCACCGCAGCAGCACACCCACAACAAGTATAGTCCACCCTGTCCCTCCACCCAAGGGAGAGAGGGCTCAAAGCGTTCAAGTACACAGCCTAGAGAGGTGTCGAGGTCCTGTGAGCCCCCGTCACCCCTGGCCTTTCCAGACTGACCTAGAGGGGACACTGCTGACCCAAAGTGTTGATTCTGCGGGCAGTTCGTAAATATATATATGGTAAATGGACTTTGAGAGCCACTTGGGGTTAAGTATCTTGCCCTGGGATAGATCCACATGTTTACTGCAACGGCTGAGATCACCCCGATATATGTAGAAGTTGTGAGAAAAGAGTCAAACAACTTCTATGACTACAAAAGGTGTGAGTCCTTTATTTACTTGCTGAAAACTTTACAAGAAAACCGTTAGAAACAGTTACCCTCAATATTCTATGTTTCCATAGTAACACTGATACTGTCCAACTGTTACTGTGTTAGTGTGAAGGTAAAATATCACAGAAATGCTAGTAATTAAGCACAAACAATGATAATGATGTCCTTAAAGTCAGAACATACGGATTGTTATGAAACCTAGATTTGAAATGATTGATGGAAACAGTGGATTAATCATGGAAAATCTGAACTGTCTGAGTTTTTGTATCAATAAGCAAAAAGTGTATTTCCAATCACCGTCGATGTGCCTATTGTGCAAGAATTCCTCGCAATGTGAATGCAGAAACAAGATGTTGTGCAGATACATCCCATGATGCATTGCTTGCATCCAGTAGAAGAAGAACAAGCTTAACTACAAAAAGAGATATCATAAAGACAGGGGATTATGTGACGTATGAACTAGTCATCTTAAAGCGTTCTCCTTCCTTTTCATTGAAATTGTTACACAGTGAAATACAGTAAATAGAAAGATTATATTCCCAACCTTATATGGAACACACAGACTCCGCCATGCTTCCACAAATGGATTTGCTATGGATATTTTCAGGGTCACTCTGTTGGTCCATAATCTCATTTGGAGTGAATGAAATAAACATATCCGTGGGAATTGGACACAGTTAATTCCGAAGGGTGCAAATTGATTTTCTGTAGAGCCGAGTACGGAGAGCAGTTGTGGGGCATGAAGACCTCCATCTCTATCAGGCAGCTTTCACGGTATGGAGTGGTAGGTTCGTGTTCTTGGATGAACGCTCCTTTTTCTTCATCGACTTTAAGTTTGAACTGTGTCATTGCATTTTGTAATGACACAGCATTTATTTTACTGCTGATCTGGGCTCCATACAAATGTCAGTAAAGAATGTAAAAAGGAATTTTTTTTAATAGTTACAGTAAAGAATTTCCTGTGCTGCCGCTGAACATCGATGACCAAATCAAACCTTCGGTAGCTTAAAAGGCTCCACAGTAAAAGCAGAGCCTGGTAAATGACTGCATGATTTGAAGCATTACAATGTGCTTTGTGTGATGGCTCTCGTGTTCAGGATCGCCGTCTTTGAAAGCTCCACCAGGCCCCAACCAATCTGTTCACTGCACTTTCCTCCACAATATGAAGATGCATTCCTTCATCATCGGCACCGCATTTCAAACTGATCAGCCATTATTATTAGACTCATTGAAGGCAGGCTGCTATGGCAACTGGTCCAGAGGAAAAGCATTTCTCTCACCACAAAGGCAATGGCTTTCATGCTGCTTCTGCATAACATTTGGTTTCTTTGTTCAGATGTGTACAGCTAGATGTAAGGTACCGTTTCTTTGTTTTTTGTAATTACCAGATTGAATGCATCTATTCATTCAAACATCGCCTATCCATTGTTTCGTAAAGCTCCACCACATCATTATAAAATTGTGTTTGAATAGTTTTCTGTTCAAACTAAGCTTTTAAAGTCTGTCGATGAATTGAAGCTGAAAAACACACAGCGGCGAGTTTATGACTTTATAATCTCTCTGCATACACAATCCTGTGGAGGAGAGCCGAGGCTGCTTCCTAAGTTGCTGCAATCAATAGTAATTCAGCAGAAGCCAGAGGGAAGAGAGTTAATTATCTCGAGGTTCTCCAGTATAATTGAACAGATGTGTTTTGAAATTGGTCACCTCACCATTGCAACGCCAGTGGTAATATCCTCCCACACCGGTATGGTCTGCAATGCAGAGACCAAGAGAGAGAGAGAGAGAGGGGAGAGAATTACTGTACAGCCTTTGTGAAATACAACTCAGCTAGAGCTCACAACAGTCCACCCAAGAGACTGCTGGGAAGGCAATTAACCTTCGATCTCCCTGAAACACTGGTCACACGCCGGCTGAGACTAGCTAGCGTAAAACTTTTAACCTTACAGGACTTTGATTTGCAGCAGTGTGAGGCTGTTTTGAATTGAGTTAGCTCAGTCCCGTCATGCATCATTCATACCCAGAGCCTGCTTGGCTTTGGACGCCCTGTGGTCCCCGCACCACCTCAGTTCTCATCTGTGTGGGGCCCTCCAGCCAAAGGCTGCTGCCGGTGATAAGGAGATGGCAGGGGCCGCACCTGACGAGTGGCATCTTCCCACCATCACTTCTCCCATTTCATTTCCCTGCTTTAAAAGGAGGAGACATCAGGATGCGCTGGCCCCAGGCTACGACTGCACCTCCTCTCCATGATTCACTCTCGTCTCAGGCCAGCCACTCCCTCCTCTCCTTTTCTTTTGTTAGTCAACACTTAACATACTGCCTCTCTCCAGAACCTAAGGTGATGGCTGCTCAGGAATCTCCAGGTTCAGACGAACTAATAAAAACCCCTTTCGTCACTCAAGTACTCACAACACCTATGAGTCACTAATGGAACTCAATCAATAAGGTCACAAACTACAGTCATCAGAGACAACACAAGCAACACCGAGCTATTCTCATTCTGTAGATTCTTCCACGGTGGAGATTTGTATACACAATGCACAGGTAGTATGTTCATTTCAGTGAGTAAAGATAAAGGGAAAAAGTATAGCAACAAAGAAATGAAATATGCAAAGAGAAGTATGTATAAATAAATCAGATCAGTATCTATACCACATTACAATTCTGCACTGGAGTGGAATTTGGATAGCTGTATCGCCTGAAAGCAAATTGCAATTCAATTCTGCTGAAAAGGAAGACCACTTGCTGGACAAAACTTCTTTTTTTCCGAATACATTTTGCATTACTTCAGATATATGTTCAGACATTTACTGTACAGTGTTTGGCCTTGCACAAATTGCCTTTCCATTGATCTTTCTAAAATCATGGAGCAGGTGAAGAGGAATAAACAAACTAAAGAAAGCCACTGTACACATCAGTAACACGAACAGCAGGCAGACAGTTAGCAACTGGTGAACACAGTGGAGCGTTTAGCAGCTAAAGAGCCACATATTTCCCTCAGGAGTTGGCGGGGAGCAAAACAACAAGAGGGAGAGTGAACGTTGGACTTCCCCTGCCATCAGGAGGCAAGGAGCACACGTCCAAAATGAAAACTCATTTAGCAATTAACTTGCTCAATGTGTAAATAAACTTTATTAAGTGATCAGTTGTACAGTAAACCTTTTAAAGGTGGATCACATCACTCCAGTTTTGAGGTCTTTACACATGCTTCCTGTCTGTCAGACAATTGACTTAAAATCGAGAGAGAAGAGAATGGTTCGGTGCCAAAATACAGTACATTATGAACCACGAAAAGTATCAGGTCGCCTGGGACGGGTCTGCAGTGTTTCCCCTACCATTGTCGGAGACCTGACATTCAAGGTGCTTTTTTTCTTTCTTTTTAATAATACATATGTATAGCACCAAATTAATTGCAACTAATCTCTATCTACTGTCACTTTTCACATTGAACATGTGCTCTTTTATTAAATAAACTAAACACTTTCATTTTAAGTTATGAGTTTAGTGTTTTTGACCCTAAGAAACACCGATGCATTAATCCCCCCCCCCCCCCCCCCCGCTCAGACAGCACCCCCCCAATTTTAGTTATTGTATTTTATACCTGTATTAGCCTATTTGATTTTTTTCTTTGTTTTTAAATGTTTTTAATGACACTTTTATAATGTGATTCTGTTGCACTATATTGTAACGCTCTTAGTGTTTTATCTTTTGGTAAAGCACTTTGAATGCCTCGCGTGCTATAAAAATAAATGTGCCTTGTCTTTTACCGCTACCAGAAGGTGGCCGAAAGAATGACTTGATGAAAGAAAGTAGAAGATTCTTTTAGTGGTTCATGAGACATTTAGCCTATTTATACATTGTAATTAGAGTGCACTTAAGGCATCATGAAAAAAAGATCCAGCCTACCCTACTGTAAATTCCCCCTGTGCTATATTCCACCTCCACACGTCAGTGAGGCAGCCGGCTGCCAAACCACAAAGCAGAACTACTCTCCAGTCAAGTGTGCCGCTGTGTGTACTTAAGATGGCTTTTGTCATTTAAAAGTGAAGCAGCTTCTGCATTTTCCCTCTATCCTCTTCTTCATCACCTGTCTCACGTGCACGTCCCTCCTCAGGCTCTTGATAGGCCGGTCATTTGAAGCTATTGCTCAAATGGGCTATTGAGTTGTTGTCCAACTCAACTTAAAATACTTTGTTTCTCTTTTTGACTTGCACCAGCATTCCAGAGTGTAACATAATCCATGTGTGTGTAGCATACAGAGGAAGAGGAGTTTGTTTTGATCTCAGGTTTTAAGATGATGGCATGTGACCCCTCTTCCTTCCAAAACCACAAAGTCCCTCTCCGCTGCTGCTGCTACTTCACCTTCCTCAGGATCAGGTAGCGTTGATAAAAGCTTTCAGAGAGGGGCTGGGGACGTGTGGGCGGAGAGTATGAGATGATGCACGTTCAGATGTTTGAATGCACAGCGCCTGATGGAGAACCTTCGAGAGTCAACTCCCAAGGTCATCCTATCATTATTTTCTTATAGTTTTTTTCTTCAGCTTTCATGAGCTGGTTTGCTTCCAATCCTGCTTTGATCATTTGTTCCATCTCTGTAAGATTCTCTCATACTCCGTTATACTCATTAGTGATTTGGCCCCATTCATTCCCAATGAACGGAACGACCTGTGCAGTGGAGTGGGGTGACATATTGTGTTAAGCACTGAAATGTAATGACTTTGTATGTGTTTTTTATCTTTAACTGACTACATGTGACCTTCAATCAACACATCTCTGTTTCTTACTCTTCCTTCTTGTATCCATTCCAAGTTGATGCTGTAGGGTAAGAGAGTGTGAGCTGGAAATAAACAACAGACATCAGCGTAATTATGAGAGGCTTCTCGTGTATCAGATGCTTCACTCTGTTAATTGGTGATACACAACAAAATCAAACAGAATCCACAAGATGCATTCAGGGTATCCTATATCCAGACAACAAATCCAACCACAAGCAGCAGAATAAAGAGGCTCTTTTTCTGTGAACTAACTCTGTTTTTGCCTTCTCTCCCTCGGCTCCTAATAAGTGTGATCAGAGCTGAATGGCCTAACAGCCTGACCCTCATTATAACCAAAAGTAATAAGGATAAGACACCAGTGAACCAGGCCTCATTAGGCCTGTAGCTGGAAGACTCGTCGAGGGTCATCACCCGAGACGTCTTGCACTGCTCCTGACACTTCTGCTTTCTCAATGTCTCACAACTACCCACAAAGCATTGTTCTCCAGCCAACGGCGTCACAATGAAATGGAAGGAATTATTAAAGAACTCTGTGATTTGGGATATCCTTTGCTCTTCACTGCTATTAATATGCTATTTCTACTATTCCATACAGGCTGCTGGACCGTGCACCATTTTAAAATGCGTGATGCATTGCAACTATTTTCTGTCATGCACTGTTTACCGCAAAGCCCTGAATCGATTAATTTAAACCATGCACTCCGTGAGAAATGACAAGCAGGCGTGCCATAAGACAAGTGACTGTTCTCTGCTTCCTGGTAATGCATTCAATAAGCCATACCGTCTTTTAACCTTCAATTCTGACCATGTATGCATACTTCTTTTATCCCATTGATTTAATTATAGACTGGATGACTTGTGTGTGTCTTGCAGGTCAGTGACAAGGAGATGTTGGTACAAGTGGAGCTCCGCGGATGAATTCATTAATCGAGTGAGCTAGACTGCACATTTACTGGGAAATGTAAATCATTAGTTAAACTCCCCTTGCAATCATTTCCTGCTAGAGTAACTTTATGTCCCCTCGGGTAAGCCCGGACCGGGTTAAAGGGCCCATGTCATGCTTTTCCGGTTATTACCCGTCCCCTTGTGTGTTATGAAGATTTTCTTGCAACGTCCCGACCAATCAGAGCACACTGGGCTCACAGGGAGCGGGGGCAGGAGCTCCAACAAGCCGTTTAGGACAGAGAGTGAATACACATAGGCCTACTATACAGAGATGCTGTATGACAGCGGTTTTCAAGGTGTGAGGCCCCCCCAGAGAGCTTCAGCGGAGGCGCAGCGTGAGAAAAAAATAACGAGAAACAGTGAAATCTAGCTAGTTAACTTCAGCTAACTTTATGCGAGCGGCAACATGGATCGATTGTTAGTGAAGTTACCTAAAGTGAAAGAGGAGACAGCGTCTGGCAGAAAACGTCAGCTTTGTTTTGAAATAAAAGTTGTGGCTCATCGGATGAGAGAAATTATTGAATGAGAGAAAATCCCTAATGTCCGAGTGCAAGTGAATGCAGCACAAGACGCCAGCCGCCTTGTAACCCCTCCCCCGGCGCGAGCGAGGAAATGTGATTGGCGGCGATTTCATTTGAACTGGACGGCGCATTCAGACCAGTCTATTATTCGGACCGCAAATACCTCATTCTTTCCGTGTACTTGGCAAGTACACGGAAGGAATGAGGTATTTGCGGTCTACAATGACAGAGAAGAGACTGTGAAGTTTGGCTGTACTCAGCATTGAATCAAAAACGCACTAAAGCTTTAGATCTTAATAAGTTTGTGAGGCGTTTTGCTGAACAACATGGTAATCGCCGCATTCAGCTGTAATAGGCATGCCAACTTGATGCTCTGCTCACGGATGACTCGAGCATAAAAAACTGTTAAAATGATGACCTTATGTGTGTAAATATTTATTTTTCTTTGTGGGGGTCTGCCCCCAAAAAACAGTTTTAAGTCCTGAGAAAGTCAAATCAATCAATCAATGTTTATTTATATAGCCCAATATCACAAATGTTACATTTGTCTCAGTGGACTTCACAGTGTGTACAGAATGACAATACGACACCCTCTGTCCCTCACATCGTACAAAGAAAAACTTCCGGAGAAAACCCACAGTTTAAAGGGGAAAATGGGAGAAACCTCGGGGAGAGCAACAGAGGAGGGATCCCTCTCCCAGGACGGACAGATGTGCAATAGATACCGTATGTAAATCAAAAAGATAATACATTTACAACATAGGTAGTCCAAATGTTTGGAAATGCATGTGTCTATAATAAGAAGATGAATCAGCAATCCTGTGGGAGCCATCAGGGAAGAAGTATGGTGAGAGTCTGGCAGGACCGCAGAGACAGGTTCAGCCACGACTCGAAGTCCAGGACTCAGATCCAGTGCTCAGCAGTGGCGGCCGGCCCATAGGGGCGCTAGGGGCGCCGCCCACCCTCTTCCCACATGTTTGATTGTCATTAAAAAAAATAAAAATATTAAAAAAGATATATTTTTATTTTTAATGAAGAAGGTAAATATTATATAATTGGTATCAGTAAAATGTATAATCTACAATAAAATCTCGTTTAAAATTGTTTTACGATATCTAAAGTTACTGATAAGTCACATGTTTCCTGCCTGGCCGCAGGGTGTATCATTATACCCTCTCTCGTCCGGGCGGTAGAAAGGAGCCCTCAGCCAGAGCAGCAGCAGCCAACAAGCTGACTGTTGCTATCTGTATACTATGCCGCCGAAACATAATTTCAGCCAATCAGCGTCGTCAGATCTGATGCTCAAAGGGCGCCGTGTCAGTGCCCTGGCATGTGTGTCTGTGAGTTGTTTGGACTCGTATCCAAGGTGACGCTGCAGTAGTTATCGAGGATGGCTGCGTCTCGGTGCTAGTGGATCGCCGGAGCTGTAGATTAACATTTACATGCTTATTGTAGTTGTAAGGGCAATGCCTGTAGCACCATGGAGCATATGTGTGGGCTGGACCTGTATTTTACAGGAAAGGAGTGAGCAGAGGGTGGAGTTGTCGATTCTTGTTCAGTTTTCATCTTCCTCACCCTCTCAAACTTTGAGTTGCGCGCGCTGCTAAAGAGACGCGCTACCATGGAAACCAAACAATGGTGTAGCTGTATTAAAGTCCGAGCTGAAACAGTCGTGAGTAAATCTGATTTTGTCAGAAATCGGGAGAAATATGACCCCGGGAGGAAACCGGGGAGAGGGCAATGAAATCGGGAGTCTCCCGCGAAAATCGGGAGGGTTGGCAAGACACACACACACACACACACACACACACACACACACACACACACACACACACACACACACACACACACACACACACACACACACACACACACACACCACACACACACACACACACACACACACACACACACACACACCAACACACACACACACACACACACACACACACACACACACACACACACACACACACACACACACACACACACACACACACACACACACACACACACTTCGTATTTAGTCTCCTGATTTTAAATGGGAATTAAATCATTTGAGTGTTCCCAATGCACCAGTGTTCTGCAGTTTGTGTGGGCCTAGTACTGTTGCACAGTTTTGGAAGATTCATAGCTAACCACACTGAAGATTATGGATTATCTCATATTTTTAAGCCTCAATTTGTCCTCCCCTCACCCTCTAACATCACCAGATAATTTAAGGGGTCATTTCTCAAAAATGGACCGCCTTAGTATGGTTTGGTCCCTATTTCCATAGCCCCACCAAAAATATTTTCCACCAGCCGCCACTGGTGCTCAGGATAGAGGATCCAGGACACATGACCACAGCAACAGGATTAGCCTCGACTCAGGATCCCGGCGTATATATGGACACAAAAAAGAGATTTGGGGGAAGCTGGGTTAATCGGAACATGAGAGTACACAGGTACAAACAGCCAGAAAGACGGAGTAAGGTGCCCCCCTCAACAGTCCAAGCCTATAGCAGCTAAACTAACGTGTCTACATACATGCACTCCCTTAGGATAGGTTGAGGGAAAAGGGTAGCAAGTAAGAAGTAGGAAACAGAGGTGGAGAGGCACACACAGGGAAAAAGGTCCCCATTGGAACCTGAATTTGTCAGAGGTAGGAGTGGGTCAGTGACTACGTTCCAAACTCCCCGGCCGGGCTAGGCGTTCTCTGCAACCTGTTACCCTCTAATAATCAATAAGACGGTGTGTAAAACTACACTGCCCAACCAAAAAAAAGTAAAAGGAATTCCACTGGATAATAATACCCCTGCATTATAGCAACAACAATAATAATAATAATAATAATAGCAATAATAATTGGGAGGGGGGGCGTGGCTGTTCTTATGTTCTCTGAGGGGAGGCTCACCTTCCCACACTTTGAAAACCCCTGCTGTATGAGAAACCAATGTGATTTTGGAAAATTGCACAATGTAAATGTATTCTAGTAGACCTCAACAATGGAAATATGATCAGTAGAAATGGCCATGACATGGGACCTTTAACAAAACCACAGATCCCTTGTTGCTTGCCTCTTCTTTCTTTTCTATCTTACCTGATGGATCTCTGAACTCCACCATGACTGTTCGGAGCAAACGCAGCGAGCCTTTCCTTCAGCAGAGACACAAGAATCAGCCTGAGATTGCTGGGTAGCGCCACTGACAAAGAGAGACAGAATGACAGGAAGACAACAAGCAGCAGGAGCAAAGAAGTAGCTGCCGAGCTACAAAAGAAGAGTGGGTTTTCTCTGAACAACGCACAGCATAAATTGTATCTGTGAAAATTGGAAATCCCAACCATCCTCAGGCCGGCTCATACAACTGACAGAATGACCAGCTAAGAGAGCAGGCAGTACAACACGGCTACATTTAAGTTGATGTGTTTGTTTGGTCATTTGAAGTATGTAAAATAAATAAATATTAGGTATTCCAATACATATGACAAATGTAGTTTGTCAAAAATACCAGCATGCTGTCGAATTTTGCAGTTATACACCCAGCATGCTTTCCTGGTTATTTTGACCCACAATTCTTTACGCAGCAGATCATATATGAGCAAAGTTCAAGACGCCATGTTTAGAAGTAGTATGTCTTAATAGTATGCGTACTGCATGCCATTGATATGCTTTGGTTGTAGTTATTAATGTAATCGTGAGACTAAATTGATGAATTGGCTATTATCATCGCTATTCCAATGTGGTGCCCGAAAGGGAATTCCAAAGTTTAATTCTGTTTTCCAATGTAAATCCTATTTGATTTGTAAACACCTTTAATCTGTTGCATGTAGAGAGAGCACCAGAAAGAAAATAAATATTTGTATTCATGAACCCAGCTTTATTTTTCAATGATTTTCCAAAAACATTCATTCTCCTCAAGCGAAGTTGCTGTTCACGAATTGCAGTCAATTTGTTTAAACGGTCTAGCATAATTGTACAACAAACAGACCTTGAATATGGATAAAGCGAGCATAATTACGGGGCTCTCCGTAGACACATTTGTCTGACCGAGAGCAGAGAGGTATTTTAATAAACAAGCCTGTACGGTGTCCTGAGCAGAGCAGCTCTTAACTTCAGTTTAATGATGTTGAATGTTCCAACAAGACTATATCCGAGTGTCATAACACAGGTCAGAGAGACCCAGGGGACTGTAGTTTGAAACCCATTAGACCACACTATGATAGGATGAACATGACTTCAGCTCTTACAGGTCAGTTTAATGATCTGACTAATGCAAGAAATGATTGTTTCATTATCAATCAATCTCTAATGTGTTGGGGTGTATCTATGCATCTAGAAAACAGACAAGGTGAGGTCATCAAATGCTTTTTATTCAATTAACTTCAGTTTGTTACAAGGAAGACTGCTCATTTGTGAAGCTGGAACCTTAAAATAAATGATTGAATGATCAATAAATCAATGATAAATGTAATGCCGATCCCCTACTGATCAATTCATCTCCAATTAGTAAAGTAAACAATACATTTACCAGTCCTGGCTTTGAGCTCCTGATGAATGAGGTCAGTCGATGTTTTTAAATTTCATTACATGTTTTGTTTTTTATCCAAAGCGACTTACATACTCAATACTGTGGACAATCCCCACAGGAGCAATGTGGGGTGAAGTGTCTCAGGGACACAACGACATGCTGACTGCAGTGGGGTTTGAACCCACTACGCCACACGCCCCCATACATCGGTAATTAAATAGCAGGTTTACTTAAAACAAGGCTTGAAAATCTTGTGATGTGTGAATAATGTATTTTCTGTTATATTGATTAAAATGCTGTTATAGATCTAAAAATAGGTCGATAGTTTCAGGGATCTGTCCATGGTGCTGAAGTTGGGTTTGTGCAGCAGTGAAGCGGTTGGCTTGTTGCCGGGGACTACAGGTTTGTGAAGCTCCCGAGTCAAACATTCCCATGTGAGTTAAAACATCAATAAAACTGTGAAAGTGTATAAAGTGTCATATTTTATCATTTTTACCTAAAGGACTGAGGACCAAAATGTCATCAATAAAGTAGGAGAAAGTGATTGACGAAGAACAGGACTTTTCGGCTACTGTCGCAGAGACGCAGAGCTCACATAAATTCAGAGTGCTCGTGTTGGCAGGATGTGCGCTTCACACGGTAAGCTCAATAATCGACCAAGTGGATCTCAGCTCACTCCCAGAGGACCGAAGCCAACCCTGAAGTGACAGAAGTCAATGCAGGTGCTCAGTGTTGACACACACTGTCCAATCAACAACATTCATCCAATATTCTTTCTAAAGACGGGCACACAGCAACATGTCTAAGTATGCTTGTGGGGACCCTTGATTGATTATCTAGCATAGAGGGCTGCACAATTAATCGAAATGTTATCAAAATTGCAATATCGACTAGTGTAATATTGAAATAGCAGGAAGCACATGTGAGAATACTGTTATGAATCGATTGTATTGTGAAGCTGCAGGGATATTAAAAAAAAAAATCATATTGTACAGACTAAATAAAGACATATTTGTTTGATACTCATATCACAAAATATCAATTATTTATATAATATAGCTGTAATTATTCCTCTTGTCCATAATTTCCAAGAACTGATTTCTTGTTTGTGTCATTTCAATGTAACACATGAGGGCCAAAATCAACAACAATACATTATAATCCAAGCAATCTACAAAATCCCTCTGTGTTATCGTCCCACCACAGCTTCTTTTAGGGAATACAAAAACAGGTAGACTTGTACAATTGTGTTGGCATGTATAGCCATGATGGTCAGATAAAGATATATTATGTTTGACCTCCACCAACAAGGTTATGTTTTCAGTTATGTGTGTTGTTTGTTTGTATGTGTCTGGTGGATTATAGATAATGACAGGAAGGATTTTAATGTAACATGGTGGAAGGATGTAGTAAGGGCCAAGGAACAACACATTACATTTTGGAGTGGATCCGAATCACAGGGCCCTTCATATATTGACACTAGAGAGTTAGTGGAGGTGTGGTAGACACACATATAGAATCTACGCTTGATAAGGCTAAAGCCTATTTGGAAAAGGTTATGTAAAATAGATGTTATACGAACATCCTTAAAGTATCTGTAGGCCTTCGGTGCTTCTGAAGTATTTGATCTGATCTCTTCGTAATCCGATTGGACCAATACTTACTTCAGACACAGACAATATGGCTACTCTATGAAGTAGCATACAAATATACTAAGGTGTAAGGTGCATAAATACCCACAAAAGCAAGCTTCCTTCCATATCTACACTTTATATAACATGCTGTTTGTGTTTGCCTTTTACATGGTTACCTACAGTATTTTCTAGGTCCTTTTTAAATGTTGTTACGTTGAGTAAAAGCAGAAATAGCTTCTATCATTATCCTGTAAACGCGTTTCTTTGAGCTTGGCTACTTCAATGAGACCAATAGATTTGTTAAGGGCCCTTTTAACAATTTGGAAGCACATAATTGGCCCCCTACCATTAGGAATCTAAGGAACCTCGGGTAATAAATCAGAAGTGGTTCCATCGGTTCAACCCTGCAATTATACCAGTGTTAAAAATAACTTCATACATCATTCTTCTGTTAAGAATTTGTTCTTCAAAGGAAACGTGCTATGTGAAAAGGGAGATTGAAAGCAGCAGAAAGAGAGCCTTCTTGTTGGAAAAACTCTAAAGTGCCATATGCGTACAGTATCTAAGCTCATGTGAGACCTTCCTGCCGCAAAATGCTTGTTTGGGTATGTGCACTTCACAGATTTGATGCTTCTGTCACCAGCACGGGCGCAGATGGCCCTGCTCTCTCTAATCCACCCCATCTGCAAAACTGCCGTCCCACAAAATCACTCTTGTACCTGCCATTGTTTTCTTGATTGCTTCCTGTACCTCTGACTTTGGCCTTAGGGATAACATCGATTAGCAAAAGACCACTCTCTATTTATTATCATTATGTATTTTCCTCAGCCATGCTCCGCTCTGAGAACTATTCCCGAACCACCGGAGCCAATTAATGTCCAAACAGATGTGCAACGCCGAGAGCTAAGCTTTGCCGCAGGGGTCAAGCAGCCAGAATCTAATCTCCTCGACAGAATTGCATTTCTGCCAATATGGCCCCATACCTGCTGATCTGCTCTAGGGCCAACAAAAGAGTGGACAGCTTCTGCGTAATCACATGTTGTAATTGCAGTGGAATAACTCTACATGACCTGAGAGCAGCAACACGTTGGTGTCTGGTAGTGCTGTGTTGGACTCATGGCTGCGGAGACTAAGCTGCCAACAACAGAAAGCCTAATGAGGAGAAGTGCCTCAGTTCTATTTGATTCTTAATGTGTCATATGATCATGTCTTTGATGTGCGTTCCCATGTCTTTCCTCTCCTCATTTCATTCTGATTTGTGTTTGCGGAGAAAGGAGAGGGAGATGCAAACACAGAGAAATGAAATACCTGAGGCAAAAGTGGGACTTTACACTTGAAAGTGGAAAGCATTACTTATGCATTAGGTATGTCTTTGAAGAACCCAAAGTATGCGTATTTCCCTATTCCTTCCCCCCAAAATAATACCGATAAAATCAATTATTCATATGTAAATGTTTGTTTCACTTCAAAAACAAGTATGACATGAGCCTTGATGTTGGAATAACTGTTCCTGCAGTAACCCACACTCACAATGCCCGCTTTGGAAGTTTGTACTTTTCTTCTAAAGTTATTCAGAGGCGTCCTGAATAAACATTGATTTCCAACAGATACATAAAGCCAGTCCATGTTTTTTATGTTAATGTTATCAACCAACAGTTAATCACGGACTAAATTACCTGTAAAACAGGAAAAAGGGAGGATGTCAGTTCTTTTTTTAAAGAAGAGTGCAAGAGTTCAAATGTAGGCAAGGACTCAGAGAAGCAAACACAATTAAAAAGGAGGTGTATCCAAAGCTTAGTCAACAACTGTTATGAGACAAATGATCAAGTGCACTCTGCTGATTTCCTTTGTTAATTGTGTGCATTCCTTAGTTAAGAACATTCTGATTAAAATACAACTCTACTGGATAAACTCAGTGCTTTGGAATTGAATTACTTCAGTATTAAATACTTTGAGCTGATTAAACTCAGAACCGTTTAATTTTTAATTTCATAAAAAGCAAAACACAATCATCATCAGGTGAACTTCAGAAATTACCCGTAGAACTATTGTGCTAATTTATTTAACAACATTATCATACAATATAAGCTCCTGATGAGTTCCTGATGGTCTACGCAGACAAATGAAAATATCTGCAGTTACATGTTCATTAGTTAAGAAGCTCTTGGCGATGCACAGCTTCATGATTAGAGAGTTTTTTCATTTGTAATTTTTAGCACTCGGGAAGGAAAGAGAGGGGAATTCTGCAGATGAAGCCCATAATTAAGCTTGATACATAGACCAGATGTTTCAGATACAAGGAGAAGAGTTTTTTACATAAAGATTAGAACTTTGTGGTGAAAATGTACCCAAAAAAACCCATTACTCTGGGTTTTGCATAATGGGAATGCCATGCAGACCCAACTCAGGATCAGCAGTGTATCTGTACGTCAGCTGATCTCCACTGATCACCAAGAAAATCCAACTCATCAAAACAAGTTTCCCTTGTGATGCCTATTTTCGCTAGAACAACAATCATCTACATTCAAGTAACACAACAACCCTCTACCGTTCGTGGGGATAATAACAGAAGCAAATTAGTAGGTAAGCGGACCATAGTATTGAGAAACCTCGTCCGTAAATAAGAGGATAGGATGGTAAACAACTTACGCTATAGGAATGTCCTCGACTAATTTGAATTATTCATCTAACACTCATGTCATTTTGTCAACTAATGAATAACTTGGGTTGATTAAAATCGACAGATCTGCAAAATAAAGCTTCTCTGTAGAGAATCTTGCATAAATGAAGTAATGCGTTTACCAGACACGGTCTCTTACACACGCACTTCTCACCCCAACCAGTCTCATGCGAGTATAGAGACCAGCAAACGATGACTCTGGAAGATTGTTCTATTATACCATTTCAATAAACATTCTGCACATTGGCTGTTAAACTGGATTGCCTTGAAAATGCAGATGTATCTAATAAACCAGTAGCTCAGTGTAGGGCTGAAATGGAAAAATGAAGGCTCATCCTGATTGGTTAAAAAAAGTACAGTTAGAAGGGTCTGTGTGAAGGATTTCTACTTAATTGATTATTTACAGTTACACATTGGCGTCAGTATCAAAGAGAAAAGGAGCCTACTCTGGTATTCCACATATCGAGCCCAGTTCAGTCATTGCATGCCGTCTTATCTATTATTCCTTATTATTTAAATCAGGCTGGATAGCACCTAAGCACCAGTGATGGAAGTTAGCAGATAAAGTGACACAGTTGGCCGTAACAAGGCTATTTCAGTCGGCGAGATAGTTCATTTTCTCCGTAAATGTTTCATTCAACAATTCATCTCTGACAGATCAATTGTATTTGAGCCGGATCTTCCAAGGGCTAAAGTGAAGCCCCTCCTCTGCAATGTTAAATGACCTCTGGAACAATTTGATTATGATGTCTTGCTGACAGACAAATTTATCACAGGAGTGGAGCCATGTAATGGATATGAGCACAGCTCTGGCGACAGGAGGGAAGACGGTGGGAGTGGAGGAGAAGAAGCAGGAGAGAATGGACTGTAAAGCCTGGCTAAGTAATCCATTTACATATGTGTCATATGATAAATAAATGACAAATGACTATTCTTCTCGTTGCCCCAGTAAAAGTGAATTATGATTTTAAAGTACCAGCGGCATGTTAACTTCACTCAGAGCAAATGGATCCTGGAGGAGCAATTTTACCACGAAACTGTAAACACTGATTACATTTATGGCCCTGTTTGAAGCCAGAGTGCTAAACATCACCCTGACAACATCTTCTTTGCTGATATCACCAATGATATTCCTAAGGCCGGTCTAATGAAGCTGGATGTGTTTTCTTTAAGCTTTGGCCTGTATGCTTGACACATTGTTAGCAGTGTTGACATCTCTGCAGACACAGCACACGGGGGTCTTAAAGCCTGGATGTGCTCCAATTTAACAACACGGCCCAACAAAAAAAACAAGCATTTTCAAAATGTCACCACTGAGACTTTACTCCTCTATATTCACGGCTTATTTCTGTCTTCACCAGTTGTCTGTCAGCACTGGGCTGAACTCTATAACACTACGCACAATGGAAATACAAGCAAGACTAACTCGTGTGACATTTGTTTGGGGACATGGGTGATGTCTGGGGTCTTTCCACGATGGATGGAGGACCAGTGATAACTGTGCCGCTGATGGAGACCTCTGCCAGGCAACAAGTGCTGACATTATTCTTTCTGCCTGCACTTTACTATCAATCAAGTTTTGCGAGTGTTTCCACAGAGACTAGGGACAAAGGTGAGGTGAGGATGGGGAGTACGTAAGGACAGCTTATCTGTCACAAAGTGCATCAGGACAGCAGAAATAATTTGACTAGCCCTGACAGACCTTTCACTTTCACTTTTCTCTGACATAGGCCGCTGTCAAACTGACAACAGATTTGTTTCCTTGTGGCAAGCCAAGGAAAGTCACTGTCAGTCTTCTGGCATACAAAATGGGAAGGGAAATTGGATCAGGATCAAGGCCATATGAATGTCTATAAGTAATGGATATAGGTGAATATTACTCCACTACATTTATTTTAACACTCACAGTTAGTTACTTTGTACATATAAAAACACATGATAGGCTGATCTGGTATAAAGCACCAGTGTACTTATCTACACAGCATCTACATTTGGCCCATAATGACAAAGAACAATACTACAATTATTATATTATGTAAAAAAAAAAGAGGCTAATATAATAACCATGATAATAAAGTACTATGAGTAGATCCATACTGCATAACAAGTACTTTTGATACTTAAAGTACATTCAGCTCATAATAATTGTACAGAATGAGTACTTTCAGTATATGTCGATGCTATTACTTTTCTACTTTAGTAGAATTTTGAAATCACGACTTTACCTTGTAGTGGAATATAGTAATAGTATTTCTTCCAACACTGTTATGTACCGTACACCTCAAACAACAACAACCAGGATTGTTTATTATGTAGTCCAGATGCTAGGAAAGTGTGGGCGTTTCATTTAAATGCAAATAAAGTCACGAAAGAAACCACGGAAACAATGCAATTTACCTTAAGGCCACAAATAACAACTAATCCTAAAGGCTCATTTGCTAGGGCGGTGTGCAAACATGGCGTAGTGACGTGACATATATCTATCAGTAATACACAGTGTTTTTTAGCCACATAAGCTCATGCTAAGCTAAACTGACAACAAGAAACCTAATGAGACATAGTATCTGGACATAAATAGTCCATTAAAAGATGAAAACAAGCTGTTGTTACACCAAATAAAGCGGTACAAGGTTAACAGTAGTTAATATACAGGCTACTTTAAAATAATTAGTTCTTACCTGTTATTGAGCTTCACAAATTTCCATTGCTGTCTCCTGCACTTCATCTTGTATCCACTTTTTCGAACAACTTCGCGCTGGTTGATTGATTGATTGAAAAGTTTATTAACAGCTTGTATATAGGGTACAGTACAGTACAGCTCAAAACATACAATTGTTAAGGGGATGCAGACCAGAGAAAGACTTTCGTCTTGTTTACATCAGGGTCCCCCATTTCCAATTCATCATATCATTTAAGACATATAAGACATATTTGACATACAGATGGCTTATTTACAATTTACATACAGGTGGTTTTTTACATACAGATTGCTTATTTACAATTTTCATTTTAGATTTCGTTCTAATACATCCTAACCGGACATTTAAGACATACCAAGTCTACAGATATACAGTTAGTAACAGAGTCTAAAATGCGAGTATATACATAGATGGGGGGGGGAAGCTGTCCATTGAACGACAGGTTGAGATTTGTACCATTACCGGGGCCAGTTTTGCAATGCTCTCCCCCGAAGATGCTCTTTAAGAGAGGTTTTGAAGGTAAGTATAGTTTTACTTTCCTTTACAGTTGTGGGAAGAGCGTTCCACCTTGATGTGGCATAATTGCGAAACGTGTATTCCCCCTTTTTGTGCCAAATCTGGGTTTCACATGATTTGTGGAGCTCCCTCTGGTGTGATGATCATGGTATTCCTTGACCTTTGGGAAGAATTTTGACATGTACATGGGTACCATAGAGGTGTAGTGGATCTTGTAGACCAGGCCCATTGCAAGTAGCTGTACTCTGTCGTCTACTCTAAGCCATCCTAGGTTGTCAAAGTGGGCAGAGGTGAGGTGGGTTCTAGATGAAAGGTCAAGCAGTAGTCTGACCAGTTTATTTTGCGATGTTTGAAGTGTTATTTTTAGCGCCTTGGAGGTGCTATGGTACCATGACGTGCAAGCATAGTCATAGTACCCTTGAATGAGTGCTCCTGGCACTCACATATCCTTCTTCTTTGTCAGTTGAAATAGGCTCCTTGGAACAAAATCCAGCCAAATGTCCGTGTTTCTTCTGTCATAGTCCTTGAACACTTGACAGTTGTTGCAAAGTGCGCAGCTGTCAAGGCAAATCAGTTTACCGACAGTCATCACTAATTATCCCAGGTGAGCCTGAGCCAGGTCCGTGGGGTAGGCTATCACCTAAATACTGCCGTTGTAACGGTTTAAAAACCCGGTGCTGGAAACAGCAAATGGGATAATGAGTTTAAAAGCCGCACTGATTCATTTGTTTATATTATAATTGTTAAACATGTCATTAGCTGTGTCCCATTGCAGCCGCCGCAGTGTTCCCTTCTGTTCGTGGTAGATTACGGTGGCTCGGAGAGATCAAAGACTCGAACACTTAAATTGTTGTTGCCATGGTTTTTGTCTCGTTATTTAACGGCGATCTGTTGGACATCACCTCGGCCTACATTTACTTCATCACTGTACAAAATATGAACTTTAATGGACTATTTTCATTATATGCTATGCTATTTCTAACTTTTACTTATTTATAAGAACATGCTTTTCCTATTTAGTTCATTCATAACACTAAATCAACTGATAAATTGTGATGTAGGCTATTTGCCACCCAGCATTATATAGCCTACAGAGATCAAAATCGTATTCATCTTGTCATTCAACAATAAGGTTTTCAATCAACAATAGAAGACAGAAAACAAAAAGTCCAACATGACAAAATTGCTGAAATAAATAATGGAAGACAACTGTACGTTACTTGAGTATTTTCATGTTATTTTCATATTTTATTCCACTACATTTATGAGAACATACTTTTCCTGTATAGTTCACTCATTTGACTAAATTACCTTAAATATCATGACGTATTAGCTACCCAGCAGTATACAAAGTCATCAAAAATAATCTTAATTGTGAGCAGCTTCAACATTAGAGTTCTCAATACACATTGAAAAAAAAAAACACATGACAACATTGCTGAAATACTTTTTAATAAGAAAACAACTGACAATGCATTACTTGTATGAAAAGAATACAATGAAGTTATTTTCGTAAAGAATATGGAGGGGATTTCATTTAGGGCTTTACTGGTCTTTGTGACCACCCAATGCACTTCTCCAATACAAGGCAGCATTAACAATTCACACACTGATGGCAGAGGGTTAGATACATATGAGGTGCCACCTGTTTCTCTTATCAGGCACCATAAATATTCACATCCATGTCTGATCATCCATTGGGAGCAACGTGGAGTTCAGTATCTTGCCCAAGGACATTTTGACATGTTGACCTCAGGCCGATGATTAAACTCTTCTGATTGGTGGACAAACACTCCGCCTACCAGATAAAGATCTAATAGTACGCAGCAAATATTGAGTATTATTTTTGTTTGAAATGCTCATAACTATTTAATATTAAAAAACAACAACATGGGAGCAATTCATAGAAAGTGATGACCTTTCTGATGCTAAGACCAAAACACAATTAACTCCCGTAGTTACAAGCCCTTTTCCTACCTTTGATTAAGATGCACCAGGAACAACATCAACATAGGCAATGGTTCGATGATGTGTTTGTTCTTATTTTCCATGTTCATTTAAAAGGTTACGCAGCAACTCATGTGGTATGAGTATAAAATAGTTTTATTTTCTATATTTGGATCACAGCAACCTGCAATATCCAATTCAGTAATGAATCATGGCACTACTCTTTTTGATGTGACCAAGGTTCTGGCTAGATGGATTTTTACAAGTTTCACTGCAATTTGAAGAAAATAAGTTAAGGCATAAGATAGAAGAAATATATTACATTTTACTGGAGCGCATTTTCTGATGCTTGAATGTGTGTTTTCATGTCTTTGATGCCATCAGTGATAGTCAGAATGCTTAATCAGCTCGATATTCATGTGTTAACCGTCTACAGCATGATGGTTGAATCACGCTGCTTTCTAAGGAAATGTCTCTCGTTTATGCCATGTCTGCATATCATTACATTTGAATGTTAATGAAATATTAAATTTCTAGTTGGAAATCTTTTTACATGGGTTTCTGTTGTTACCTTAATAAATCAGCCTCATTAATCTTCTATTGAGGAAGACTGCGTATGAGTTAACGTCTCCAGAGATGATGGTAATGATGTTCACTGAGAACATTTTTGCTGTCATCCTACATGCATCCACTGGGAGTAAACACATCAACAGACACACATCATTTTCTACTTCAAACAATTCATATCGTCAGTCTTTTTATGTATATTGACCATGTATTTTAGCAGTTTGTTTACTCCTTCAACCACTGCTGCTGCAACAGAGCCATCACTCAAACTTAAAAACAGCTTCTTATGCACACACATCTCAGCAAAATTAATGACTATATGATGCAAGTGTTTTGCTACTTTTAAACTGAATTTTCTCGCGTTGACAGTTTTTGTGGGCTTTCGGATATATTTGATTAAATGACTTAACCACTGAAGGGAAACTAATAGCTGATATACTGAGCTCAGTTTATAATCGCATGTTTGTTAAATGGCTCTAGTGGCATTTCAGCAATTTCACAATGTGCCATGGTGTGAATCTTCAATGGCATCAATCATAACACATTATCAGAGCCCACACACACACACATCAGTTAATCACATCACACACTACATTAATGTACACTCTGAAGTCTTACGATTCAGTGATCAAAATATCCATTAAAGATCTTACATCTGCACTTCACGGTAAGTTAAAACGTCCATTTAATGTAAAAAAAAAGAAAAGAGAAAGAAATCCCATTGATGTTTCTCTTATTGTTTCCTGGTCGTATTCCCTCAGTGTTTTTCCTTCTAAGAGCCAACAGAGAGACTGCTGACAAGGCAGCTGGCCCAGATTTGGCCTGCCCATTGCAGCAGTATGATCAATAGATTGCAATTCATGAGGACCAGCGAACAGCGGTGTGAAAACTGCACCCTGTTCACCCTCTCAGAATTGCCCGTCTAGGGAAAATCAGTCAATTAAGTTAAAAAGAAAATGTACAGGAGATTGATTAAGCAGGCAGCCTTTCCGCACCATGGCAGGTCACTCCAGCGTACTCCAAACGCTGAAGTCAAGAGTGGGGGGCCACAACACTTAATCTTCTCAGAGGCAGGATAGCTCTTGGAGAAAATGTGTAACCCAACAACATGCTCCAAACTAAATATGTGGTGTGTTCACAAAAGGAAATTCCAGCATGCTGACTGTGACTCAGATAGAGCAGCTTGTGATACGTTGTGATCCATGACTTCTTCTGAGAAATTGAGAAATAACGTGATCAGGTTCATGCCATACGTTTTCCCCCCTGTGATCCAAATAAGGAATACAGAACACCCAGGTTTGAGAAATTGCCTAGATCAGTAGACAGCTCATCTGTCTATCAAATTGGTTACATGGTATCGTATGAGGGTCCCATGGCTCACACTCTAATACTTTCCCCTTCAGCCATACGTGTTTTCATTCGCAGTTGAACTCTATGAACGTAAACAGTAAGCCGGGGCAATTATTTATGGTTTTGGGGGCATAAGAGTGTTTTGAAAGTACCAGTATGTCTAATATGCTTCTGAAACACAATTTGTCTCCAGCATCAGAAATCCTGCCACAATCTCCTCACAAAAAATAGTCCAAGTTTGAATGCAAGTGCTGCTCATTGTTGCATTTGTATCCTTAACTATTACACTAACTGCTTCCTCAGTGTAAACAAAATGCTGCAGCTGAGGTGATGCAAAAACAAGAAAATTAGAGCCGGCATCTTCAAGTTTTATTTCTGCCCAGGCGGTGGATCTGGAAGCTGCCAGCCGGTTCCCAGCAGAGCATCAGACTTAACCTGCCCGGGCACTGACTACACTGTGTTGTTGTCCAACTTAGCTTTGGCTCTGCCTCTCTGAGTGTGTGATCCACAAGGCAGAAGGGAAATTGGGAGTAGTAGCTTGGTCTAATTGAGGCACTGCATCATTAACAGGCAGCCCCTTTGGCAGTAACCTCCTGATTTATGTGGCTGAGAAAAACAGAAACTCAGGCCAAGGGATATCTGACTGTAACAAAGCAGCGGCAGAGGAACATGATACAACAACAGGAAAGTGTTGTAAGATAAATTAATTATGTATTGTGTGCTTCTTTTTGCTACTGTATACTAACAGTGTGAGGCCATGTTGGTCCCCCACTTTGGATCAGTGACTACATCTCTGCTGTTTGATGGATTGCTATGACATTGACATGACAATAAATATGACCTAGTAAAATCGAATACTGCCCCCATGTGTTGCATGCAAACCACTGCTTGCCTTCCACCTCTGCCTTGTTCTGTGCCAGACTGTTTGAACCGCACATGGGCAAAGTCTAATAAACGTACAAGATTAAAAAACACAAATAAATTAGTTAATCCACTCCATTTAAATAAGATTAGTATCCTGGGAATTAAAATACAGTTTTAATGCTGCAGCTTTAGATTACTTGACCATACAATATTTGTGTCTCAATTACACAAATAGTGGCAGGCAGTCAGTATGCTGATGAAAATGTTTTGTCAGGCAATAACAAAACAGCAAAAACAACAATGACAACAGTGTATTGTACCTACATTGAATCAGGCATCTGTTTATGATGTGTACCTATCATGTGAAAAACAGATGAGTTACATCTCTCGTTGCATAGTGCAACACTGAGAGAAATTGTGTTAGTGCTTAGGATACATTTATGTTACATGTAAACATACGCTGCTGCCATTCTGTTGTTAGGCCATTGAAAAATAAAATGTGCTCTTGGGAAAATATGTAGTTGTTTCGAGTGTTGGCGAGACATTTCTACTTGATCTAGAAAGGACTGTTTGAGTTGTCAATCTATGAGTTTCAACGCATATCAGACTCCAAAACACTTCACAATGGAGGAGATGACAGATCTGGAAAGTTATCACAACAATTACAAGATTATTTTCATTTTGGCTAAGATAGCATGTGTAGCAGGAAAGTGCTATGGTGCATTGCTTTTTATTCAAATGTTTTAAACAGAAAATGAATTGAAATCATTTTACGACGGTTCACTCTGTTTAATGCCTGTTTGTCGACCAGTAGAAATCTTATCCACCTATAATAGGGAAGGCAAAGTGACAAGTATGTAAAAATGTGACCTTATATAATATAAACGTTTACATTTTCAACCTGCAATTGCTCCAGGCTGCTCCAGCAAACCCCATGACACAACGGGTGATGTTGGTTGCTCAAAGAAATTCACTCTGCTCAGAAAAAAGAAAGTGCATCAGGGTGAGTGATGGCTTATGGGTTGTTGTGGACCGCGTGCTGGGAGAATATATAGAGATCATTTCGCTAGCTTCAAACATAATTTCCACATTGCATGTATTTCATTAAAAACAGGATGAAAATAACAAGAATGCGAAATGTTAAGAATTACACTTGGAGTCTGAGACACAAAGTGAAATTGCAGACGGATACACCTTAATAATGTGCCTTTGCTCCATGAATCAGTTCTAACTAAAAAAAACACAAAGAGGTACCTGGATGGAAAGGTGTTGCATGGAGAGCCTCTTGCGAGCCAAAACGTGGAGATTTGAGATGAAAGGTCAGCAGATTGCAGAGGGTTGCAGCATGAAAGGTGCTGGCAGACGGTACCTAGCCAATTCTAACACCACCAATAAACCTGAACCCCGCTCCATTGCCAAGCAGCCAATCCGAACAAGCAGCTCTGTCAGTGATAAAGCCATAAAACCATCAAATATTCCTGTATTTGTAGTGTCTGTTGTGTCACTCCTCGGTTTAGATTGTTTGAATTAGGGGTTGTTACAACAAAAAAATACAAATACACTGACTTGTATTTTAAATGTAGGCATGTTTAGACAATCTCTGCCTAGATATTTCATGTGAATTGTTGGTTTTAGGATGTGTACACTGTGATAAATTAGAAAATTCAAACTCTTACCAGCATAAACATTATAGGATTAAACTTTTTGTTATGAGTGTTGGTGAACATGATGCAGTTAGCCATTTAAGGTATTAGATGTTCCTTTACAGGGTGTACAGGCTCAGAGAATATGTAAATGAGCAGCAGGGCTCCATCTGTCTGAGAGGTGCACTGTAAGGTCAACCCGACACTTTACTCAGATCTGACATTCTGCTGCATTTTATGATCATGTGTAATGGGTGTTTTTTAAAATCATTTTCTGTGTCATTATTGATACCGTGTCATTCAAAGTGCCTGTTCTGATTGGTATAGTGACAACAACATTACAAAATAACCTGCAGGTGATGAAAAATGACATGGTTGATGTTGATTAAATATTCCACTTCAAACTCATGTTGGTAGAGATGAATTTAAAGGAATATTTCTGCCAGTAGCATATAGCTCAGGGTAGAGAAACAGAACATCCAGTGTATTATTAATGGGTGTGCTCATCAATACTCAACAGCTATCAAATCAAGGCCAGTGTATGTCCGTCTTGAGTAAATATGGTTCCTGGAAGCTTTTTTTCCCCCAACGGTACAAAGTTGTTGAACAGCCTTCCATCACACATCCACCTGTTGAACACCAGAGGGGATTGTAGAGGTGAGGTCAGAACCTTTTCAATATGACTACAGATTTATTTTTCACCAGAGGCATCATGCAATACAACAAAAAACACCAAAACCAAACACAAACTTATATCAAAACGTTTTTTCACTAAGAACTGTTATGCATGTTTTGGGGTTTCCCTCTCCTGTAGTGTGTTCTATAGGTTTGTGTGCATATAAATGGTCTGCAAATGCTGAAAATCCCAAAAGTTCAATCCAGAGGGAGAGAAACACCTCCATTGGACTCCTTTGTTTACTTCCGTAACATAATGCCATCACTATGTAACACTTGCGCTTCTATCGGCTAGCGCTCCAACACATTGTACGTGATAGAGATGTCCCGCCCCTTAGCCTAAGTGGTCGAGCAATCATAACAGAGCCGGCCAACTAACCAATCAGAGCAGACTGGGCTCTGGTTTCAGACGGAGGGTGAAAAGAGGTGCTGCAGCACAGGCAGTATGAGAAAATAAAGAGCTTTTTGAACATTAAAATATGGAAACATGTCACAGTAGAGCCACAACAATTCAAATATGAACCTGAAAAAAGCATAATATGTCCCCTTTAAAGGTCTTTTAGGGTCCTATTCTAAGGTAAAAGCTATTCTTGCTAACCTGCAGATTGCAATGCTCTGTGTTGTTTTTGGTGACTATTAGCAGCTTGTATTTTAAAGACCCAGAGTTATTATGTTTGACCTTTGATTATGTCTTTAAGGACAGCCAGTGCAGATTTGGTACCAACCTCTTTGTTCATTGTTTAATGTATTAATTGTCACAGTGCAGGGAAGTGTTACTACATAAAGGCCCCCTTATGTGACCTGATTGCTTCCATTTGCTCGTTTTATTTTTTCTCCAATAGTTTTTGGGTTATTATCACAATCTCTTTTTGTCTAAAGATGGGGGGGAAAACAGGCAATATGCATATACTGTACGTCTCCCTTCGGTATGTCGTCTCTACATCGAACCACATCCCTTCAGAGAGTTCAAATGCTTTCAAGTCCTACAAAGCCTCCAGACAGGCTTCTGCTTTCCATTTGCTGTCAGTTCTCCCCCCTGCTCTCTCCTTTGCTCCGTGTTTCTGTGTGAGTAAATGAATTCCCCCTGATGGTGGGGGGTGTGATGTGAGAGCAGCTATCGGGCGCTTTAATCTCAGAGATCCATCCTGGAGGTTTGTACCCCGGCTCATCACTCGCTGTTTAAACACTGAACTTCCCCACCAAGACGAGGAGGATTACAGCTCCACCGCTCTAGTCTCGCTCCATCCCCCACCTTTTAATGCTCTTTCTCCATCTTTCTCACATCACTACATCTTTAAAACACAGGAAATCACTCAACTTTATGCCTGCGAATCAAACCCAAAGGACAAGAAGAAAAACAAATCTTCATGCAGAATTGCTTCTCTCCTAATCTGATGATGAGCAATTCGGCTCACACCAAATACTCGTCACATACAATCAGGATGTGCACATTTCACTGCGTGCCGTGTATAAAACAATACAAACAACTGGTGATCTGATTATTAGTGCGGAGAACAAAATGCTGTTTTGATGTCATTTTGAAAAATGAGATCAGTGAGAACCATGACAAACGAGGAAACACGAGTACAGCACTGAAATAAAGCCCCATGAGCTGTGAAATTATGTTTTCAGACATCCAACCATCTAAATGAGACAGATAGAGAAAACTGTTTATGAATAAGTCGATACAATTTGTATAAAACCAAAACTCCTGCGTTAAAGTTAAGGTTTCTTAAGCGTGAATATAAATATTTACAGCTCATTTGAGATGTGTACACTGAGATATAGCAATTAAAATGTAAACACGTTCTTATGAGTGTTAGTTAGCATGCCTTAGGTTAGCTATTTTAAATATTAGATTACACATATGCACATTTTCTCACCCAAACAGGCTCAGAGAGGAGGTGATAATGTGCTGCATCTGTCTGAGAGGTACAATGCAAGCCCAACCTATCATTGTATTTCATTTAAGGCTCATGTTTAATGTGTGTTTGCAATCATTTTCTGTAGGTTTCATTAGGCCAGATATTAATACATTGTTGTGCTGTGATTAAAGTCTTGTAAAGAAGAAGAAGGTTTTGAAACAGCCTTGAACAAAATCAATAAGGAAAACATACTGGAATATTTGAACTACATAAGTTCACTAAAAAGATCAAAACAAAACAATTACATTAAATGGAACGAAAGTTGTTTCAAACCTGATTTCTGCCCACAGGTGAACTGTGCAGAGAAAAAAACACAAACATTAAATTATTATATTCAAAGGTGACCTATTAGGCAAAGTCCGCAAAGTCCACTTGTTCATGTATGTTATACATAAACATGCGTTAAGAGATTCTGAAAGTTTCAGGAAAAAAGATTCTCTCACTTTCTGTCCTGATCCATTTATATAAAAACCTGTCTGAAAATGAACTGATCAGATTTTGGCCACTTTATGATGTCATAACCAGGGCTGCACATAACTGGTGCGCAGGTGCGCATGCGCACCTCCGCCAAAAAAAGAGCACCGTGTCATTTGAAAAAAGGCGCATTTGCGTACCAACATTGAGAGAGAGAGAGGGAGAGAGAGAAGAGAGAGAAGGGAGAAGAGAGGAGAGAGAAGAGAGAAAAGAGAAGAGAGAGAGAAATATATTTGCGAGTTGCATATGAACCTATGATATGAACTCAGGGCCGGCCCGTAGCGATGGTGTAATAGATGTTCGCCTAGGGCGCCAGATCTGTGGAGGCGCTGCGCTGGCTGCTCTGGGAGGGGAAAAAAACATTTTGACCGTTGGGGCTCATCCTAATTTTCGGCCTTGATGTAACAATATTCACAATTAAGTAAATGTAACACCCTTTTCACCCCGGTTACACGTTTCATTTGCCCTGTACAATGGGTGCTGTAAGTGATGAAAATGGGGGATGTTGGCTTATCTGGCGCCCGCAGCTCACAGCCAAAGTGCGAGTGAGCGTGGGATCGAGAGGGAGGGTGCACCGGTTCCGGCGCTGTTGTTATTAGCATCTGGTGCTAGCTGCTCTAACGGAAGAAGAAGATGTTTCTACAATAATGTGGAGGGAGAGTCCTCTCCAGTCAGAATGAGAGGCTGATACTACAGCTCAGTGAGGTAAAGGAGATAGTTGGAGATAGTTCACTTTAGTCTAAGTTCAAACACATATTTCCAAGGCACTCCTTTATAATTATTGGGATAAACAGGTTTGAAATCATTCCAATGTATACTATAGGACAGTAAACAAAAATATCCTTTAAAACTGGAGAGATAAAAAAATATGCATAAATAAATAAATGTTAAGGTAAAATAAGATATGAATGAACAACATACATAAAATAAGATACATTAAATTGTTATTGGCTATGGTAGGTTATTAGTTATGTTCACATACTTATTTGATTACATCCACTTTTCTAAGATGACAACAGAGACTTTTGACCCAAACCCAGCTGTTGACTTGTGGATGCAAGCAGCTAATCGCAGACTCAACCAGAGAGAAAGTAGTAGGCCTACATCATCAGCTACCATGTCTGACAGAGAGGAAGACAGTGAGGAGAACAGTCAGGAGGGAAGTGATGACAGCTTGTAGGATTACTGGTCGTGCTAATGTTGTCTTGTGTTCACCTCTGCATGTGTGTTCTGTGTTCACCTCTGCATGTGTGTTCAGTGCCGTGTGTCTGGCAAATAAAGACCCCCTCAAAAGTTACGGTTTATTTCATTTTAAGGATGAGCACCAAGCAACATCTCCAGGTGCTCCTTTGAGAACCAGGGCAAAAAAGTTATGTGCACCCCTGGTCATAACGATGTTTTGGCTTGTGTAACTGTTGGAGAAATACTGTTGTCTCCACTTTATGGGTTTGTTTTAATGCACTGATACTATGTGTGACTCTGAACTGTGTACGACCTTGCAGCTGCCTCTGGCTGTGATAGGAGGAGGCACGGCATTTCAGGTTGTTGATATTTATGAGGAGACAGACACATACTTGTTGTCTCCTAAATATCTCATTTCTACGAGGCGTGAAGGAAGAACGTGACTCTTTCCAGAAGACGTCGCAGATTACCCCGACACCTTTCCGACACCCGCGGATGATATTAGTGCCACCTTGATTTACGACTTTGTTGTTATCTATCTCCGTGTTTTGGACTATATAAGCCTGATGTTTTTTGCTGCTCCGGTGAGCAACATACCCCATTAGCCAATCACCAACCAAGGTAACCCCCCCCCCCCACCTTATCACCTGAATCTACTCCTAGAGCACCATTGTGTTATTTTTAACCAAATATCTCTCAGAGGGGCGTGGGAAATGTAAATGTAAATATCATAAGAAAATTATGCTACATTGTTTATATTATTTTTTATTTCATTTAAAATTTTGTCCACGGTCCAGCAGTGTGTGTTGCAGTTAAAAAATGTAATGTCAAACTGATTTATTATGAACCGGAGTGAATAATATTTCAGCCCCTTTCAGAGGGAGAGAGAGCAGCATTCATTAAAGAAAGATACATTTAATTATGTCGGGCTCAGCCTCACTTTAACTGCTGCTATGTGTAATGCAGACAGATAATGAATAAATCCCTCACAGCACTCTCAGAGCACCAGTTATCATGAAATGAGGCCTCAGATCAGTACGTAGCAACCTGTAGACATGGACGTGTCACAGTAGGAGATTGAGCCATTTGGTTTGGCCCTGTATGCGCCATTGGAGGGTCAAAACCTGTGTGAAATCAAATTGTGTGAAATAAGAGGGTAACAGAAGTCAAACCGTCTTCCTTCCAAAGAGCCCAGAGCTAAAGAGGCCCTATTATGCTTTCCCTTTCCTGTAGGGTGTTATAGGTTTGTGTGCATGTTAAATGGTCTGCAAAGGCTCAAATCCAAAAGTTCCCTCATCATAAAAAACTCACCTGTTCGCCATGTCCTTTGACCCCTAACCAATCACAGTCCCCCTTCTTCCACGCCTAATGGGGCGAAGCCTGCAAGCTAGTTCAGGCAGTCAACTCGAGTACTTATGCTGCATTCATACATAACGCCCCGTGCCACTCTACAACCAACCAAACAGACTCTCCTTAATATGCCGCTCTATTTAACCTGCCAGATATCTCTCTCTGCTTTGCTTGATGCTGCTATTGCTGCAGCTACCTCCACGTCGCTGCTGCTCGCCTGCCCCACCACCACCCCAGCTTCCACCTGTAGGCTGTAGCAGGGTTTCCGCCAGGATTTTTTCTCGCCGGTCATATGTCCGGACAGAATTAATTTTACCGGACAAATTTGAAATTTACCGGTCATGTTTCAATAATAATAATAAGAATTGTGTAGCAGAGTTTCCGTTAGCAGGTAATTACGGATTAAGACCGGATATGCTGATGTTTAAAACTCAGTTAATGGGGATCGTTTTTATATTGCTTCAGTTTATAATCGTAACAGATCGGAAAAATTCAGATTAATTTTTCAATAAATGATTCCGCAAACAACAAACAACATAATTATTACATTCAAATAAACTACTTGTAGTAGATGAAGTACATTATTCAAATTAACTTTGAATAATAACACGGGAGAAACGGATATTCTCTTTTCCCCTCTCCCTCCCTCTCTCTCCTGACAGCCCGTGGGTTTCTCATGCAGCTAAACAGTGGGCGGGGCTTCAGGTGATTATGCAGAGCTGCGTGTCTCTGTCAGACTCAGCAGCTGATCTGATCTCTCTCGCGTGTCCGGTTATACTTCACTCGCGTTTATGTCCATATCGATCAGATCCAGCTCTCCTGATCGGCCTTCATAGAGAGCACCGATCAAACTATTAACAGTGAATATCGGCCGATCGGAGCATCGGACATTTAGACCGGCAGGTTTTGAATTTACCGGTTTTTATTAAATTTTACCAGCTAAAAACCGGTAATTACCGGCTAACGGAAACCCTGGGCTGTAGGCCAGGGGTACTCAAATACAAATCTTAAAGGTCCAAAATAAATTTTTCAATAAGACAAAGGTCCGTTTATTACGGTCATTCAAACTTTTAAACAATTGCAACAAGATTCTTAACACGAGGTTGCAAAAACAAAAATAATCTGTATGCAGCAGTTTTCATTGTTATTGTGTCTGTGCTTGACCCCTCAGATTCGCAGTGTAAGAGCTGCACAGTTAGGAATAAAGGCAGCTGCACCCTCTTTCATTCAGCATTCCCATTATTGCTTTATAAATGTCTTGCCCCTTGTGTGTCCACTGAGGTTCGTCAGGCCCAACACATCTTCAACAAACTCCCCCTTTGTCTCTTCATAACAACTCACAAACACCAGCAACTGAGCATTGTCAGTGGTGTCAGTGGACTCACCCACAGCTAAGGAAATGCACTGTGCATTTTTTATTCCATCACAAAGCTGATGAATCAAATCACCAGCCAGTATGTATGTTCTTCTGGTTGCTGTGGAATCTGAGAGGGGGATTTGCTTGATTTGACCTGTTATTTCCTCTTTTTGTTTGCCTTCAACATGGTCTCCATCACTTCAGTCATGCATTCTTTTATACTGCAGTTATTATCCAGTGGAAAGTCCTTACCTACTGGCCTAGTTCAATCAAAGTGGTTACTTTTTTTTGGCTGGGCAGTGTAGTTTTACACACCGTCTTATTTGACTTTCTCAGGACTTAAAACAGTTTTTTGGGGGCAGACCCCCTCAAAGAAAACAATATATTTACACACGTAAGGTCATCATCTTAATAGTTGTGTATGCTCATCCGTGAGCAGAGCATCAAGTTGACATGTCTATTACAGCTGAATGCGGCGATTACCATCTTGTTCAGCAAAACGCCTCACAAACGTATTAAGATCAACAGCTTTAGTGCGTTTTGATTCAATGCTGAGTACAGTCAAACTGACAGTCTCTTCTCTGTCATTGTAGACCGCAAATACCTCATTCCTTCAGTGCTTGGGTCTGAATGCTTCTCGTTTTGCGCCGTCCAGTTCAAAATGAAATCGCCGCCAAATCGTATGTCCACGCTCGCGCCAGGACCGGGGGAGGGGTTACGTGACGTGCATCTTGTGCTGCATTCACTTGCACTCGGACATTAGAGACTTTCTCTCATAAATGTCCGATGAGCCACAACTTTTCTTTCAAAACAAAGCTGCCAACTGGGGTGGCAGCTGGGGTGGCAAGGCCTATTTTTAGGGTGTCAGTTGCCACCCCGGTAGGTGAAACTAGGCTACTAGCTACAGTACAGATGGAACTAGATGAGCTGTTAACTCTCGCTCTGACTTAGACAGGTTGAAAGAGACACACACATTTTTCCCACCCGCAGTCCGCGAAGACCCGCCCTACTGTGCCTCTGATTCGCAGATTGTTTGGGGGGAAAAAACGCTGACTGGATGCTGAATGTGATTGGACCAAAGCGTTGACACACACAGGTGGAACACAGTGGAACAGTCAGACATGCAGAGCGCTGTTTGCAGTGGACATAGCGGAGAATTTTGACTCGTTGCGAATGCGTTGTGGCGATGTCTCACATATAATACAGAGAGATCATACATATGAAAAGTATAATTTGCTCAGAGTCCGGAGACAGTGGTGGTTCGGTCCGGATCCGGACCGGAGTCCGTCGTTTGAGGATGCCTGCTGTAGGCTGTAACTGTAGGTTAGTTATTTAATCATCACTCATCGTGCTATGTGTATCTGTGGAGTGATGAGGCCCGAGCCAAGACGCCAAACTCAACTATGCTGCTTCTAATAAACATGTTAAAGAAACACGTGAGTTGTCTGACTGAACTGCTATTTATTAAATGTTTTCCCTTATTATTTGCCCCTTTTGTTTGTTTGTTTGTTTGTTTGTTTGTTCACCATGTAAAGCGGCCTTGGGTCCCTTGAAAGGCGCTATACAAATGTCATCTATTATTATTATTATTATGTAAACATAGGCACAAAATACAATTATGAACCTAAACATTAGCACAATAGGGCCCCTATAAAATGCAGCTAGTAAACTTTGCGCAGGTGCTGGTGGCGCTGGAGCTGAAACATCTGAAAAGTAAGGGCAGCGTCCAGAAAGATGTGGTGACGATAAACTACACAACCATGTGGCTGCAGAGCAGACACATCTGCTGTGGGAGTGGTAATCAGCTGATACAACCAGCTATAATGGGGTCCGAGCGCAGGGCTTTTATGGCAGGACATACGATTGTGAAAAAGGACATATGTGCATTTGTGACAGGCCTCGCCCCAGGATTGCCAAAGCACCCCCTAAGCACCCCCAAGAAATGTGTTTTTTTTTTTTTTCGAAAATTATTATTATTATTTTTATTAAATTAAATCAGAAAAATTATTGATTACATCAATGCAAATGTGAAACAAACAAATGTTTGACCAAAAACATAAAGCCAACACAGGTGATATGATTATGCCAATGGCCAGCACCCATTAGATTTTTGACCTACCCATAGGCTAAATTACTTTGTGACACTTGAGTGACTTCCTGTTAGTTGGAGCCCCACATTATTTGCTAACAGCAAAGTGACAAATGGATCGTTTTTTAGTCCTTAAACGTCCACATGTGGACACTCAATCAAAACCAACTGAAAGCGAGAGGGATTCTGCACATAATAGGCCTCGTGAGTACAAGTAGCTTACTTCTGGGTCTCTGTGTTTCATTCAAGCTCTGCTCTGTGTGTGTGTGGCACGAGCCATTTTGTGTGCGTGCGCAAGCGAGCGAGAGAGAGAGAGAGCGCACCGGTGGGAGAGCTCGCGCACCGGTGTGTATCTACCGGAGATCGTTATGGTTAGCATCTGGTGCTAGCTAGCAAGCTAACGGATATAAGGAGCTTTTTCAACAACAAGGTGGAGGGAGAACTCTCTCCTGTCAGACTGAGAGTCTCATAACCTCAGCTCAGGTGAAGTAAAGGACTCCCAGTGTTTAGATTTAGTTTTAGTCTAGTTATCTCAGTGGGTCTCAAACGGTTTGTTTTAAAAGGGGAGTGATTTGTAAAATATCTATAAAGAAATAGAAAATCTGTTTACAGTTCTGTTTCATATGTATGTTGAGAGATACAGTATATCCATAGATCTCTTCATTTTGCTCTCAACGTGCACCAGATTGATGCTTTTAACTTCAATATTTAAAAACAAATCTTCCCCGGACCCCCACTAGAGGAGGTGAGGTCCACTCCCCACTTGTAAAAATAGCACTTTACCCCTGCTTACACCTATATGCCGTGAGCTGATTACCGAGCCTTCATTGTAACAGTCGCGGGTACACTGTGTGTGCGTGTGGGGAGTGTTGCAGTAGAAAATTCAACTGTAGCGCTGGTGCATTAATGGGAACCCCTTAAAGGAATGCTCCACTCATTAGATAATTAATCAAAACTTCAGTATTTAGTGAAACATTATGTTTAAACCATACCCTGAAGAAATCAGCGATATTCCCCGGTAAATAATGATTTTATAGCTCTTTTTTTATCAAAACCTGTATATTCCGTCAGGCCGCTGCCATTTTGCCCATTTTCAGTAGTCACGTGATGGTCGTGATGTCATCCATGCGTTCACTTTGTAAACACACGAAAACATGGCGAAGTTTTGAGCAATATGAAGAGATTGGAAGGGGGAATTCAGCCATACAGGTTCGAGCCTACTTAGTACTACTTAGTAGATACAATGATTTTGATTACTAGATATGTATGCATGTAGTACCACCCTTGCTAGCGATTCCCTCTCTAGTTTAGCATACTCAGCCTCGTTGTCCCTGGCCCTAGAACCACGATTTTATGGGGCCGGAAAACTGGGGGGAAATACCCACTAGCCGGTACTACGCTATATGGAAAGGCCACCAAAAACTCGCCTGGCCTGGACGATACAGGACGTTTAAACGGGGCTACCCGCTGCAATGGAAATGCGCCATAACATACCTTATTCTTACTCCGAGCACTACTTCTGGTCCTCCGTCGCTTCACACTTGCAGAGGGCGATTTCTCAACTGGCCGAACTGGTGTCCTGGTCGGTGATGACACCAGAAAGACCGATGGTACTGCATCTCCATTAAGTAATGGTTGTTCAATAAATCCCATGTTATGTTTTATCATACTCATAGTAGTCGTCCGGAAACTTGAAATGCTCGCTGCATACATGCGCCTGTGGATCTTTCGGTTCGGGCCGGCCACACTTCGCTAGCCACTGCCTCCGAACGTACTTCCTACGCTTACCTTTTGGCAACAGATGGAACCGAGCATTCCGTGGATTGTTCCTATCAGAATTATGGCAATGTTTCGCGATACAATGAGGCATATTTGAAGAGAGTAACTACAGTAAATAACATGAACATCAACGTGTCCTCGAAACCAAACGCATGGTTTACGTCACGTCCGGTAAAATGGCGCCGCCCACAGTGTTGATGTTATTTCGGTAATTAATCAGTTTAAAATCACTGATAATGTCATCGGATTAAAAAAAAAAAAAGAGAGACTGGCAGAGACTGGTCTGTTTTATCGGATGATAATTATTTAAAAATGAGTGTCATGAGCATACCATTCCTTTAATGTTTGAGCACCCTCTATGGAACGTCAAGCTACCCCACAGCACCCCCTAGAGAAAATCTCTGGCGCCGCCACTGGTCCTCTGCCTTTGTTAAACAGAACTCTCCTTTTCTTCCAGTTCAACCTTCCTTTTTTATGTCGTATTTCCCCCTCCCAATGAGGTTTCACAAATGACACAGCTACGATTATTGACATAATGGAGCTTCTGAATTTACAAACCCGTTCAGTTTAAATAGTTACCTAATCCAATACTGCCATAAGGGTTTATGTGTATCACTCAAATTCAATTCAGCTGCTTTAACCAACTCCCCCAATATTCGTTTTCAGTATCTGTATTACACCACCCTGTGGGCCCATCTACCGTTTTACTGCATATATAAATACAATATTAACAACATTGCATACATTACAGTAGCATCTTTAGTAATTTAACCTTATGAAAATGTCAACACAACACATTTTACAACATGACTTAGAGCATTGACCTGAATGAGCGATCACAAAATAAACTTTATGCCAGTGATGAAACTCACATACTCAACCACACTTTACTATGTTGTATTTCACTCAAACTTAAGCCATTGACAAAAATAAAAAAATAGTGACAGTTATGGTGTCATTGCTCCTTGGCTAACCAAACGTGATTTTCTACATAAAAGTCCATCAGAGAGTTGTTAATCATCCTCAGAAATAAGAGTTTAAAGGTCCCATGTCATGGCCATTTCCACTGATCATAATTCCATTGTTGAGGTCTACTAGAATAGATTTATATTGTGCAATTTTCCAAACTCACATTGGTTTCTCATACAGCATCTCTGTAAACTACGTGTATTCACTGAATTTCACTCTCTTTAACGGCTCGTTGTAGCTCCAATAGCTCCAATAGAGAGGCGAAGTCCCTCCCCTTCCGAAAGCCTCCATGGGACCCCGGAAGCGGAAAATTATACATTGAAGTCAATGGAGAGAGAAAGGTTATCTTTTGATCCCGTTTGAATTGTGCCACGAATGACACATATGATGTTTGTCAATTTAAAAGAACATTTTGCAAGTCAAAAAAATAAAAATGTGTCGTAAAACTGTGAAGTTACACATTTTTTTCGTGTGAAACCGCTCAGTGAACTACAGGTCTCTCGTCTCGCACAATACGCGTCACCAACATAAAGATGGCCGTCACGTTAGCACATTTCACCACATTCTTTCAGAATGAGAATAAAAGTATTTTACGAGGTGAACATCACTACAAGTCTGGGCACGTTGAGAGCTGTACCTATATGAAAGGGGAGTTAGTCGGTTCTGTAAGAGCCAGCATGCGGGACCGGCTTTACAAGGTTTCGGTGAGTAATATGAGTGCAATGTGTAACGTTAATGTCAGCTAGCTAACATTAGCTAACAAGGTACACTAACGTGTTTTGTTTTAGCAACTAGTTTTCTCCTTAAGAACTTCGTGGTCTCTGTGTATGCTGTGGATAACATTAGTGTTCACAAGAACAAGGTACACTCCCGTGTTTTGTTTTAGTTGCTCTTCAGATTGAAGCGGACAGTTTTATATCGACTATACTCTATGTGCGATCTCCTTTGTGTCATTTGAGTTTATTTGCTGTGTGTAGATTCAAGGATTTTGGTTATCTTGTCAATTTGTTTGGTTATCTAGGCACAGCTGTGTGTGACTCCCTCTGGTACACTGGTATGTGTGTTCCTAATGTAGAGAGCATTGATTAATTAATAAACTACACACTGAGTCTAGATCCTGATCAAATCCTTTTTTTTTGTTGATCAAATGTTTTTCAAAATGTATTCATACACATTTAAAAAAAATTAGGGCTGTCAGTCGATTAAAATATTTAATCGCGATTAATCGCATGATTGTCCATAGTTAATCTCGATTAATCGGAAATTAATCGCACATTTTGTATCTATTCTAAATGTACCTTAGAGGAATATTTGTCACGTTTTTAATACTCTTATCAACATATGAGTGGACAAATATGCTTTATGCAAATGTTTATTATCATTTGAACAATGACAAATATTCTCATGAATATTAAACACAACAACCTCATAGGTAATACAGAAAAATCAAACAATAACAACAATCAGACAAATATATGGAAAAATAAACCCTCCCACCCCCAGATCCTGACCATCCTTGTATTGCTCATTCAATCTATTATAGCATGCTAACAAATGGTACTTACTTTATTTTTATAGATCTGCATGGGAGACGATGGCGCGATGCAGAGCGCTGTCTGTGATTGTGCACGGGGGATGTACAAATGCAGCCACGCTGCAGCATTGGCAATATTTGCCATGTGGCAGATCAGCTCCACAGATGTTGAGTGCCAGTGGAGGAAGCCTGGCACTTCCAAAGTAGTCCAGCCGGTGTCTCAACTCTATCAACAGCAAGAGGAGACATACAACCCACTGGCCAGAGACATCGCCACTCAGGATGTAGACTGGTTCAGGTCTGCACTGAGGGGCACACAGTGTGGCATGGCATGGCTTTTATCACCTGAGCCAGAGCCGCAGCCTCAACATCAGGCCATTGTCACCGTGCCGGAGCTGGTGAAGGAGCATGGGGGTCGGGGGCTTGAGGCAATTCTTGCCTCAATGCAACTGACAAGAGACCAGCAAGCTGCCATCCAGACAGCCACCGTAGGACAGCGGACAAATCCCCAGTGGCAGTTACACAGACAGGGCAGGTTGACAGCCAGCAATTTTGGTGCTGTGCTGAGGTCGGGACTTTCATCCACTCCATGCGCGTCCCTCATGAAGAGGGTGCTTGGGGGTTACAATTTAGACGGAGTCATGGCTGTCAACTGGGGAGTTGTAAATGAGGCCGAAGGGGTGAAGGCTTTTGTGCAGGCCTATCGGGTGACAGTGATCGACGCTGGTCTCTTTGTGAGTGAGTCGGGTGTTTTGGGAGCATCACCCGATGGACTTGTGCAGCCATCTGCCCTGCTGGAGGTGAAGTGTCCACACAGCCAGAGGAACATGACCATCGCGGAGGCAGTCCAGTTACCATCTTTCTGTCTCCGTGAGGAGGGTGGGTCTTATGTTCTCAAGGAGAATCACCCATACTGGCACCAGGTCCAAGGGCAGCTGCACATCACAGACCGGAGTATCTGCTATTTTGTTGTGTGGACCACGAAGGAGGCGATCATCATCCCCATCCCCAAAGACCCTGCATGGCATGGAAATCTCCTCCTCCTGGAGAACTTCTACACTCAGCATATGCTCCCTGTGTTGGCCAGTAGAGAGGAGGACATATAAATAAACACACACACACACACACACACATGATATTTAACTAATAAACAATAAATCCCATGTTGTTGGAAAAGTAATAATGCTGCATGTGTACGTTTTTGTTCAAATATAGCAAGTGTTATGTGTTCCTGATATCGTGCAGCCCTAATATTAAGGCCTTATTGTCACATGCACAATAACTACAGTGCAGTTTTGGGCAATGAACATGTTAAGTCTCAGGCCCCTCTAAAATAAAGGATATTTAAGACATATAAATAAAGAATTACTTTTACTGAACTACTACATAACTGTATTACATGGTTATATAAATAGTTTGAATGATTCATGACTGACAGAAGCTTGTTTTTACACTGACCTGTTATACTCATATCTATTAATATCTTTGTAACTTCAGTAAACCTCAACAATTCCCCTTCTGGTTTCATGCATCACAGTTCAGTAAACTGAGTAAATATGAACCAGTGTAATCATTATAATAACTTAGGATTGTAACTCTTTAGAAAAGGTGTAGGTGGCTCTTAAAAGAGCCGTTGTGTGACTTTGGGCTGGTTTCAGCAGTTTAAGCCCTCTCCGCGGATGCAGCGGGCCAGCTGGATGTTCCCCCCCGGGGATCGCAGGCTGAAAGGTTTGGGAACCCCTGGCTTAGTCAACGGTGAGGGTGCTGGCTACTTCCTTTATCAGGGGATTTTGCAGGTTCACCAAGGCACAGCAAAGCTGTACCAGCACATCAGGTTCGGTGTCTGCGGACTGCACGCTGGAGAATTTGGGGTCAGTTTCTGCAGACTCTGGCCCTTTGCTGTAGCTGTGGTCGCTGGACTGATTAACCGCTAAGCTCCCTTTCTCTTTGGTCCACTCAAATACAGTTGGCCCTTTCTCTTTTCCATGAGGAAAATGGCAGCTGCATATTCGGCTTTTCTCATCTGGCTCCCTGTCTGCTCGTCTACAATGAGAAAATTATATAATTCATTACTAACAATCATTTAAACCTGCCAAATAGCCCCCCTACCCATAGTTTAAACAGTCTGCACTCTTGTATTTATATTGTGAAGCACTTGTAACATTCAGCTTGTATGTGTTTTAGTTGAACCCTAAGTAAGACAGCTCTTAAGGCCAAACAGTGTGTTTGGCCTTTTAAGTGTGACACATATGTAGGGATAAATGCTTCACCTGACCACTGTTACTAAATAAAAAAGGTTTTCTGCATCGTCCGTCATTTTTTCCAAATAATTACCAATATTTCACAAATTCTTCATGTCAATTTAAGAGCACAGCTGTATGTTGACTATGTCAACTTTGCTTGGTTCATCTTACTGGGGGGCAGCTACATGGATGTCGGTGCAGTCCACAATCATTTTGCAGTTGAAGGCAGAATTAATTTATTATTGACTCAGAATGAAGCACAACTTCATGTCATACAATACATTGACTTCATTTGTAATTGTGTAAAAAAATAAAGCATTGATTAGCAAGCAGGACCTGCAGGAACAGAGAACGGTGATGGGTGGAGCTAGGAAGAGAGAAGAATAAAGAAATCAGATCAACTTTATTATCGGATATTAAAAATTCAATTTTCAAAACAAGTTGCCGCTCCTACAGTTTTCTAGTATGTAAAGATGATTTCACTTGACCTATGCAAAATATCACACTCAATACATGTGTGTCTCTGGGGGGTGCAATGTGCCTTTGATATATATAAATAATATACCATAACCAAATACGTACAGTGGAAATCAGGTTGCCAGGTCAGTCCAGTGTGCATGTTCCTCAACGTCTCAGCAGTTACAGGTGAGGTAAATAAAATAAAAGAGAAAAAGGTCAGTAACAACACTTGAAAGTAACAACACTTTGAATAATTATCTCTTCTAATAATTTTCTCTCAGTAAGCACACAACTACTGTCTTTCCAACAAACAGATTGTCATCACAATGAAACACGTCCAGAAGAATGTCATGCAAAGCTCCCTGCCTGCCTGCGACTCTCCCTGAACTGCTTCCTTAGCACCCGGTGGAGGGCGCAGTAGGCTACGCTTCAAATGTTTCACGAAATACTTACCATCATGACTGCTCTTACTGTTTAAAATGTTGGTTTACTTCATGTAATAAAATAATAACTTCATGGTAAGGCTACTAAAAATGACAAGGCTAAGTAAAGTAATGCTAACTAACGTGCTCGCTACTCGTCGCTACTAGCTAGGTAGCTAACTTGACTATGCACATGAACATGCACAACATGTATATTTACCTATGATATTACCTGATATGTCTGATCCAGCGACTCCTGGTCCTTTCATCAGACGGGAATCGATAGAAGGAGCAAGTGGTATGATCACTTTTATGACTACAACCTGGTACAAAGCACACAGGCATCTTGTAAAAGTGAATTTATTTTTAGCGATCTATAATTTATTGGAGGGAATAAATCAGTTATGAGATCTTCTTCTTCGCTTTAATTACGAGTCTTATTATAAATCACCGAGCATGCCTGTGACATCACTTACGCGACCCAGAATGGGATTTGGGATTTGTAGTCTTTGTAGTAGCGTATTTTTCATAGTCTTATATTTCAGCAGTTTTACGACAAAATGTGACTTTTTTGACCTGGAAATGATTGTTTAAGATTGACAAACATCATATGTGTAGTTCGTGGCACAATTCAAACGGGATCAAAAGATACGTGTTCTCTTTCCATTGAATTCAATGTACATTTTTCGCTTCCGGGGTCCCATGGTCCGGAAGTAGATGGGCGTGACTTCGCCTCTCCATAGCTCCAATAGCTCGAGCCCCCACCCTCCCAGTGTGCTCTGATTGGTCGGGACGTTGTGAATCGCGCTAAGCTCTGTGGAGGTGTTGTTTCCTTGTTTAGCGATACACAGCCAAACTCACCCTGAGCACACACAAAGTCACAGCCGAAGTAAAAACAATAAGTGTGGCTTGATATTGAGTCAGAAAAAGGTTGATAAACGCTGTGAGAATGGGTCTGCAGAGAGAATTTCGCCGCGATCCCAACTGTCTGTTATCAGCCTGCAGCCAGGGAGGAGAAATCAGCAGCGCTGCTTGCACTGAGTGTGTGTGTGTGTGTGTGTGTGTGTGTGTGTGTGTGTGTGTGTGTGTGTGTGTGTGTGTGTGTGTGTGTGTGTGTGTGTGTGTGTGTGTGTGTGTGTGTGTGTGTGGTGTGTGTGTGTGTGTGTGTGTGTGTGTGTGTGTGTGTGTGTGTGTGTGTGTGTGTGTGTGTGTGTGTGTGTGTGTGTGGAAGTCCGTGGATTGGTCAATTTGTACCAATCAGCGGGGGCTTAACGTAACGGCTCCACGGATTGGTCCATTTCGTTCCGGGTACGGTTGACATCATGCGTACCCGGAAGAATCAAATGGACAGTGACGTATCTCCAACGAGGCGTTTGTGTTAAGAGTTTTACTCGCTACAGGGTGTACTTTGAGGGTTTTGACTCTGCACACCGTTTACATGCATAAAAACCTTCATAACACACAAGGGGACGGGTACTAACCAGAAAAGCATGACATGGGACCTTTAACAAAAATTAGAGGAAATGGAGGCTGAAAGCTCTTGAAAGAGAGGCTAACTGTGGGGATTCAGCGGACACATGAGACTCTCCATCTCATCATCAGAGCCGAGGATATCCCCTAGTTGTCGATCACAACACAATCACGGAGGAAAAGAGAAGAGGAAATAGAGAAAACACTGATATAGAGCAAAATGGGCTGAACCTGATTCAACTGAACATACAGTAGATGCACATTTCCAGCAGAGATAATGGGATAAGTGAAGCCTAAAGAGACCCATTAGAGGGATTTCTAAGTGTGAAATAGAACAGTTAAGTGCCTTATTATCCAAATACATGTGAAGTATTGAACATATTTATAATTTAGTGGAGCCATTAAATCCAAGGTAAAACCCACTCTACATGCAGCAAAGCCGCGGTACATGAAGCCATTATAGTTCTCTGAACACACAGAGCGTATTTAACATTGTCATCCATAACACGTTGTAGTAGCAGGAAAAATAAAACGTTATAGCTTAGCTTAGCATACAGACTTAGCTTAGCAAGTCCGTCAAATGTTTGCAAAATCAGCGGATCTAAATCTTACTATTACGTTATATTACATGTTTTTAAGCCATACAAAACATGAAGTGTAAAAAAAAACATTTCTTAGTTTTATTGGTTTACTTTTACTTGGTGGGTGAGTCGATTTTGTGGACATTGTATAAAGTCATGCTAGTTGTTTCCACTGTTTGTGCAAACTGGCTTCAGCTTCGAATTTTGCGTAACATATTAGAATGATCACTCTTTCCACTACACCTCTATGGTACCCATGTACATGTCAAAATTCTTCCCAAAGGTCAAGGAATACCATGATCATAACACCAGAGGGAGCTCCACAAATCATGTGAAACCCATATTTGGCACAAAAAAGGGGGAATACACGTTTCGCAATTATGCCACATCAAGGTGGAACGCTCTTCCCACAACTGTAAAGGAAAGTAAAACTATACTTACCTTCAAAACCTCTCTTAAAGAGCACCTTCGGGGGAGAGCATTGCAAAACTGGCCCCGGTAATGGTACAAATCTCAATCTGTCGTTCAATGGACAGCTTCCCCCCCCCATCTATGTATATACTCGCATTTTAGACTCTGTTACTAACTGTATATCTGTAGACTTGTATTAAATGTCCGGTTAGGATGTTTTAGAATGAAATCTAAAATGAAAATTGTAAATAAGCAATCTGTATGTAAAAAAACACCTGTATGTAAATTGTAAATAAGCCATCTGTATGTCAAATATGTCTTATATGTCTTAAATGATATGATGAATTGGAAATGGGGGACCCTGATGTAAACAAGACGAAAGTCTTTCTCTGGTCTGCATCCCCTTAACAATTGTATGTTTTGAGCTGTACTGTACTGTACCCAATATACAAGCTGTTAATAAACTTTTCAATCAATCAATCCAACAAACTCTGCAAGAAAGCAAATATGCAAAATGTCATTCTATACCTTGTAGAGCAGATGAATGGGAGTCAGAGGCGGTGTGTTCAGTATGGAACTCCACACTTTATTATCCATTAATCAAGACAAGGTAAGTACATTTACTGCTACTGCATGTCAAACTAGCATGAATGACAACCCCGGTACCCTCACTAACGGGTCCGAGTTGCAACACAATAATCCCAACGGTGAATTCTCATGGATTCATCTTCTTATTACAGACACATGCATTTCCTAACATTCGGTCTATATGCTGTAAAATGTATTATCTCGATTTACACACGGCATCTATTGCACGTCTGTCCGTCCTGGGAGAGGGATCCCTCCTCTGTTGCTCTCCCTGAGGTTTCTCCCATGTTCCCCTTAAACTGTGGGTTTTCTCTGGAAGTTTTTCCTTTTACGATGTGAGGGTCTAAGGACAGAGGGTGTCGTTTTTCTCATACTGATATTCTGAACAATCTTCGTTGCTGTAAAGTCTCTCTACTGTAGGCTATTTTTATTATATGTAGGCCTACAGCACTTTGGCTCGACCAAAAATCGTTTATAAATGTGCTATATAAATAAAACTTGATTTGATTTGATTTTGATTTGAATTATGTTTTATAACGTGTCATCACACAAGCCCCCCCAGAATTCACCCGTAAACAAAGTCAGCATGGCGGGGAGGAACGACAGGTCGACCCCCACGACTCCTGAGCACGGGAGCCGGAAAAACAACCTCTGCATGGGCGGCCTCCGGAAGAGGCGAGACCGGAACAACGGGTCTCAATTCAGTTACAGGGATCAAGGCCGGGGGGCGCCCCCGTCGCGGAGCTCGCGCCAGCACCACCGGCTGGTCCAAATCCAGGTGGGCCGCCTTCAACCGGTCCACCGAGACGTGCTCGGCCTTACCACCAGGTCGACAACAAAGTGTTTGCCCCCGTTCTCCAAAACCCGGAAAGGTCCATCGTAAGGAGGCTGTAGGGGACCCCTGTGCGCATCGTGCCGGATGAAGACGTGCTCCGCCGAGCGGAGATCCGTGGGAACCCGGGACACCTGAGTACCATGTCAAGCAGTGGGAATCGGAGCAAAACTCTCAGCGGCGTCCTGCAGGCAAACCTGCTGCGCTGACGCCGAGCTGTACTGTACTGTACCCAATATACAAGCTGTTAATAAACTTTTCAATTTCAATCAAACCAGGGAGCCGACGTGTTAGGGAGGAAATCCCCTGGAACCCTCAGCTGCTGACCGTAGACCATTCATCAGCCGTGTAACACTGCAGATCTTCCCTAATATTTGCCATGGCGTGGGGGGTCTGCGATACATCCCACCAACCTGGATGACGTGGAGCTTCCCAGCGTTGCTACAACGTGGAAATATTTCAAGTCCCCATCACGGACTTGTCGGCAGGCAAAGTGTGCCTCCACGTGTGCGAACCACGCCGCAGCGGCATGCTCCCAAACAGAGGCGGATTTAGGATTGTAGGAGATCCGGGGCTTAGCCCAGGAGTCGTTGGGTTGGGGGGGGGTGCAGGGGTACAGTGCTATTTTTTATAAGTGGGGGATGGACCGAACATCTTTTAGGGGGGGTCGTCGCCTCCTCTCGGGGGGTCCGGGGGCATGCTCCCCCGGGAAGATGTTTTTTTAAATATTGAAGTTGAAAGCATCAATCTGGTGCACTTTGAGAGCAACATTAACCCTACCTTAATAACACCTTAAAGCGGACAAAAGGCACTGGAGAACACTCATTAACACCCTTTAATGAAGCAAACTAATGCCTTAACTCACTCAAATAGTCGTTTACTTATTAAGGTGAAACGAATGTGCGTAGAGTTTTAAAGGATGAGGATTGTCTCACCTTGATTCTGGTGCATTGCTTATCGTTTTATAGATCTATTCTCATCCACCATCTTTGTTTGTGACGTAAAGAGTGTAAGAGTCACGTTTCTGAATCAGACACTCTGAGTGGATGCAGTCACAGCCAATCAGAGTCTGATTCAGAGGGTTGCCTCTCAGTTCTGTTGTTATGTGTACTGAAACGAGAGCCGGTATAATTCCACGCGTGAAAACAAAATAAAAATTGGAATACGTTATTTTAGTGTCTTAAAAGTAGACTGAGTTATGAAGGGTTAACGTTACATCTTAGGATAATTTTTAGTCATGTTCTGTATACATACTAACATATAAGGGTATACTTAGTGTGGTTACTCCATGTTTACTAGCTATAACATTAACGTTACATTACTCTTTTTCACTTCTTACTCAGTCAGTCAGAGTGCAGATATCACCATTAGATTAACAAACCTGAAACATCATCCATTTCTTGACTGCTGGTGATGACATTGTTGTCAGCTGCTGATACTGCTGCTGCTGCAGCTTGTGGCGCCGGCTGCTTCGATGACAATAACTTTCTAATATCCATAACTGTATAGGCTATTAGCTTAAAACGCGTCAGGCACTAGGAAGGATCACTTCTTCTTCAGGGCAGGCTACGCAGTACGCAGGCTAATGTCCCACAGTGGCTGCCTCTCTGGTGTACTGCACATTACTCCCGAGACGTTTTCAAAAACTTTTTTTTTTTTTAAGTGAAACATCCGGGGCTTTTCAGAAAACATCCGGGGCTTGAGCCCAAGTAGCCACCCCCTAGCGCCGCCACTGCTCCCAAAGCTCCTGCAGTTTAACAAAAACATCAGCCATGTTCATTAAGTCTTCGGAAACTTTCACGAAAACGTCAGGGTCACCAGTGTAGAGCCGATGAATGGGAGTCAGAGGCGGTGTGTTCAGTATGGAACTCCACACTTTATTATCCATTAATCAAGACAAGGTAAGTACATTTACTGCTACTGCATGTCAAACTAGCATGAATGACAACAACCCCGGTACCCTCACTAACGGGTCCGAGTTGCAACACAATAATCCCAACGGTGAATTATGTTTTATAACGTGTCACCACAACCTTTAATAGGTCCAAACCAAAATCATCACACACCATTATTTGAATAATTGCGGCAGGTTCTAGAAAAAAAAACATTTTGCAATAGCTGCGACCACGTTAATGCATGCAACCAGGCATTCATGCATTCACAAGCACAACCTCACAAACGCTTGAGCTGTGTCGAATTTTAACCTCCTAGTGTGAAAACTGTGGCAGCTTCAGTATGGGGAATATTATTATGGACAAACAGACCTACAGAGCAAGCTTAAGAGCCGCTGGTCACAACTAAAAAGGTGCGTTTATCTTTGAAATGTGTTAAGAAGCTCCAGCAAAGTGGAAACAACCAACAATAAAAGCAGATGGTTATAAGGTCTAATAATAACCAACAATAAAATATACGGAATGCTTGCATTAGACAAACCTGTACCAGTACATGTAAACATATACCACCTGTATTAACATCCTGTTCATTTCAGCAATAGAACGCTTTTGCATATTCTTTCAAGTTAGTTTAATAGAAAATGGTGTGTCATGAACTTGGCCATTTGTTATGTGATTGGATGTTTTGTTTTGGAATTTGCCGTGTTCTTTTTTTATTCAGGAAGTACACTTGGAGCTCTTCCGGGCCATAATATTGTGACAACAACTGTCACACAGCAGCAGTTTTTCTTCACGAGGCTCACACCACTATGAGGCAGAAGAAACAAAGTGGAATTCTTCTGTTTTTACAGAACGTCTTTTCATCCAAACTCAATTCTTCCCAATAATGACCAAGTTCATACTCTCATGACAGCAGCATCATATTCATCAAATGAGCATCACTCAGCCAGTTCAGTCGAACAGAGGAGGGAGAGAAAAACAATAATGTTTCTGAGCTCTAAATTGTGTTTGCTGATAGCGCTGCTGCTTCGCTAGCTGTTGATGGATATTACTTTCCATGCCGTTCCCCAGGCCGCTGTGTGAAGCAGTGCCTTTTGAAATGAGCGATTGTGTGATGCTCCTCTTAAACTAGTTCAGCATGGCATCATTCATCATCTGCGGCACAGCCAGCGGGGAGCAGCAGCGTCCCCATGTCTGCCAGTCACAATGGGGTTACGTGGAGAATTGCTGTCTGCAACGTCACAATGCTGCTCTTTGCACTGCACCTCTGAGATTGCACATTTCACATCTGATACCCCAGCTGGTGGCTATTTTAAGAGGTGTTTTAAAGATACTGCCACCCTGCATCTATCCTGTATTAAAACCAAAATATTTACCAGACATTTCTCCTGAGGGGGGAAAACAGAGCAGCAGCAATGTTTCATCCATGTTGAAAAACTGTTGCTAAAATTCCAACGTTCCCTTTTACCCCCGTCTGAAACTCCTCGATTGGACTCCTTTCTTTACTTTTGTAACACAAAGACATCACTATGTAACTAACGTTCTTCTATTGGCTAGTGCTCCTGCACATGATATTTGATAGGCTAAGGGGCGGGAGATCTCTAAGCGGTTGACCAATCACAACAGAGCTGGCAAGCTAACCGATCAGAGGGCTCTGGTTTCAGACAGAGGGGGAAAAGAGGTGTTGCAACACAGGCAGTATGAGAAAAACAAAGAGCTTTTTGAACATTAAAGCATGGAGACATGTAGAGGCACTAAATACAAATGTAAACCTTAACATTAGCATAATATAGGATATTTAAGATATACTGTAGGATGTCCAAGTTTATACAGTCATCGGAATTGGCACGATAAAGATTGCCGTTTCCTGTGAGTTTGTCAGTGCTCCACTTTCAGGATCACTTTTTCCGCAGCACATCTAAAATGCACACCTGCCAACTCTTCAAGCTGTGTTTGTGTGTTTGAGAGGAGGTTGTTTGCGCAGGGAGCAAACGTATTGTTAGCAGTTAATTTAAAGCTGACTTTGGATTTGCTGCTTTTTTGAAAGCATTACCACAGAGTAAAGGACAAAGCTGACCTCAGCATTTCCCAGGAGAATCTGAATACTGATTTCCCCCAAAAACATTTTTAAGTGACTCCTCACCACATCATCTCTGAATTTAATGGACTCCACTTGAAGTGCTTCCAACGTGCAGCGGCTACATCCACCACTTTCTACCTACTGCATGAATGGAGTTTTGTGGGTTGATAGAGAGCTGTTATTGGCCACAAAACAAACTGGATGCCCTTTGAATGTACTTCATTTTCAGAGTCATTTTAAAGGAACATCTGCAATGTGTGGAGCAGTACAAAGACTTAAGGATGGTTACACAAGCGTTCACATTTGATTTCAATGGAATTGCCATGACCAGTAAACCATCTTCACAGTGCTGCAAACCTTTTGTGAAAACAGAGAGCCTGAGAGAATAGGGGAAGCTTTGTGCATTATTTCGCCACACAAAAGAGAAACGATTTACAGACTGTTTTGAGACAGGAGTCTAAGGTTCAAACTTGGACTAGCAAAATTCCTTACACAGAGCTATTGTGACTCACTTATAATAGCACAATATTCAACATTCAATATTCAAGGATAAGAGAAATGTGTTATACTATCTGTAATAGTTATTGTACAACAAAGGTTTGGGCAACAACAAGTCACATTTTGCTATACGAAAAGACAGAATTCTTCCTGTCCTGTGCCATGCACATCCAATGCCAGTTTTGTATGTATCCACTTGGGATGCTGCTTTGTATTGCTCCTCTCTGTGAAAGTAAACTGGGCTGATGAATTTTGCCCTTTCATTTTCCTTAAGAAAAGGCCCATTCATGTTTTGGGTTTTTTTTTCCCTTTAGTGTTGTATAGATTTGTGTGAGTGTAAAAGTCAGTTCCTACAAATAAAAGACCTTTTTGAACACATGTCGCAGTAGAGGCTCAAAATACAAATATGAACCAACAAATTAACAGCATTATATGTCCTCTTGTTGTCTTATTGTTTTGTTTTTTCTTTCAATGTACAACCTTAAGCATGTGTTTCCAACTGCATAATTCTCAATTGGTTCAGACGACATACGTTTGTACATCATCTCTTTCAATAAACTATAAGAAAAGTGTGTTCTTTTTAAAAATTAGAACAATGAGAGTTATAGACTAAAATGTTCTGAATAAGACACCCAAAAAAAATCTTGGTTTTGATTATTGTCATTTACAGCCATTCAGTATAATATGCCATCTATTTTGCATGAGCACGATGTAATGGAAATGAATGTTATGTTCCCCTTTACTCTGAACGAAAAATAACCCTTAAAACTACACAAAGACAAACACACTTAAAGTTAATGTTGTAAATTACTACAGTGCAGAGCCTAACATAAAACTTTTATAACATATTTTCATTTCAAAGTGTTTCATGTCATACTGCGTTTCATTTCACTGCTGCGGCTTCAGATTTGATTACATTTGAGAGTGAAGTTCAAGTACTTGTAAGAGGCAGCATCTGACAGCTGTTCTGTGAAGAAAACTAAAACACACACTCTACATTCCCTTTTGTTGGACTATAAATAAAACACACAATTAAACAGAAACGGAGAAAACAATGGTTTCGTGATATTGTTATTGTCTGAAAAACAGAGCGGTGACAAAAAACAAATTACTTTAATTACCTTAAGAAACAACATTAGACCCAAGTAAGGGAGCAAAGATTAATCATATAGCCCTCTATTTTGCAGATATCACAAAGTGCTCCACAGTGACAGTATAAAGTGTAATTCAGTGTAGTCAAAGAGTGAAATTTAAAGAACCACAACCTCTATACAAAGCTATAAACCTGGGAAAAAGCCATTCTACAAAGGTGTTTTAAAAGTACTGTCTACCTTCCAACATGAGGGAGTTACTGAGTTTGGGAGTTACCACCTCAAAGGAGCGATTGCCTTTGATGGTGTTAAAGTCTGGAGTGTGAAACACGAAAAGCAGCCCGGGTCAGGTGACCTCAGTGACCTGCTGCCGAGATACGGCACTGTAGCAAGTAAGTAATGTGAGAAACAGACAGATCTCAAATCTGAACTTGATAACAAGGATTTGGCCGTTTCTAAATTGAACGAGGAGCCAGAAAAACAGTGTTTCTAAAGAGTTGAGGGACTTATTGAAGACAATTGTTGCATTTGTTCCTCCCATGGCAACATTCAAAAGTTGTAAACATATGCCACATACAAGCTTTTCACCTGATGGTCCAACCCAGTCTCACATCTAAATGTGTAATAACTACGTTGGTCCACAACTTGGTACGTAGTATTTCTACAAAAACGCCTCTGAAATTGTAAGATCCCTACGTTTTTTTTCACCATTCATTCCAATGGCTGGCGTCTATGTCACGTGATCTTCACATTTCTCCCTGCAGAAAAAAAAACATGGCCGACATTCGTTTTATTCTCGGTGGAAAATGCCTATTTGAAGGTTAGTTTGGCCATTAAAATGCGTTTTGATGTCATTTGATGCGAGAAATATGAGTTGGTATTTCAGATTATGTGTGCAGTGGATGTACATGATCTTTAGTTTGCTAGTTATTACGAAGATTACTTCAGGAAATTGTGTCCATTCAACGTTTTCATTGTTACCAAGGTGGCTGCTAGGGACGCTGCTATCGATATTATTTCTGTTATGTTGTGTAACAGTTTAATGGTGTTATCTTTATTGCTACCCCCTTCCCCGTCAATGTATAGTGTTGGTCCACAGCGCAAACGTATTAGTTCAACAAAATCCGCATCTAAAATGGTGGCATAGATACGTTATTTTCCCCTGTGCAATTATCCAACTCAGTCTCACATCTCACATCACATCGTCATAAACAAATTCCGGAAACAGACCGAAAACATTTTTTTTAAATAAAATAATACTTTATTCCGAGTGTGCTTGCTTTTCTCTTTGAAAGTCATCACATAACGGCATTGTAATACACGGTTCGGCTGCATTAAATATTACATATCTGCCGTAGTTCTCTATTTATAGAGCCCTGATGAGAAGACTTCTAGACAAACATGAGGAACTGCCGCCAAAACTGAAAATGTGACGTGGATCATAAATATATTAGCAATTAAACAACATCTTACATTTATTTTCACACAATACGTCTCCTTGCGGCTGACTTTTATATTTGATCCAATTGGTAGATAGGTTGTATTTACACCATAACGGTGCACATCTGATATAAAGGGACACCATAGTGGTTAAAGCATGCTATTGAATTTCATTATTTTTATTATTAGATATTAATAGGATCCCTATAAAGTATATTCATTACTCGTTATTCTCTACTAATAGTTAATTAAAGACTGTATATTTTGCACATCCCTTTCAAGATTTAAAGATGTTCTAAGGTTTATTGACATATCATATACACAACTACGGTGTAGTTATGCATTGAATGAAAAACTTGGGTCGCAGGTTTCTCAACAGTGCATTACAAGACATCTATCAATATTTGTGTATACCTCCAGCAATGTTAACTATGTTGAAGCACTTATTTTTAACTGATATTATACATATGTATTATACTCTTACTATGTAGTATAAGAAATGTGCAGAATATGACAGTTTAATGGTGGATGTACACATATCGATAGATGTCTTGTAATGCACTGTTGAGGAACCTGCGACCCAAGTTTTTCATCTCCGACCTTGTCAGGTATTGAACAATCAATAAATAAAGAACACAGAATTATTAAATATAAAACACAGAATTTGTGTGATTATACCAAATGATTTACAAATAAACACCACTGCATATTAACAACTGTTAAACATGCTGATGTAACGCAAATGTTCCAACTTGGGATCAATAAAGTATATCTTATCTTAAGCTGATCGATGGCTACTGCCATATTTGCAAAATTTGCCTCTGAACCTTGACAAGTGCATGTTTCAGGCTTTTTTTGTTTATTCTGCAGCCAAAAATGACCCTGGGATCGGCGAGAGACAACGAAAAGGGTATAAAGCGGTTTGTTCGACAGCTAAACAATAAGCTGAAACTTATTTTAAAGCTCCCATAAGCCGAGTGTGGGGGAAACTTCTGAAGCAATTGGAGTCAGGACTCAAAGAGAGACACGAGGAGAGCTGGAGCTTTGATGGCAAACACTGACGATTTATTTGGAGCTTCGGCCGGAGAATTCACAAGACATGTCACGGGCCACGAGTTGACCACACGGTTGAGATGCCACAATCAATTCTGAAGCACCCTCCTGTAGCTCGAGGCTTTAACTAGTTCAGAGTGTAATAATCAACATTCTTCAATAGATAGACTAAACAGCTGAGGACACTGAATCACATTTGTTGTCGCTTATGGCTCGGGGTCATCTACACCCCGAGAAAGATGTGTTCCAGGTGTCCCACAACAATAACTATCTCTCACCGAGAGTTGCCCGGTCACAAACTCGTAACAACAACAACTTGCTAGGGCAGCCCCTCCTTAAGGGAGATAACGGCTGCTCAAGGTTGGTCAGCTGCATCAGAGGGCAAAAGGTAAACATGTAGGGCGAAATGATTCCCTGACACTGAGGAAATTCAGTTTTGGATGACGATTGTTGGTAGTTTTGAAACTATCAGTGACCAATTTCATATTACATTGTCTTTGACATTGTTCTTTCAGCTTTAAAACGGACAAAGGCAACACACACATTGCCTCAGACATCTTGTTTTCTGTGGCTAAACAGAAGCCCAGCACTTGCATCCTCTCGATATGTAAATAATGTCGACTTAATCTGATCATCTGTGTGAAACGGATTAAGGCAGGGGATTTGTTTAGTATTTAATGGGATATCATGCTAATTCAACATCAAAATGAAGCTTATGAATACCCTCTACACATGCTTACTCTCTCTCTCTTCACTTTTCGACTCAATCAGCTAACTGTGGGATCTCATCTCCACAAATTTGACAGGCAAAAAAAGATCCTGTTAATCCTTATAAAGAGAAGCTCTCAAAATAATGACTTTAATATATCCAAAATACTTACAATTGCAAATTGGTTTCTTGTTATCTTCTGATACTAGTCATTATGATTCATTATTTTAAGACAAAACCAAGTCATCATTTTGCGAAGTTTGTCCCAGTAATGTTTTCTTTTATTGGCAGCAAAGGGCCTGCATAGCTGACTGAGGGATAACTCTTTCAATAACATCTAGTACAGTTGAATATGATTTTCTTTGAACATAAACTACATAATTGGCTACCAGATGTTGTGGCGACTAACGGTCCTTTTCTTACCATTAATTTGTCTTTTACTGTGTTAATGTATGCACCACTAAAGCAAATTCTTTGTACGTGTGAACCTACTTACCAATAAACCGTGTTTCTGGTTCTGATTTCCTCTGCTGCTGTCAGCTGTCTGATCAGTGTCAGATCCATGCAACCCTCCTCCACCCCACCCTCCTCCAGCTTTCATCACCCTTGGATCTTGTCAGAATTCTCACTCCACAACAAATCCATCCAGAGCTTCAGGCATTGCTCTTCAACCTTTCTCCACCACAAGTATTCTAGACTCGATCAGGGAGAATATCCTGTTGAACACCAGCACCTCAAAATAAGGACACTAAGAGGGGGTCTAATCAACAGAGAGATACTATTATTTCCTCAACTTGTATTGGCGGTTTCAAACCATCATTGACTGCTGACTCTTCTATTCTCTCAACCGGCCGTTAAGCTATTAATCACTTACATCTACACTTACATCTATGAACAACCCATCATTAGACAGGCTTAAACAAGTGTATCTGATTCCACCCACATCCTCCACCCATCGTTCATCTCTTTCCTTCTGGTAGGAGATTCAGGGTCCATCAAAGCAGACCATTACAAACATTGAATCTCAACACATTGAATGCATAGTTTAAATGTGAACCATGGGATTTAAGATAAGATAAGATAGTACTTTATTGATCCCATCCATCCATCTTCTCCCGCTTATCCGTGGTCGGGTCGCGGGGGTAGCAGTTCCAGCACTTTATTGATCCCAATTTGGGAAATGTTTGCGTTGCAGCAACATAAAGAGACAAGGCATTAGAGAAATGAAAAAACTAGAAATAAACAATCCAAAATGTAAACATCTCAAATAGATGTTTACATGTTGTGCAAATGTTGCCATTGTCAGTATGTTGTCTACGTGTACGTGTATGTGCAAACTGTGTATATGTACATAAGTCATGTGTCAATATGTTGTCTTTTATCATGTACTATGTATGATTTTTCTATCTTTTGTGGACCTGCAGGACTTTATTGTCCCCTTAAGGACATTTGTTCGACATTTGTTCTGAACTATGGGTCAGAACAAATGTCCTTAAGGGGACAATAAAGTCAATCGTATCATAACTTCTTCAGTGGCAAAGGACATTTCCAACAGCTGGCTATAAACAAGCCTTACCTTGTCTGTTGCAGTTGGCTTTTGTTGTGGCTCAATAACTGAGATCCATAGAAAGGTTTGAACTGCAGCATCTGCATATTACTCCAAACCAGAATATGTTATGATCAAAGTAAATAAGGTACGATAGAAGATGAACAAATCCCTGTCTTTGTTATCTTGGCCACTCTCCTGTCTTTATTGAGGAAGGATTGACTAATGAGTGAGATCAGCCCTCTTTGCTTGGAAGGGGAAAGGAGACACAGAGATACTGAGTGCACTCTTCTAATCCTGTTTTCTATTAAATCTCTCCATATTGAACTATGTTAGCTGTAAATCTATATGCATCCAATATGTGCACACCCGCCTGTGACATTTAAACTATGCCTTAGGTTATGGAGTTTAAATATTAGATTAAAAAAATGTGTGCTAAAGTTATAATTGTGGAAAACAAGTCAGCAGAAGCCTTGATTCAGAGTGTGTTTGGTGCTCTTTTATGCAGCGCAGTTAATCAAAAAGCTGAAAAGAGCTTCTAAACAATGAGACAATCAAAACCAATGAGGGCTTGCATGCCTTTGGTTTTTCAAAGTGTAAGATGTTTTATCTCTTAATGACATGCACCTGGTGAACAACTGGTGTTTCGTGTTCGTGCTTTGAATAGCAATTATGTGGAATGTCAGAGGAGCTATTAGACAATAAGCATTTTCCAATAACAATCAGCATCACTGTATTGTTTTCCCCTGACACGTTCACACAGTCACTTGTGTGATAATAGCGAGCACTCACCTTTCTGCTGAACAAGACCTGATGCTTAATCTAATTCTGACCTACCATGCAACATGTCTAAGTGACAAGTCCCATTGTGCAAGAAAATCAATCACTTTCCCACACATGCAAAAACTAAAAGTCAGCATCCTCCTCCTAATTTGCAAGATCTTAACTTTCTGGGTTTTCTCTGTGTGTCCCCCCTATTCTTGTTAGCGAGAGTGAGTGACTTAGAGGATCTCTGCAGGTGGCAGAGCCGTTTGGGGATGATGAGCGATGGTGTGTCTCGGGCCCATCTTTAATTCAGATGTCTCATGGTTCTGTGGTGGAGAGAAAACAAGAGACTTAAATATCCAAGATTGATGCTCGAGTGGGAGGCGTGCACAGCCAGCGTGAGTCACACAGCTGAGGCACCGTGCAAGAAAACAAGCGGTGGATCTGCAGTTCGTATGTCATGCCTTATACTGATCGACTGGGCTGTCTGGTTTGGGTGTTTCATTCATAAATCGCTGTCTTTGTATGTGTTTGGGTGTACTGGAGCGCTGCCGGAATATTAACTGAAAATGCAGCTCAGAATTAATATTTGAGAAGTTTGCCATTTGAAGGACGTCTCAATAAGAAATGAACATGGCTGGAAACCCATGAGGGCCCCGGGGCAAGAAATGGACCCCAGCTGACACCTCTTCCTCTCACTCTGTGGGCTACATCTATTTCAAGGACACGTCAAAGCAAACAACACTTATACAGTGGCAGGGTTATTTACAGTCTCAAAAAGTGACCAATAACATGTCAGTTAGTTGGGATGGTTTGATTAAACAATCACATAAGCAAAGTATAAACCAAAATAAAAATGTTTTCAAAATTATAATTAAAATTGCCAAGTCAGGGATGCAAGGTCAGATACACCTCACTATATGTAAGTGTTGCACACAATTACCAATATACCAACAATTCTGGGGGGGCTATAGCAACTCAGCTGCGGTCAATATCTATCAGCTTTTCCTGGTCATCCGACTGCTGCTTTGCATCCGAAATGTAAAGAGTATGTGCGAAATATAAATGCCCTTACAAAGAGAAACTCTGGGAAACAGAGGTGCGTTTATTTTAAAGAATTAAATCAATGAATCACCTCTGTTTGAATTAAGAGAAGAACGGACCGATCACTGTTAACGATAAGATAAAGATGGAACTTTATTAATCCCCGTGGGGAAATTCAGTTGTACAAGTAGCAACAGGGTAAGTGTGAAAAAACAGGACAGCACAGATTCACACAGGTTAATAAAATCAAAAATAAAATCAAGAATTTTTTTTAAATAATAATGATAATAATAATAAAAGACTATGAAATAGGAGATGAGTAAAAATAAGTGTAAAATAACTGTCAGCATATATACATATTTGGTCATCTAAATTATGAGTATACGATGAGTTAAAGCAGGGATGGGCAAATGGCGGCCCGCGGGCCGCATGCGGCCCCCACCTCCTCTTTTTGCGGCCCTCAGATTAATTTATAAACAACGTAATTAATTAAAAAAAAGAAATATATATATATTTTTTTTTTAACTTGTAGTACTGATACCGTCCACTAGACTCCTAGTTACATCGCGAGCTGCGTAGATGATTTCAAATACCGCAAAAATAATCTGTGACGCATTTGTGTGTATTGTGTTTGTTTCCCGGGGAAACCCTCACAAGAAACACCGGCTGTTGTTATGCCTGCTGTGACGTTAAGTTGCCTCTTGTAATTATGCCTTTACAAGCTTAAAAGTTGTTTTTATCATCTCAATTTGGCGAAACAAGTTTAATATTCTTAAAACCAAGACTTTGTTTATTTGAAATCAGATGAAAACAAACTGTCACGGACCCTGCCGTGTTATCTATGATTACTACGCTTTTCATTCATAATTTCAGCCGGAGGGAGGGGGAGTGGTGCTGAGGAACAGCAGAGTGCGGGCTGACAGGTGTCTGTGTTGACATTCCCCTTATTGTGGAATAAGGGGAATGCAGAGACTGGCTACAAGTGTTTTAGGTTCAAGTTAGACAACTAATGTCTGGGTTAGTATGTCATCTAATGGTTAATCTCAATACACACACATTTTCCGTGCTTTCCAATAGTTTAAAATAGTTTTATTCCACTGTTTAATAACCTGTTCAATACAAACATGCCACTTGTAAAAATGAAATAACATTTCTGTGAACTGATATTTGTTTAGTGAGCTTATTAGAGGATGTTCCCATTTTTTGGGGATGTTCCCTTTGATTGTAAAATGTCAATGAAGATGTCAGACTTAGTATATTTGCTAATAATTACATACAACACATGGAATTTGTGTGTGTGTGTGTTCCAAGTGAATCTGCGGCCCCCTGGTAGTACATCAATGATGTGGCCCCCACCACCATCAAAGTTGCCCTTCCCTGAGTTAAAGTGACAAGTGAAAAGTGAAAATGGACATCTGTACATGTAGTGACATATCTATCTATCTGATGTCGGCGGATCTCTGATGTCGGCAACTTAAAAAGATTTCAAAAGATTGGAGGCCCATGTCAAGTTTATAAAAAGGGGGGGGGGGGGGTACAGGACCTTCAAATCTACAGGTATTATGACAACTCAGGGAGTAACCGGGAAAGAGGTATGCAGCTAATGTTGTGCTAACTGAATGCTAACAACACGTTGGCTTGTCATGCATAACTGATCCACCAGTATGTTTATGTTTGCTGCGATATTTAATGTTTTAAATCATATTGCCAGCGTAGTGGTTTGCGTTGCTTTAGTTCAGCAATTCTCAACACAGAATTAAACAGTCATCTGACGGCTGACATCGATTTTTTTCACATGGTTCGTATTTTGTTTTGTTTGTTGGTCATAGGAGTGGCTGTTACAGCAAAGTTAAAAAGTCATATCATCACATCATATTAAATACCATAAAATATTTCAATCCAAGCACCTCTTTTTTGACACAAAGGGCATGGCCTGCCAACTTTCCCCTTTTATGTTGCATTACATAGCAGTCAGAGCTGTCCAGAACTGCAGAAACAACTTTGAAAGAAGCACAAGAACTGTTTTAAAAACATACATAGACAAATGTTATGAAAAGTGCCTTAAATATATAGAAGTGGACAACCTATAACTTCAGTTGGTGCTTTCATTTTCACTTGACAGTAGCTTAAAAGCCTATAATTACTTATTCATGTTCACAAATTTAAAAAGAAAAACCCATAACTTTCTGGTTGGGTCAATTTAAATTCTGAGATATATCCTGCTAGAAAGGGTCGACAAGTTTTATAAATCAGAAGATGTTTGTTTAGAGACAGAAATGTGCTCCTTAACTTAAATCTATTCCCTTTCATTGTGCGGTAGGTTTTGTTAAAAGTTGGCATTTGATCTTATGATTGTGCTAGAGAGAATGAGTCACATGTTATATAATTCGCAATTTAAAAAAAACATTTTCATACCACCCCCAGAGCTAGAAACACTCTTTCTCAAGGTCGGTATGTGGAGACTAAGCAACGGTGTGTTTTAGCTGAAGTGATGCCATCAGCCCCCCCAACAGAGCAAACAAAGACTTCCTCACAGGATAAAGGAGCGGTATGAATGGAGCGAGACTACAGGTGCTTGTGTAATTGCACATAAAGCAGTTTCCAAGTCTCCTCAGGGACAGCACAGCTCTGAGCCAAACACAAAGGAATCACATGAGACATGCAAATCAGAGTAAACAATTATGTCTGATCATTTGCCTGCTAAACGGATTTGGGCAAGCTTAAAGGAATGGTATGCTCATGACACTCATTTTTAAATAATTACCATCCGATAAAACAGACCAGTCTCTGCCAGTCTCTCTTTTTTTTTTTTTAATCCGATGACATTATCAGTGATTTTAAACTGATTAATTACCGAAAAAACATCAACACTGTGGGCGGCGCCATTTTACCGGACGTGACGTAAACCATGCGTTTGGTTTCGAGGACACGTTGATGTTCATGTTATTTACTGTAGTTACTCTCTTCAAATATGCCTCATTGTATCGCGAAACATTGCCACAATTCTGATAGGAACAATCCACGGAATGCTCGGTTCCATCTGTTGCCAAAAGGTAAGCGTAGGAAGTACGTTCGGAGGCAGTGGCTAGCGAAATGTGGCCGGCCCGAACCGAAAGATCCACAGGCGCATGTATGCAGCGAACATTTCAAGTTTCCGGACGACTACTATGAGTATGATAAAACATAACATGGTATTTATTGAACAACCATTACTTAATTACGGAGCCCTGGAGGGTTCATAGAGAGAAACATAAATAAAACATGGCCACGTTTTACTTTCTCGTGCGCACGCTTTAGTAACTCGTAAAGCGTGGCCTCGTTTTATTTAAATTGAGGGATTCCTGTCCTTGACTCACAGTATCTGCTGCCCACAGCTGTTTTATCGAAGGAAAACCTCCTTCACTTTATGAAATCTCTGCGGCACCAGTGGCCTGTACTACGAAGCAGGATTGGCTATTTACACTATTCATTCATGAAGTATGATGCTGCGCTGTCAGCACGCGTCTCCATGTTTGTGATTGGTCAAATGTTGCTAACCCCGTCCCTTTCACTTGAGCGCGCTCTCAGCCGGACAGAGAAACCCTGGTTGATTTACTGAGTTGATAACCAGCTTCGTAGGACCGCTTATCGACATCGCGTTTGTTAGGGTCAGTTAAGCCGGGTAAATCGAACATATTCAGGTCCAGGGTCTGTTGAACTGGCTTCGTCGTACAGGGCACTGGAGGCAGTAACGTGTAACTCAGCAGAATCTGAGAAGAGCAGCACCAGCTGCAAAGAGCTGTGCCTTTTACTGTTTACTTCACTGTGTTTCCCTTCATTAGAACCGCTGAATAGAGATCGAGGCTGCTACGTTTAACCACACACACCTATACACACATCGAACTACCAGAGTATTCCCCCTCGCTTTATGAAGGCGATGTCCTGTCAACGGGGCGCATGATGTGTGTGTGTGTGTGCTCAGCTCCGCTCTGTGTGCGTGTTCGTGTGTATCCGACACCACCGGCATTTGTTTTCAAATTACCACGAACAGTACTTTAAACAAATCTGGTTCCCCATAGTTAAGTGTATTCCCAAGTGAAAGAAATGTGTTTAATCTTAATCTCGATGTGCTATAGTCCTGCCGGAGTGCACCGGAACGAACGATACTATCATAAACAAATGCCCCCCCACACACAGACAAAACGAGGCCATGCTTTATTAACTCGTGCGCACGCTTTAGTAACTCGTGCGCACGCTTTATTAACTCGTGCGCACGCTTTAGTAACTCGTGCGCACGCTTTAGTAACTCGTGCGCACGAGTTACTAAAGCGTGCGCACGAGAAAGTAAAACGTGGCCACGTTTTATTTATTTTTCTCTCTATGAACCCTCCAGGGCTCCGTACTTAATGGAGATGCAGTAACATCGGTCTTTCTGGTGTCATCACCGACCAGGACACCAGTTCGGCCAGTTGAGAAATCGCCCTCTGCAAGTGTGAAGCGACGGAGGACCAGAAGTAGTGCTCGGAGTAAGAATAAGGTATGTTATAGCGCATTTCCATTGCAGCGGGTAGCCCCGTTTAAACGTCCTTTATCGGCCAGGCCAGTTTTTGGTGGCCTTTCCATATAGCGTAGTGGGTATTTTCCCCCAGTTTTTCCGGCCCCATAAAATCGTGGTTCTAGGGCCAGGGACAACGAGGCTGAGTATGCTAAACTAGAGAGGGAATCGCTAGCAAGGGTGGTACTACATGCATACATATCTAGTAATCAAAATAATTGTATCTACTAAGTAGGCTCAAACCTGTATGGCTGAATTCCCCCTTCCAATCTCTTCATATTGCTCAAAACTTCTTCCTCGGCTGACGAGTCCGAACTAATACTCCGCCATGTTTTCGTGTGTTTACAAAGTGAACGCATGGATGATAAAACGACCATCACGTGACTACTGAAAATGGGCAAAATGGCAGCGGCCTAACGGAATATACAGGTTTTGATAAAAAAAGAGCTATAAAATCATTATTTACCGGGGAATATCGCTGATTTCTTCAGGGTATGGTTTAAACATAATGTTTCACTAAATACTGAAGTTTTGATTAATTATCTAATGAGTGGAGCATTCCTTTAACATGTAGTTATATCTTTTGAAGTCCACTTGATAATAATTGGAAAATTGATTGAAGCGGGACGGTGCACTGTTGTGATTGGTCAACCGCTGAGAGATGTCCCGCCCCTTAGCCTTTCACGTAAAATGTGATGGATCGAACCAAAAAAAGCGTGAGTGTTACACAGTGATGTCACTATGGGGACATTTGGGATTTTAGCCATTGCAGACCAATTACATGCAGACAAAACTACAGGGAAGGGAAAACCCCCCAAAAATAAAAGGGTCCCTTTTATGTTTTTAGATTTCCACTTATTTACACCTTTGTACTTCTAACTATGAACTATAAATAAAAGCTTTATATGAATTGGAATAACTACTATGATAAATAATGTATACAGAATGTATATACATAATTTACATATTGTATACATCGAGTACAAGGTGTAAAATTAATATAAAAATGATTGTGATAAACATAAGACACGGAGTTCATTATGAATAAGTGGAGGAATTGAACTCATGTCAAAACGTACATAAATACTCCTTATACTACAGATATTAATTTGCCATAAACTGAAATAATACACCATATGGGGTATCATTAATTATGTATCGTATGTTCATGTGTGAAAACAGCATTAAGGAGTAATGACTGAAAACAACCTGCATGACATCTGCTGTAAAACAGTCAGAGGGGAGGGTTGTGTTGTATGGCAGTAAAGATGCAATGTGCTAAACAATATCATTTGCAAATGCGGAAATGTTATGAACAAACCTTAAGCAAAAATATGTGTATAAGGGGAAGAAGTACTCAGATCTTGTACTTAAGTAACAGTAGAACTATCAGAGTGTAGGAATACTTGTTACTTGTGTGTGTATTCTTCTATTTTACTTGGTTACACACCTCACCGCTCTGTTCACTCCTTCTTCCCATTGCATTTGTTGGGATGGACAACAATTGGTGCCCAATATTTTTGGCTTTTTTGCTGTCGCGATTTCTAACTTCCCCAGCCAAACTAATTTACTGCTGCCACCAGCAACTCTTCATAGTTGCCTTGGAAACGAAACTTGCGGTAGCTTTTCTGTTTAGTGAAAGTGAAGTAATTGATGCATTATATGCAAATCAGAAATAACAGTGTGGGTAGGGATGATGTGGATGTTCACTCAGCTGGCATACCAAGCAGATGCAGATGAGTGTAAAGCTGTCTGTTTCCTGGGCAGACCTTTGATGATGAATGCCAGCCGCAGCTCTGCTGATGGAAACGTCTGCTTCCTGCTCAGCAGACCAGCAAAGACACAGTCAATGGAATATTAAAATCATTATATCAGAGAAAGAAAAAAAACTAGAGTTGGAGGCGAGAAATGGAAGTGCGATAAACAGAAATGATTGTTCGAAAGGAACCATTTCATCCGACTGGAGTATTTCAGATGCCGCCGTGGTCATCACTGATCTACTCTGTGCCGGCTGAATGTCTCAATCTACGGTGGACAATGAAATGTTCTGCAGAAAGATAACAGTATTTTAATTGGATATGAGGCTCAGGAAGGTCTTAAAAGAGGACTATAAGCAGGGCTGCACATAACTGGTGCGCAGGTGCGCATGCGCACCTTCGCCAAAAAAGAGCACCGGGTCATTTGAAAAAAGGCGCATTTGCGTACCAACATTGAGAGAGAAGAGAGAGAAGGGAGAGAAGGGAGAAGAGAAAAGAGAGGAGAGAGAAGAGAGGAGAGAGAGAAAGATATTTGCGAGTTGCATATGAACTCAGGGCCGGCCCGTAGCGCTGGCGTTATAGATGTTCGCCTAGGGCGCCAGATCTGTGGAGGCGCTGCGCTGGCAGCTCTGGGAGGGAAAAAAACATTTTTGACCATTGGGGCTCATCCTAATTTTGGGCCTTGATGTAACAATATTCATAATTAAGTAAATGTAACACCCTTTTTACCCCGGTTACACGTTTCATTTGCCCTGTACGATGGGTGCTGTAAGTGATGAAAATGGGGGATGTTGGCTTATCTGGCACCCGCAGCTCACAGCCAAAGTGCGAGTGAGCGTGGGAGCGAGGGAGGGTGCACCGGTACCGGCGCTGTTGTTATTAGAATCTGGTGCTAGCTGCTCTAACGGATATATGGCGCATTTCCACTGCAGCGGGTAGCCCCGTTTAAGCGTCCTTAACCGTCCTCAAGCGGCCAGGCCAGTTTTTGGTGGCCTTTCCATATAGCCTAGTACCGGCTAGCGGATACTTTTTCCCTCTTTTTCCGGCCCCATAAAATCGTGGTTCTATCAGACCAGGGCCAGGGCTGAACTAGTGACGTCAACACTCTCGACTGCTGATTGGTCAGAGAGAATCGTCACAAGATCGCGCGCAAGTTCATCCCTAGCGTCGCATATATATTTAGAAGCAAGCTTGCAGCATTTTTATAAACAGCATTTTGTAAACGGATGAGCTACAAAAATGGCTATGTCTAATAAGAAAAGCACACCGTGGTCGACCGAGGAGGTGACGACGTTCCTACATCTCATTGGGGATGATCAAATCCAGCGGGAGCTCGACGGAACAACTCGAAATGTGAACAAAAACAAAGCCGATCGCCCCGCCTACACTGCGTTGCTACCCCAGGTCCTAAACTGTAATGGAAATGCGCCACGGCCTCGGACCAAGCCCCCAGGAAGTGCGCCGGACTCAGATGAAAATATTCGTGCTGGCCAAACGGTGGTACTACACTTCCGTTTGGTTGCCAGGCCCGGAAACACTTTTTCCCATTGACTTACATGGGGAAAGAGTGGTCTGTAACTCGTTGGATAATTTTTTTTAAACTAAATAAACTACCCAGTATGAACACTTGTATAGCCCTTATTAAAAACATTCGTTCCTCAAGTTGTAATAATGTGCTAATAACGTTATTCTGAGAGTTATTTCCCTCTGCATTATGAATGCGCATCTAACCCACGGGACCGCGCCGCCCGGCACGTTCATGTTACGTGTCCCGACCAATCAGAGCACACTGTGCTCACAGGGAGGGTGGGGGCTGGAGCTATTGGAGCTACAACGAGCCGTTAAAGGCAGAGAGTGAAATTCAGTGAATACACGTAGTTTACAGAGATGCTGTTTGAGAAACCAATGTGAGTTGCGTTTATCTTTACCCATGGATGCACAATAAGAACGGATCCATATCGTCTTACTACCATCCCACAGAGCTGTAATAATGGATATATTGCACATGTTTGCTGTAATTCATTATCATACTACATGGGCTGTAAATGTTGTATTAAATAAAGTTAATATTACTTATTATTATAAATATATATATATATATATATATATATATATATATATATATATATATATACAGTGCAATAATTATTTCATGCTAAATGAAGCTCTGTTGCTTGGATATCAATAGATCCTGTTACAGCGTAATATAAGTACATAACGATTGATGTACATTAGCATAATTACTAGCTAGCCGCTAGCTGCTAACTGCCGCCTCGTTAATATCAAATCCATCATAATAACAAATCATTACCATGCTGTCATGAACGCACGGTGCTGTTACGTGTACGCAAATTGACGTGCTTGATGTGAACGAGCATTTTGGTTAAAGTTGCGCATGCTCTATGAGCGCACATACGGGTACTTCTCAGGCATGCCGGGTAATCTGTGACGTTTCGCTCTCTCAAAAGTTGGGCCATTTTATCATCATGCGCTAATGAGCAACTCTCATAGGAATGAATGAGGCCCCGCCTCCCACGCTGTATCCAGTTCTTATTATACATCCATGCCTCGGACGGCCAGCGAGGCAGCCCGAGGCCTGAGCGAGGACGCTTAGGGACGCTTAAACGGGGCTACCCCGTTGCAGTGGAAATGCGCCATTAGAAGAAGATGTTTCTACAATGATGTGGAGGGAGAGTCCTCTCCAGTCAGACTGAGAGGCTGATGACTACAGCTCAGTGAGGTAAAGGACTCTGAGTGTTATATAGTTCACTTTAGTCTAAGTTATCTCAGTGGGTCTCAAACGTTTTGATCACAATTTATGTAAACACATATTTTCAAGGCACTCCTTTATAATTATTGGGATAAACAGGTTTGAAATCATTCCAATGTATACTATAGGACAGTAAACCAAAAATAACCTTTAAAACTGGAAAGATTAAAAAAAATGCATAAATAAATAAATGTTAAGGTAAAATAAGATTTGAATGAACAACAAAAATAAAATAAGTTACATTAATTTGTTATTGGCTATGGTAGGATATTGGTTATGTTCACATATTTATTTGATTACATCCACTTGTCTAAGATGACAACGGAGACTTTCAACCCAAAACTAGCTGTTGACTTGTGGATGCAAGCAGCTAATCACAGACTCAACCAGAGAGAAAGAAGTAGGCCTACATCATCAGCTACCATGTCTGACAGAGAGGAAGACAGTGAGGAGAACAGTCAGGAGGGTAGTGATGACAGCTTGTAGGATTACTGGTCGTGCTAATGTTGTCTTGTGTTCACCTCTGCATGTGTGTTCTGTGTTCACCTCTGCATGTGTGTTCAGTGCCGTGTGTCTGGCAAATAAAGTCAAGACCCCCTCAAAAGTTACGGTTTATTTCATTTTAAGGATGAGCACCAAGCAACATCTCCAGGTGCTCTTTTGAGAACCAGGGCAAAAAAGTTTTGTGCACCCCTGACTATAAGCACATGCGGTGAAATCTATCAATGTAAACCATTTTATGTTGCCATGTAGCTTAAATTGCTAAAAAGATGATCATTTTCTCATTGTTTCGCTTCCTTGTTATCACTTTTTGATAATGAGCATTGCTCTATATGGGGAAACTGCACAGCAGTCCCTTGAGATACAGTAACAAGGATTTTAAGCTACTGACAGTTGACAGGAAGAACAAAAATTATGAAAATGGAATAAAACTGAAGAGCAGTATTGTGAATTATTTAGTGCCCTTAGCAAAGATCTGACTACTCGCTCATTTATGAAGATTAACAGATGTGGAAAATCACTCTGTTGTCATCTTTTACAGTTCCCAACTATATATAAATGGCATCTCCAATGTGAACCATCTATGAGGGTCCTCTCTTCCGCTCTTCCCATCACAGTATGTCTAAAAATAAAAAAAGGATGCATTTGTTATCCAACCCGACTCAGGCCCATTGTGTTGCCTTATCTCGATCTTTATTTCTGCCCCGACAACAACTTCTGAATCAGTCTTACTTACAGGAGGAAACGCATTTGTGCAAGATCTATATAGAGCTGCACATAATGAGGAAAACAAGAGATAAGTGTGACCTGTTCGACTCAGAGAGGCTCCCAGCCACAGAATTTGTAGAATAGACGGAAGTCCTCGTCTCATAATGATGCATCTCTTCAATCTCAGCATCTGTGTTTTTCTAAATTGCTGAGGCAATTGCGTACCTTATCTGTCACAATAAGACTTTGTGCTGTTTCACTTCTAACATCTTCACTCTTTTCTGCCTATCCTCTAACTCAGGAGCCCTCACAGCCGATGAAGACGCTCTCACTCAGACATTAATCTGCCACTGGCCGCAGCCTTGCTCCCCGGCCGCAGATATACTATCTTAAGAGAATGAAAACTTCATTTGGCCTCCTCCTCCCCTCTCTCTCTTCATCCAATCTCCCGCTCCATCTCAGAGCCTCTGTTTGGACAGGAAGACGTGTGCTCAGAGAAGCTGTTGTCTTGTTAAATGGTACAACTGAGGAGGAAATGGATTACAGCCAACCTTGATCATTTAACATCCTCTGCCTCAGACAACAGACTGAATCACTATAGAATGATTTGCCTCAAAGGCCACTCTCGTTTTATGCTGCACTTTTTTTTGCCTTTTACAGCTCAATATTTACCTCAAACTCTTTAGTATGTTACAAACAAGACTAAAGCCAAACTGGAGAGACCATGCAACAACTGTAGCTGGGTTAGACGTCTTACCTGTCAAATTAAACGGACAAAGAAGGTATGAAGGACATCAACTGTTTTTTGTAAGTTAAGTAATGTCGTACAAAAAGCGCAAACACTGGAGACAGCTGTTTGTGTGACATGTAAAAACAAAGTTGATTTCCTTTAAAGGTCCCCTTTTATGCAAAATCCACCGTCGGAAAATTAGCTGATCAGATTTTGGCCACTTTGTGATGTCACAATGGTTTCTTTTACATCAAATGTACTCAACTTATGTACATAACCTTGGTAACAAACATGTTTATCTTCACCCACAACATAACCTTTGCCAAACCTAACCAAGTATTGAATTCACAAAAATGACCACATGTTGAGCAGACTACCCTGCATCTAAGTAGAAGTGACCTTAAGGTGTCCTGTCTTAACTTGCATATGCACTGAATCAGAAGAGAGAAAGTGTCACAATCTGAAATTGGTTTTATGGGTGGCCCAGGAGGCTCCTCTCCAGGTTCTAGTCCCTAATCCATATTTGGTCCAATCGGGACGTGATCTGGCATTCCTTCGGTTCAAAGACCAAGGCCCATGAGCCACTGCCGCCCCAAAGGTCTCTGCACCCATCCTGGTGTTGGAGCAGTTGGCTGCCATTATGTACAGCGCTCAGGGACACCTCTGTACTAGCACTTGGTCTCTCCGGGACTTGAACCGCTGACCTTCCTGTTCCCAAGCCAAGTCCCTATGGACCAGAAGAACAGCCGGCAGTGTCTAATGTAGCAGAGGCAGGAGGGACCCAGATGCAGAGTTCACATACATTAAAGATATGTTGATAAAGAAAAACGTACACGAACAGTGGCAGGCAGGTACAGCTGGCAGGAAACAGGCACACAAAACTCCATACAGCTAATAAGGAGGAAGAGGAACTGACAAAAGGGGGGGGGGGAGCACCTAAACTAAATACACAAGGGAAGGAGGAACAGGTGAAACTCATTAGTGCAGAACAGGCAATCAGACAGGCAGGAAGAGAACAAATACAGGAAGTGAAACGAGACCAGACACAAGAGGCAAGAGACTTTCAAATTAAAACAGGAAACAAACACTGTTAAACCACATGCATTAATATGGAATATTAATATACTGAGCAGCTGGTTTAGCAAGTCAGTAGGTCTTATCTTCTGAGGAGAATGACTGGCTGTACAAAATTACGTAAAATAAATGTAGTTATAAGATCATTCATACTGGACCAAAGGTGGACAGACCGACTGACATTGGCAGAAGTACCAAAGAAAATAACTTGGCTTCTATCACAGTAGGACTTTATTTAAAGAGCCCTATTGTGTTTATGGGCGTTTTCCCTTTCCTGTTGTGTGTTATAGGTTAATGTGCATGTAAAGGGTTTTACCAGTGGGAGCTTCTCCTCCGACACAATCCCCCCCGCCTGAAACGCCTTGATTGCAATCCTTTGCATTCCCTAACATAATGAAATAACTATAAAAAAACTTCTATTGGTTAGCGCTCCAATACATTGTAGATGCTAGGCTAAGGGGTGGGACATCTCTAAGTGGTTGACCAATCACAACAGAGCCGGCCAGCTAACCAATCAGAGCAGACTGGGCTCTGGTTTCAGACAGAGGGTGAAAAGAGGTGCAGCAGTACAGGCAGTATGAGAAAAAGAAAGACCTTCTTGAACATTAAAGCATGGAAACATGTCACAGTAGAGGCACACAATACAAATATTGCATTAAAATGGAAAGATGAGAACATGTTTGACAGTATCCTCTTCGACCAGTCAAACAAAGTCAAACACACCAAGCTAAATAATGTGGTTACTGGGAAGGTGACATGAACATTATGAGATAACTCAGAGTGGCATTATTCATTTTAATTAATTACCAGTTTATGATTCCTGCAATCAAATTGGGACGTCATTATTACAGAGATGTGGGCCTGTTGATTAGAGGGGGGTTCTCTTTAAAGACTAATTTAAACTGCGAGTGATCAAGCAGCGTGATCCCTTTGACACAGAAAGTCAAAGAGGCGCAGTGTGTCAAACACAGCATCTGATTGAAGAAGACAACCACGGAGTGAAAACAGCCTTTTCGCACTGTTCGACACAAGCAGTAAATTGGTTGGAAATTAAAACTAATGAGCAATTACCCCACCAATGAACTTCTATTAATGTCTGTTTTCTTAATGCTCCTCCACTGAAACCTAATTTCCACTTATTTAATCAATCTGAATAAATATGACACTTGTCTTCAGTTCCTAATCTTTCATTGTGCTCACGACAGAGACTGTGCGTAGGTATTCTGATGCACATCCAAGAAAATAACTCTCCGGGCTCCCCCTGAAAGACTGACTGCAGTGTACACAGAGAAATATATTTCTCCATAATCAAAACATGGCAACCGCTATTGGTTTGGTTTATTTGCTCATTCATAAGCACTTAATTTGCATGCAGGCTCTATTATGAACCTCCCGCCTATATTTCTGCCATGTAAATTGTATTATTTACCCTTTGAAAAGAGAAGATTTGCACTGAATTAATCTGGCCGCCCCTCCCATGCACATGAAAGACCCTTCAACAGGGACAGTAATGACTTAACATGGGTGTTCACAAAGGGAAATCTGTAATACTATTCACACACTCTCTCAGTCCTGAACAACTACAATACAACGGAGGATAAGCCACATCATTGCTTTGATTGTGGACTGTAATCAATGATGGTGGGGTAAACTGAAGGTTATCGATGTTTTCCTAATGGGCTAGGCATTGTTGTGTTAGTATTAGCATTTTTGAATTCATAGATTTGCAGACATTTTCTCTCGAACAGATCTGAGTAAAATGTTAACGGTCCCCATGTCATGGCCATTTCTACTGACCATATTTCCATTGTTGAGGTTTACTAGAATATATTTAAATTGTGCAATTTTCCAAAATCCCATTGGTTTCTCATACAGCATCTCTGTATCATATTCACCGGTATTCACTCTGTCCTAAACGGCTTGTTGGAGCTTTTCTGTGTTAGAGTTTTACTCGCTACAGGGTGTACTTTGAGGGTTTTTGACTTTGCAGACCGTTTACATGCATACAAACCTTCATAACACACAAGGGGACGGGTAATAACCGGAAAAGCATGACATGGGCCCTTTAAGCAACCTCAGCACAGATTATTGAAGAACCTGTTAATCATTAACAATAACGTAAAACCAAAATGCCTGGACTGCAGTTTCATGAATGGATGAATGTGTGCAGGAGAACTGGACTCACCTGAAGAATATGGATGTTTTAAAAAGGATCTCTACCACCACCTACAGCTAACAGCCTGTAACAACATCCAGTACGTGAGCATCAAATACACTCTAAGAAAACTGATAAATGGATTGCCTCTCACTTACAATACGTTACATAAGAACATCCTCATACAAAGGTCTTTGTGTTGGAGTAAAGCTCATTCTGCCTCTGCAACTCATGTTACACTATCATTTAGTAGATAGTTTTCAATACTTTAGGGCTGAGTGTCTGAGCAGCAAGAGACACAGGTATGAAGGGGAAACTCAGGTGTCATCATCAAAATGAGGTGACACAGCATCTGCAATATCGATGGGAAATGATGTCATCTAGGACTGTCTTAGGGAAGACAGCTTTTAGATGTGCAGCGCCACTGTCTTGGAATAGTCTGCAACTGAAATGGAAACTGAGCAATCTGGTGCCACTAAATGTTTTTAAAGCTCGGTTGGATGCTACTCAATCGGAAGCTGTTGGTACCTGTACATGTGGGTAGTTATGTCAATTGTAATCCCTGTGATGATGATGTAAGATGTCCTTTTGTTGTTCTGTTAATGTTTTTATGTTTCATGTGGAACCTACTTGAGCAGGTCTTCCTTGTAAAAGAGTTCAATGATCTCAATGGGATTTATCTGGATAAATAAAGGTTTGAAATGAAATGAAATTTAGCCCAGTTCATTCACCAAAGAGTGAGCTTTATTGATTGGTCATAACTGTAACTCATTACTAAAAACGTGTCTGTAGGTTTGACTAAAAACACTGAAAACACATCATCTACTCGTAAAAAAGCTATCTGTGTCCAGGTTTGATGAGTAACCGATTACAGGATTATTTAATCGGGATACAAAAGAGTTAACTGTATTCCCTCCAGTTATATTTGTAAGAAAGTATTAATCAGATTACTGGTATATTCTTAAAACATGGGGATTAATAGCAGGATTATGCAGATACACTGCCCTCATTTTGTGCTTTCAAATGTATATATCTTGATACAATTTAAATATTGTTGTTTTTTAATGTACAATCTGCACATTTTTACTTTCACTTACAATCTTTGAATAAATATTATTATTCTATTTATTTGTTACTGCACAATTTAAATTGAACTTCTTATGTTCATACATCATTTTATTTTTGATTTCATTTCTATTAAAACTTCTTATATTTGAATACTTTTTTTCTTTTATATTATATTCTAAAATGGAGCAACTGTCACAATTTCCCAACAGGATAAATAAAGTATTTGAACTATGAGTCCGATTACATAGACCAATGCTGCTCCCTAGTGTCAGAAATTGAGGAACTTAAAATGCAAGTCACCGTCTGTTTCCACTAGAGGCTCATGTTAAAAGGATAATATAATTCAACACTTAAGTGATCCTTGAGATGACCCTCCACGAGGAGGTCAGAGTACAGGTCAGATACAGATTACTAAAATATTAACAGGAGGAGATAATAATTGCAAATGAAGCCTTCTTGGGGAGCAACTCGTTCTGATTTAAAATAAGATACAGAACTCCTTTAGCTGCAGTGTCTTCGAATAGTGGTCTTTATCAGCATGGCTCTTTTAGTTCATTGTCAGTCCCAAAACTGCTGGTACTTCAGGACAAAATCATATGCCAGTTGTGAGTCGATCTGTGATCTGACTGCTACAATAAGAACCAGCTGTAATTGGGGTCAAGAATTGGAGAACTGCTGCTTTCAACACCGTGTCACCCTGCTGATTAAAGTAGAAATAGGAGAAGAAATGTGAGGCTGCAAAGGAAGATGACCTCACATCATGTGAGAAGGTGTTTTACAGATCTCAGATCAAACAGTGAACAATTTAACTTTTTTTGTATGTCTTGGGCCATGTTAAACACTAGCAAACTCAGAGTTGTAAAGAGTCACTCCAATAATATAGTATTGCACTTCAAGAAAGTCAGGTACGTCACTAAATCAAAGATGCCAAGATTTTCTGATTGTTATACTGCATTCCAGAAAACTAAGACCTTGAATATGTTCTGACTAATCCGCCCCAACTTCATGAAGAAGTGACGTCACACAAAACAAATGTAAGTGCAAATAGGGCAAGGTAAGTGCATTTGTCTGTATTCGATTAAAGACTACACATTTTTTGTGAGGCCTACTCCCACCTGTCGAGTACGGCTGTACTGAGGTTTCCTCGGGAGAAGTCGTGAAGAGACGGAGCGGCTCCACCTGTTGCTGCATGCGATCTGCGATCTACAGAGGCCCCGCTCCCACCTGTAGAATACGGCTGTACTGGAGAGGTTTTTACCCCGGAGTCGTCGCGGAGAGACGGAGTGGATCCACGCTTCGGGCTTGGCCTGCTTCCACCGGGCGTGTGCTGCTGTGTTTCTATGGAGGAGGATTTTACCACCGCTGGGGCCTGCTTTCCACCTGTCCTGGTTCTGCTGTTGCAGAGGCCTGCTTTCACCCCGGGGATACCACGGAGGGACCGGAGCGCTTCCACGCTGCTGTTTTCGCCTGTCCTTTGCTGCTGTGCTGATTTTGCTCCAGGAACATCGCGGATACTGTGTGCTGGTCTGGGAAAATGGCCCATATCGGGATTCTGCTGTGCCTGTTAACTGTTTTGGACTATGAGAAGATCTCTAGTCATTCTGAGAAGCCTACTGGATTCAGGTCTGTTCTGCCACCCGCAGTGGGCATCCCCTGTAAAGGTTCGGATGTGTTGCTCAAACAATTACCGGTTGCCTTGTCACAGACAATCTGCTCGACAAAATATGTTTGTCTTTTTTGTGTCTTTTTCCTGAGATGATGGTTCTTCAGGACTGCTTCTTAAGCTCTAATCACACTCTCGCAGACTTTTCCGGTGTTTCTAAATTAGATGACAATGTATGTGTGTCGTTTAAGAGGAAAAGATGCCTGGTTTTTTGTTGTTATTACTGTCAGGAAATGTACAACCTAACCCTGGTCCGCCCAGTAGTAGTAGTCAGATCGCTACTCCTGCTGATTTTAAAGCTAGGTCTGGGTTGGGTTTCATCCACTTGAATGTGCGCAGTCTGTTAGGTAAACTAGATTTTGTCCGTATCTGGGCGAGCTCGACTGACGCTGACGTCATTGTTTTATCAGAAACATGGCTAAACAAATCTATTTTGGCCTCTGACATTGCCTTAAATGGTTTTAATGTGTATCGTACCGACCGGCCTAATAAAGGTGGTGGCGTTGCCATTTATGTTAAGAATAAGTTCAGTGTAACCACATTAGTTTCCAAATCGATCAGTAAGCAATTTGAATTTTTAGCCATAAATATAGAAGTGGCAAAGGGTCAACAGGTCATGGTAGTGAGTTGTTACAGACCCCCCTCAGCTGTCAAAGACTCCTTGTCTTCACTAGCAAATCTTTTATCACAACTAGACTACAGGGAAATAGTGCTACTTGGAGATTTTAACTGGGACTGGTTAACTGCAGTGTCAGAGGATTTTAAAAACCTTTGTATCTCTTTAAATGTTACTCAGATTGTGGACAGTCCTACTCGCCCTAACATTAAGTCCCCTAATAAATCCTCCCTAATTGATCTCATTTTAACTAATGTTCCCCATAAATATTCATCTGTGGGACTATTTGCAAATGATCTGAGTGATCACTGTGTTGTAGCCACAATTAGGGACACTAAGGTCCAAAAGGTTAAACCTCGCATTATCATTAAGAGAGACAAAAAACATTTTGTGGAGCAGGCTTTTGTGCATGATCTGTTTGATTTTGATTGGGGTAAAATCGATCTGTGTGCTGATGTAGAAACTGCATGGTCTTGTTTTTATCTTGGTTTTATGGAGATCATTGATAGACATGCACCCCTGCGTACATTTAGAGTGAAGGGACGAGACAATCCTTGGTTTTCTGCTGAATTATCTAGTCTCCTTCATGAGAGAAACAAGGCCTGGGCAAAGGCTAGGAAATCAGGCTCAGAGGTAGAATGGCTGCGTTTTAGGCAGCTAAGGAATAGCTTCACATCGCAAATCAAAAGTGCTAAATCAAAGTACTATCTGTCAGTAACCACAAAGAATCTGAATAATCCTGGAAAATTTTGGAAAGCCATTAAATCGTTATCCACCGGCGATATCCGTAATGAGCTACCTCCGTGCATTACCACAGCATCTGGCACTATATCGGACAGGGCTACTATGCTAAATTGCTTTAATGAGCATTTTGTGTCCTGTGGTTCTCTATTTGATTCTGTCACTAACTCTGCTTCTGTGAACACCACAGTATGTGACTCTGAAAAACGTGTTTTGGAAAACCCTTTCAGTTTTACTCCTTTTACTGTTGATGTTGTTCGTGAAGCTTTAACCAAGCTAGATCCTAAAAAGCCGGCTGGCCCGGACAACGTAGAGCCTTTCTTTTTAAAGATAGCTGCAGATTTTATTGCTCCACCTCTCACTACTCTTTTTAACCTCTCCCTCAGCTCTAACACAATTCCAAAATTGTGGAAGTCAGCGTATGTCCTGCCTTTGCTAAAAGAAGGGGAGGCCACCTTATTAAATAACTATAGGCCAATCTCTAAATTGTCAGTTCTGGCTAAGGTTCTTGAACGCCTAGTGAGTGAACAGGTAAAGGTGTTTTTATGTACAAATGACATCCTGTCTAAATCACTGCCACAATAAAAGTGGTGAATGATGTGGCGAGTATTTTAGACAATAAGCAGAGTTGTGCAGCTCTATTTATTGACCTTTCAAAAGCGTTTGATACCGTCGATCATCGCATCTTAAAGCAGAGGCTAGCCAGTATAGGCATGTCCAGCCATGCAGTAGGGTGGTTTGTAAACTACCTCTCTGAAAGGTCCCAATGTGTTCACTTTGATGGGCTGTCTTCTGAGAGGTTGAACATTGCAAATGGTGTTCCTCAAGGTTCTGTTTTAGGTCCACTTTTATTCTCCATCTACATCAACAGTTTAGGTGAAAATGTGGATGAAGCTACTTTACATTTTTATGCGGATGATACCGTGATGTACTGTGCAGGTCCCTCCATTAAGGAGGCTGGTGTTAAATTACAGGCTGTTTTTAACATTATTCAGACTCAGCTCTCTGAACTAAAGCTTCTTTTAAATGTTGAGAAAACCAAGGTAATGTTCTTTTCTAAAGCTAAAAAGACACCAGAGCCTGTTTTAGATATTGTAACTACGCAAGGAATAAAACTTGAAGTGGTTACCTGTTACAAATACCTTGGTATCTGGCTTGATAATTGTCTCACTTTTAAATTTCATGTCAATAATCTGCTTAAAAAACTGAGGGTTAGGCTAGGTTTCTTCTCCAGGAACAAGTCCTGTTTCTCGCTTGAGGCCAGGAAAAGGCCAGTCACTGTGACCTTTTTACCTGTGCTAGACTATGGTGATTTGATTTATATGAATGCACCTGCCAATTGCCTAGTCAAGTTAGATGCTGCGTATCACAGCGCACTGAGATTTGTGACAAACTGTAAAGCATTAACCCATCACTGTACCCTGTATGCAAGGGCTGGTTTGCTTTCACTAACTGTACGGAGGCTCAGTCACTGGTACATTTTTATATACAAAGCCATGTTAGGGAAACTTCCATCTTATATCTGCTCCCTGATCTCACGGAAAATTGTAAGTGGCTACTGCCTGAGATCGAATGCTGTGGTTTGATTAAATGTGCCAACTGCTAGGACTGTCTTAGGGAAGACAGCTTTTAGATGCGCAGCTCCTCTGTCTTGGAATAGTCTGCAATTGAAATGGAAACTGAACAATCTGGTGCCACTAAATGTTTTTAAAGCTCGGTTGGATGCTACTCAATCGGAAGCTATTGGTACCTATTTATGTGGATAATTATGTAAATGATGCTGTTTGATGTCCTTTTGTTGTTCTATTTATGTTTTTATGTTTCATGTGGAACTACTTGAGCAGGTCTCCCTCGAAAAAGAGATCAATGATCTCAATGGGATTTATCTGTATAAATAAAGGTTTGAAATGAAATGAAAAGCTAGAAATGTTTTTGGTTCATAGTCATTGGTCAACCGATTAGAGATGTCCCGCCTCTTAGCATGTCACGCACAAAGTGCTTTATCGCTAGCCTACAGAAGTGCAAGGGTAAAATAGTGATGTCCCTATGTTATAGAAGTAAACAAAGGAGTCCAATGGAGCAGTTTCAGGCAGGGGGAGGAGTGTGTGGGAGAGAACCCCCCTCTAGAGGGAACTTTGGAATTTTAGACCTTTCAGACTATTTACATGCAGAAAAATGTATATAACACACAGGAAAGGGAAAAGGCACAACAGGGCCTCTATTTTCACAGGCTGGGTAGCACTCATCACAAGGGACCCTTCAAGTAATTTTTTAGTGGCCTTATTTTCTACAAAGTATAATTCAATGCATACTTTTCTTGTCTTTTGATAAATACCTTTGAATAAAGCTTTGTGTAATTCCTCAACAAATCTATGAAGGCAATTAAACACTCATTTGGAAACATTTCTAATTTGCCACTTTTTGTGTGCAGCGGTTCATATTGCAGTCTTTGTTGACACACTCATTCATCACGTTTTGGACCGCTGCCTTCAGACGGTCTCTGCTCACTTTACTGTACGTGCCTGACTACAGTTTTCCACAGCACTGAGCAATGAGGATGGAAACGTTACCAAGGAAACCACCCAGAGCGACAGAGTGAGTGTTCCTATTAGAAGACACTAACAATTACTGAGTGGAAACAAGTGAAGGACAGCTGACAAACCTGCACGTCTCACACCTCAGATATAAATGAAGATAGCCGATAACCTTTCTCACTTTTCACACACTTCCTGTCAACGCTGTTATATAACAAGCAATACATTTCTCTTTAGTGGTTATATTTAGGGCAAACATTGTCTTTTTCTTCTCCATTTTGAGCTTCATGGATTTCATAACATGTCTTCTTTCAGATTTTTTTTAATAAAACATTAAAAATAAATTTTAAATTAAAACTAATTTAGTTTTCTGGTACCTTGTACCAATTGTATCAATTGTCTACAGCAGGGGTGTCAAACTAAAATACACAGTGGGCCAAAATAAAAAAAATCGGTACTAGTCGAGGGCCAGACTGAATCAATGTTTATAGCAAAACGTATTGAAATGAACTTATTGCACATATTAAACCTGGAACTAACTAAGCTTAAATGATTGCCTATAAAAACAACATTAAACATTAAATAATCAGTTGCATTCATTTCTTATGGCTCTATCTGCAGCTTTTCCGGAGTCATTTCTTATGATTACATTTTCCCACAGGCCAACAACAGCTTCAACAAAAACTATTTCCCTCAAAGAGAAAACCAAACATGCCCTGTTGTCGTGAGAGAAAAAGTGCAGAAGGAAACATCCATCAAATTCAGTGTGCTGCTCTGTGATGCTAGCTCAAGTCAGATACTTGGCATCTCATCTTGGGTGCAAGGTCATCAATGTTTGGGCTCAGGCTCTGAGCTGAAGAAACCCTCAGGATGGAGTGAAGGTGTGCGTGCAATATACCGGCGGGCCAGATCTAATAGTAATTACAAATTATCCTGCGGGCTGAAATTAAATCCACCAAGGGCCTGATTTGGCCCCCGGGCCTTGAGTTTGACACATGTGGCCTACAGTATACTTATTTTGGATAATAAAATAAATAAATAATGTTGGCTGTTGACAGTATTTTCTGATTTATTAAATGATAGAGAGATATTAAACATTCCCTCGATACACATTTGTTTACTCTAATAAGTCACCAACGTATGTTCAGATTTCTCAACTGCGCAAATAGGCATATTGCCTAATTTGCATATTTAAACATAACATTTCAAACTAATAATACAATAAATATCTACAAAGTAATCGACCAGGGGAAGATAATGATATCTGTTAGTTAAAATATTTACTCTATACTTTATAAAAAAGCATTGTAAACTGTTAAAGATGTATGCTACAGGACTCAGAAAGCACTTCCAGCAGACATACTATCAGAGGGTTCAGTGTTGTGTGCAAAACGTCCAGAACAAAGGCCACAAAGTGTAATGTTTGGATAGTTATAATGACTTCCTCCTGCTGTGGGGATAGTTCTTGCCTGCACAGAGAGCCTGGCTGCAGGGGGAGGCCTGTGAGGAGGTGAAGCAGGAGCTGCAGGAGGCCCGCTCCACCCTGTAGGAGATGGAGTTGTAAAAGACGGGGTTGCTGTGGCCGCCCACCTCGTGAGGATGAGGCGGAGATGGGCGGTCGTATAAAGCACAGCAGATGCAGGAGAGCAAGGCCCTGAGTCTGCTGGGATCAGAGAGCTTTTTTTGCTCAGGCAAAACAAGTCTGCGCTCCTCTACAGGGGATTGGAGCAGATTCATACAGCTGGTGCCTCCCTGCATGGGGAGGCTCAGGTTGCACAAGCTGCTGTGTCCGTCTTTATAGCTAACATCAGCAGTTTCTGCCTCCGACACCTCCCTATCCCCCTGCGTGTCCTGAGGCTGCTCCGCCACCCTTGATTCAGGCTTCACGTCCCGCTCCCCGGTGCTTACAGTCAGAAACCTCAGCACCACCAGGTTAAGAAAAGCCCCAATGACCGTCAGCCCCACCAAAATGTACACGAAGCTAAACGCCACATAGGGGGGTCGCTTTGAGAGAGCATCAGTCTTCTGCAAGGCCACAAAATCTCCAAATCCGATGGTGGTGAGCGTGATGAAGCAGTAGTAATAAGCGTTAAAGAAGGTCCAATCCTCAAAGTGGGAGAAGGCTGCGGCTCCGACACACAGGGTGCTCATGCACGACAGCAGGCCTACCAGCACCATGTTCCCCATGGACACCTCGGTTTGCTGGAAGCCCAGGCCCTGCTTGGCTCTGCGCAGGAGGAAGCGGACGAAGGTGTTGATCCTCTCGCCCTGGCTCTGGAACATGACCAGGGTCAGAGGGATGCCCAGGACAGCGTAAAACATACAGAAGGCCTTGCCAGCGTCAGTGCGTGGAGCAGCGTGGCCGTAACCTACAAATCACAATATATGCATGTCATGTGATGGCTGGCAATGCTGTTTAGTGTCTAAGAAGGTTTCAAGATATTACAAGATAAGATAAGATAGTACTTTATTGATCCCAATTTGGGAAATGTTTGTGTTGTAGCAACATAAAAAATACATGGCATTGTACAATAAAAATTCAAAGACTAGAAATAAACAAGAAAGTAGAAAATATACATGTTGCATTATAACAAGGTATTATGTATACATACATATAAATATATGACAGATGGAACAGATGTAAAATGTACAATGTGGTTTATATGTAGCAGCTTCCATGGATTTACCTACATGAATCAATATTTTGATTTGTCACGTTATGATGTGTAACTGCAAATTGTGATAAAATTACTATGAATAACACCCAAATTCTGCCCGCTCTATAGGCCTATATAGGTTTTTAGCTCATGTTTGGACAGTTTTATTCAACGACAATACCACTGCAACTTTAAGGTACTTTACTTAAGTATATCCAATTGATGCTAGTTTATACCCTACTCTAGTAGGCTACATTTATGAGGGAAATTGTGAACTTTTCACTAAACTACATGCATTTAACTGCCATCGTTTCTACTTTATTAAACTGCAACACATATTATTACTGTGAAGTCTTCATGTATTAAAAAATGATAAAGCTGTACATTTTACCTCAACAAAACTAAAAGAGCATCTGAAGTCTGGAAAATAAATAGCTTGAGATGAATATGATGTACAAATCATTATCTTGTTAAAAAAAACAGGATAATTGCATTATAATATTTCAGGTCCCTCAAGATCAATGTAACGCTCTGAAAGGGACCATTTGACATAGTTTTACAACTTGCTGATCATTTGCTTGTAATAGGCTACATACATAGGTCTACTTTGCAGGACTTTGACTCACATATTTGTTTACACTGCTGTAGATCCACTGTTACTTTTATTTAAGTGAATAAGTACTTATTCCACCTCTAAACACATACAAACATGCGGAAACACAAAGAAGCCAGATAAAGTATCGAGAAACCATACTTGCCAATTGTGGTGATGACAGTGATGGCAAAATAAAAAGACCCTGCGAACTTCCACTGCCTCCCGGAGCGGTGCGGCTCGGACTGCAGCACCACCCTCTCGATGTCTCGGTAGTCCTCCGCCGTGAAGCCGTACTTCCTCTTCAGATCGTTCAGCCTCTGCTCCAGCGCCTTCTTCCGAAAAACCTCGCTTTCCGACTCCAGCGCGTCAAACACGGCGGCTCCCAGCAGCAGGTAGAAAACTATGGAGAGGATAAGAGAGAGGGTCCTGATGTTCTGCGGCTTCATCCTCAACTCCGGAGTGCGCGCGGAGCGGCCCGAGGGAGGGAGGGAGGGTACTCAGAGCAACACGCAGGAGCTCCCTCCATCAACTCCATCCATAGAGAGTGATGAGTTCAGGCACCTCAAAGAAAGCTATGTGTGTGTTGAAGTTGTCTTAGCCTAGGTGAAAAGCTTATGCACAGGCACCTGAGCTCAGCAGCTGCAGCACCTTGCCTTCCTATAGGATGTTAGTAAAGGTGCTCACATCACATGACCTATGCCATGTCTTACTTTGCATATCTCTATGTGCTATCTTGAGTACATAAGTGCTCGAATCAATGCAAAGTAGGCTATGGAAAAATGCAGTCCACTATCAGCTTTCACTCCTGGCTTTCAAATAGTTGTGTGAACACTGGAAACGTCTCACACTTAAGGACCGCCACTTGGATATGTAACTGAAGTGACCCTCCTTAATTTCTTCTTACATTTTTTAAATATATTTAATATAAATACCACCACCATGCAAGTGATCTTGCTAGTATGCTAGCAGCTGTGTGAGATTTGAGACAACACTACAGTCAAAATTCACGTACTGTACAAGTGTTTAAAGTGCATAAAATAGCAGTTTACTAAACTGAGACACTAATTTGCTTTACCATAATTATCCTACAGAGGCACTTTTGTGACACAATTGGAGCGAATCCTATGTGCTAGTTCAGGCAGTCAACTCGAGCTTACACGTGATTTGCCTTACCCCCTTTATTCAACCAACCAAACTCACTCTCTGTAATCTGACACTCTATTTAAACTGCTATCTCTCCCTCTACCTCGCTAATGCTGCTGCCTTGCTGCTTCTGCTACGCTGCTGCTTCTCTGCCCCACCACCACCCAAGCATCCACCTGCAGGCTCCGGGGCATAGTTATTAAATCATCACTTATCAATACTCTTTGTAAAAATCATTTTCAGGGAGTGATAAGGCCGGAGCCTAGATGCCAAACACAAACTATAAGCTGCTTTTAATAAACATTTGTTGTCCGATATGCAAATCACACACCACTTTAAACTGCAGCCTTTACATTTACAAGGCAGCCATAGCCGTATAAAAATGCGTAAGTTCTCAGTTTTCGTTTTCTGTCCCTCTATATTTAAAAAAAAAAGCCTTTAAAAAAAGTTGTTGTGCTGCTGACTTTCCCAGACTGACTCCTGGCTGTTAATCCCTGATCCTGCTTGGAGAGGTTTGGGATACACATGTGTCAGAGTGTGTTGTGTCTGCCACAGAAAAGCACATCAGAACTGTGCTTTACAGACTCTACTCCACTGATTATTTTGCCCTGTGAAGCGTTCATGTGCGGAGTATTCACAATACGCTCGGCTAAAGTGTTACTCTGACCGATGAAGCATTAGCTGGGGGCAGCGTTGACCTTTATCGAGCACACTAGTCCCTGAGTGATCCAGCAAGCCTTTGTCATTAACTAAGTTCAACACACACACAGTGGAGATGATCCATGTGTGTGTGTATCAGTGCAGCTACACACAGGCCTGCATGTTCATGAAGCCTCGCTCAGGTTCTCAAAGGCATCTGCTGGGTTTTTGCTCAGGGTCATGATTGGTTGTGATGTTGTCTACCAAAATGCACATAAATCAGATCTTGCTCCACTCAACATAGCCTACAATAGACTATGCAGATTTGTTCTTGGTTGTCCTTTTCGTACACATCACTGCACAATGTATAACCAACTTAAATGGCCTTCTTTAAATGTAAGAAGACAGACGCATTGGCTTCAGCTGATATTTAAATGCATGTATCTTAACTATCCCCCTTATTTAAAGCAGTATTTTGTACCCTACTCACCAATTCATCAAGTTAGACATTCTGTTCAGATTTATTTCTCTGTCCCCTCTGCAAAAAAATGGATTGGCAGAAGAGCGTTCATGTTCAAAGCCCCAACTGACTGGAATACTTTACCTGCTGCTATTAGATCTCTTGCATCATGGGTTTATTTAAACATGCATTGTCATCTCACTTTCAACTGGTCTGTGCTTGTTATTAATGAAACTGATATTGATGAAACTGATTTGCTTGACTGTCTCAAATTGTAATGATTGTATGCATTGCTTGAATTTTACTTAACAGACTGTATGTGGGTTGTCTTGTGTGTCATGTTTTGCATTTTGTCTTTTTGTTTATGTATGTCTGTAAGTTGTTGCTATTGTCGGGGCCCCCTTGAAAACGAGATGGTGCATCTCAAGGGGTTTATCCCAATCAATAAAAATGTCTATATATATATATGCTAATTGAGTTCACAGCAGAACAACAAGAAAATAGACTTGACTGCTGTAGCTCCATGCTGCAAGAGATTTCAGTTCCATATCCTGCATGAAGTTTCCATCATTTCACATTTCAATTTGTGTGAGCCATTCATGCACTAAACCAGGCCATAAAGAGCCTGAGATCTGTCATTTAAATCCACATTTATTGCCTCCATTCCATCCAGAGCATATGGCAATCTCTACACTGTGTTTTTATCTTCTGCAGACAGCACAGGACCGTATCCCGCTTTAGTTAGCACAAATGAATCTATTGCCAAGCAGATGTTAACAGTGTCTTGATTTTCTCCATGGGCGGTAACAGCAATTATCTCCTTTTGAAAGGAGTCCCTCAGAGATAATAGCATCGCCAGAGTCCACTTAATGAGCACACACAGTGCTTACTTCAGTATTATTCAGCATCACTTCTTCTTGTAGATTTCACATTGGAGACAAATCACCCAGAGAAGAAATAGAAACATCAATTAAGCAGTATTAGACAAGTGACTTAAGTAATAAATAAAAAGGATCCTGTGGTTTAACAACTCTCCAGAAGTAATGATGCAGTGTTATCGGATCATCTCATATCTCTGTGCTCTACAGGACATTTCATGCATCCCTTTATCTTCCACAGGAAGACATTAAGAGCAGGATGTGCACTGACTGAGTCGAGACACTCATCTGTCCAAGTGCCAGCCCCGTATAAAATGAGGCAGGAAAATACAATGCAAACATGATGCTATCTGTACATTGATAACAGCGGGTGACGCCAGAATCGTTATGATCATCATATATTACGGAGACAAAGTCTATTTTGGTCATAAAAACAAAAATGTATTTTCAAAGCTAGAAAAGGCTTTATATGAACCTGCAGGCGGGTGTCTTCTCTGGTGACGAGTCGTCAGTGTCTCAGATGAATACAGGTTTGAACTTTGCAGCTAATGGGAACAGTCCATTGAGCCTTATTAGCCAAAAGGGCACGGACTGTGTCTTTAATTTATTTTCAAAGGTTGAGGCACCCTCACACCAGGTGTCTCATTCTGGTTCAGGCACCTGGTGTGAGGACGCAGTGTTGTATTCTGTTTTCTCAAATGATCGTAAATTGTAGCTGTTTTGGCACCAGGGTAATTCTTACTCTAGTGAGTATACTGCCTCTGCATAGTTGCTGAGAAGAACCAAATCAAAGTCAAATAATTAAGATTGAGTGTCATTAACCAAAAAAATCTTGGCATAGGGTAGGTTATTTATTTTACTATTGTTGGATGGATGTTAGATATTTAACGGGACACTTCCACCTAAATATTAGCCCAAATTGAAAGGATATGCTTTTAAATAATAATCACTACATTTCAAAAACTCAAATGTGTTAATAATCAAATATTAGACAGGCCTCTCACAGTCTGTTTTTATATCGCTTCTTAACTATTTTACTTAGCGTTCAACACTTTGTAGATTGTTGCTTTCATTGTTTTAAATGGTCTATTGTTTTAAGTACATGGCTGGTGTTATTTATTCTTTCTTGTTTATTTTAAGTTTTTAGCTTTTCATTTGTATCTTTACTTATTTTATGGTTTGTGTGCTGAGCTGTCTGATTTTTATATTCTGGAGGTTTTAAAGTGCATTACAAATAAAGCTGTATTTGATGTGGGGGAATTATCCTCATTGTTTTGCATGTTCAAAAGCCTGCACATTTAAATGTATATTTAACCTTGTTCACATACTGTAAGATGGACATTCACCTAATCAGAGTTTAACTTCTGTTATTTTTGTTATTTCCAATCATACTGTTAAAACATGTTAATTCTTTTTTTATTTTGTTTATTCTTAATATCCCTGTGTGTATTCTCATGTGTACTAAAGTGTTTCTCTCTTATTCTGTTGCTGCTATAACACCTTTTGTCCCTATGGTGATATAAATAAAGGTCCAGCATGTTTCTGATTGGAGGAATACGATTTGTTACTGTCCACAGACTCCCCTACATTCAAATGATATTTTCCAGATCAGCTTTCTTAGCAATACATATTTGTTGCCATTTAACCCTGAACTAGCAGCCTGAGCCGGGAGGTGGAGTTGGTGTGTGTTGGTGACAACGTTTAACGTTTTTAACTATTTACAGTAGGAGTTGGGAGAAAGTGAAAGCGAAACAGACATGTCATAAAGCGACATCAGGTGACATGAGGCCCCTGTCAGTGCTGTTGTGTCGACGTGTGGAGGGTATTATGGCCTTCTTCAACGACAACGGAGGTTATTCTGTGTTTGAGTGGTTTTTACGCTCTCCTGGTATCATATGGCGCTGTATGAGAAGACTTTGTAGATTAATAGTCAACGCATTGATACCGATAAGATGGCGATCGAATTACGAAAGCCCGGAAGAGCCTGAAACAAACTCCGAAGTCAACTTTCCAGCGATTAGTTCCCCCAAAGATGTGGAGCAGTCCCGCGGTAATGGTCCACCGAAGAGGGCCGCTGACTACAACCGAGATCTGACCCCCAAGGTGCGGCAGGGGTTTGACCGAAGCGTCCGGGAGTCTGAAGAAGTTGTTGCGCAGTTAACCGAAGATGAAGATGGGTCTGAGGAAGATGGTGGAGAGTTTCGCGTTGATTCCTCAGATGAGTTTTACTGTGGCTATGACTCCACCTGGGAGACAGAGGACCAGGAGCCGAGATGCAGCGGGACAAGGCGACCTGCAGCCAAGCATGTGAGTCCAGAGGCCCGCTGCGCTGTGAGGAGGGGGGCGAACTGTACTGTAGAGGGCATGCATTGGATTCACTTTCTATGTTTAGATTTACACTGTGTGTCTTTAGTGATCCAAACATAACCTTATTTTAACTTCTAATTGTCACAGGGATATGTTGTAAAAGTAGAAGTACCAGAGTGTAGGAATACTCTTGTACAAGTTAAAGTCCTGCTATCAAAATGTCACTCAAGCAAAAGTACAAAAGTATTAGCATCTAAGTAAAGTAGTCACCATGCAGATCGGCCCATTTCAGAGTTATATATCATGTTTTGATTATAATTATTGATGCATTGATGTGTAATCAAAGCTGGTAAAGGTGCAGCTAGTTTTATGTGACTTTGTATACTGCAGGGTAGCTTATTAATAAACTCCAGGTGTAACTAAAGTCTTATTTAAGTGTTGATTATATTTCACATCATTCATCCAAATCTGCAGAGTAATTTAAAGGCACTAAAACAATTTGTGGAGTAATTGTACTATATTTACCTCTGAATTTTAGTGGAGTAGAAGTACAAAGTATAAAAACATGAAATACTCAAGTAAAGTACACGTCTCTCAAAATTGTACTTGAGTAAATCTACTAAATTACTTTAGACCAATGTACATTTGCAACAATTTCACAATGTCTTGAGATTCAACTGACTTTCTTTTCTTTTATGTGCACCAGAACAAGTTCAGCAGCTTCGAGAATGCCGCAAAAGACATGCAGAACTACAGGCATGACTACCCTGTAAGTTGCGTACTCGTACACACACCCACACACTACAAACATAATATACACTTTAACTTGTTTCAGCGTTAACCAAGCACATATTGTTCTTTTATATTTCCCCACAGTCTCTGTGCAAGATGTCAAGCTGGAATGAGTCGGTAAGTACACACATGAAAACTGTGTTTGACTTATAAAGGTATTTAATTATGTGTATATAAAATTTGTATAATCTCTCAATCGTCCTCTGTTGAATAGAATGACCAGCCTAATCTGAAGTTTCATCAAGGGCTGATGCGTTCTGTACCTGACGGTAGGCCTACACTTACAATCACGTTTGACTTATGTGTCAAATCAGTATAACTATCCTAACATCTATCAACTTAGTATTTACTTATTTTATCTATTGTATTTGTTATCAGATGCTTTCATAAAGGATTTCCACAATGAATGGTATAGCGATTATAATAGACTGGAGAGTGAACACTACTACATTCAATGGTAAGATACTCTATTATCACATCATTGAAAATGTTATAACCTTAACCTTTTACTTCCTGTTGAAACAATGTACTCATTTGTTCTCTTAAAGGTTGTTCCCACTGCAGGAACCAGGGGTGAACTATCAGGCAAGAACACTGACGAAAGACGAAATAAAGGTAAACTGCTAAAAGCTACCGAATTCATATCTTAAAATAAATGTCCAGATTGTAAACTCTACTTTCCCTTCAGGCCATTTGTCAAAGCAGCCTGGCATTGGAGAATCTGTTGGAGTCCTATAAGCTCATGTTGGACTTCTATGGTATCGAGTTGCTTAATGAGCAAACAGGAGAATTGACGAGAGCGCTGAACTGGAAAGCGAGATTCAACAACCTTAACAGGTGATCTCTTCATGCTTTATCTCTAAAATTGTACACTAAAAGCCATACAAATAATATATATAACAACTTTTTGTCATTGACAGTCACACTCACAACAACCTGCGCATCACCCGCATCCTGAAGTGCCTGGGAACCCTGGGGTACCCTCACTACCAAGCCCCCCTGGTGCACTTCTTCCTGGAGGAGACCCTCGTCAACAGAGAGCTGCCACAAATCAAGGATAGTGTTCTGAGCTACTTTGTGTTTGCGGTCCTCGATAAGAAACAACGTAGGAGTCTCATCAAGTTCGCCTATTTGAACTATGACCGTAAAGATGAGTTTGTGTGGTGCCCAAAGAAAATTCAAATGATGTGGTCACGGGAGTCAGTGTCTCTGCAAAAAACATACTTATGATCTTCACATGCATCCCTTGAGTATGGTGAACGAATAGAAAGCCAAAGACAATTAAGCTCTTAAAGTATTTTCTGTCAATGTTCCCCAAATTCAATCTACATACTTAGGTTTACAATACTCTCTATACTATGCGACTACATACTAATGCGGAGAACTGAATGTAATAAACATATCATCACAGATTCAGGAATCCATTTAAGGAAATATTAACAAGAATTAGTCTGCAGTTTGTTTTGAGTGTACTGCACACTGCATACTAAAAACAAGCTTAAGATCAGAATGTAAAATATTTAGCCATGATACTACTATTACTACTATTTTTGTTTCATTAAATGTTATTCTTATACAGGTTTCTATAAAGAAAGCCGTTCTAAACCGGGTGAAACTGTTGCAATTGAATCTTAAGTGCCTATGATTCAGAAGTAGTGAAAATGTTTTTTTTTTCCACTAAACCTGAAATGTTTATCCAATATATAACCTGAACTCTTGTAATTTCTAATACATTTTATTCACTTATTTACTGTGGTTCTTCCTTGCATTTATTCCTATTATCAAACTAGCATTACACACACGTGTTTAGCTTCACAGATTATGGCAAACATAAAGTCAAACACTGGTGTTCTTAAAGAAAAGGATATATTACCATTACGTTACGTTAGTGAAGTATATTAAAGCATTCTGCATTTAAGGGACCCAATGGAGTGTTTCTTTCCTTAGTTTTGGTTCATGTAAATTACAAATAAATGTATCCTACAGATATTCCCATCACGCCTGGGTTTCTCCTCATTCTGAACGATGTAAGGGCACAAATATCTAAGGTTTTATAAAAGACTGTACTCAGGTTTCCTTGAGACTTTAGCTTGTGGTGAGATTCTGCCAGTGCTTGGATAAATGTGGATATAAAACTTTAAAACAATTAAGTAAATTATTTTGGAGGTGTTGCTAAATCACATTTATTGGCAATGGCCTAACCTTCATGTGACACTTTACTGCAGAGTAACTAATATACCAAAAACCTAAACATTAAAACTAAGCAATTTCACATGACTTGATTTATTCAAAACTGTTTTTGTTTAACTTTGTATTGACAACAGCAGAGGAAGATGTCATCAAACAGGTTTAATTGGTTGAGCTGAAACAAAATCAGGACATATCATTTACAACCATAGATGGGATGAATATTGTAGATAGTTGGAGCCTTTCGCTTCATTGGGGCTAGACATTAAACACACATTTGCCTGTAAACAGTGTTTCCTTTACTTTCACATTATCCATCTCAGATATATGGCTTTCATTTCTCACTACTTAGAAAAGTATGATTAAAAACATCAGTATATACACAAATACATTCATATTTACATATTGCAAATGGTGTGTTACATTATTGTTTCCTTAAAAAAAAAGAACTGCTTGGAAAGGAGAAAGGTATGTGTAATAGGACTCTGTTGCCCACGTTAAACATCTTGTACACAAGCAACAAAAATGTCCTTCAGTTTTTTGTTTTTCAAATGTGGTAAAACAAGTTAGAAACCTTTAAGTGACAAAAATAATACAAACATTGTCAAACTTTCTAGTATGAATACAACTGGACATTTCAAGAAATACTGCTCATCTACATTTACAGTGATACAACTCTTTTTCAACCGGTGAAAGATTGAACTCTCTTTCGTGTAGTGTCCTTAAAACTGACTAGGACACGTTCTTGTCATTTTCTGCAGTTTTGTCCTTCTCCTTAGGTGTATCGTGTTTACTGTCCTTTTTTTCCTCTCTTTTATCTCGGCTTCTGCTCCTGTCCCGACGATCCCTGTCTTTGTCCCTCTCTCTGTCTCTCTCCTTCTCTCTGACTCGGTCTTTCCCACGGTCTCTGTCCCGGTCTCTTTCCTTGCTACGGGATCTATCCCGTTTTTTGTCCCGCTCTCGATCGCGCTCGCGCTCTCGTTCTCGGTTTCTCCCTCTATCGCGGTCGTGGTCCCTCCTGTCAGAATCCCTGGCTCTGTCTCTTTCCCGGTCTCTTCTCTTGTCTGTGTCTTGATCCCTGTGTCGCTCCACCTCCGTCTCCCTGGCCTTCTCGCCCTCCTTCCCTCTGCTGCGCTCTCTTTCCCGAGTACGCTCCGGATCCCGTTCTTTTTCACGGCTGCGCTCCAGATCATGATCTCTTTCTCGGGGACGCTCCGGATCCCGTTCTTTTTCACGGCTGCGCTCCAGATCCCGTTCTTTTTCACGGCTGCGCTCCAGATCATGATCTCTTTCTCGGGGACGCTCCGGATCCCGTTCTTTTTCACGGCTGCGCTCCAGATCATGATCTCTTTCTCGGGGACGCTCCGGATCCCGTTCTTTTTCACGGCTGCGCTCCAGATCATGATCTCTTTCTCGGGGACGCTCCGGATCCCGTTCTTTTTCACGGCTGCGCTCCAGATCATGATCTCTTTCTCGGGGACGCTCCGGATCCCTTTCTCTGGTACGTTCCGGATCCCGTTCTCGAGGACGCTCCGTATCGTGATCCCTTTCTCTGTTGCGCTCCGGATCAACATCTCTTTCCCTGGTACGATCAGGATCGCGTTCCCTTTCTCTGGTACGATCAGGATCGCGTTCCCTTTCTCTGGTACGATCAGGATCTCGTTCCCTTTCTCTGGTACGATCAGGATCTCGTTCCCTTTCTCTGGTACGATCCGGATCCCGTTCTCTTTCTCTGGTGCGATCCGGATCCCGTTCTCTTTCTCTGGTACGATCAGGATCGCGTTCTCTTTCTCTGGTACGCTCCGGGTCGCGTTCTCTTTCCCGGATACGCTCGGGATCGCGTTCTCTTTCCCGGGGATGCTCGGGATCGCGTTCTCTTTCCCGGGGATGCTCGGGATCGCGTTCTCTTTCCCGGGGATGCTCGGGATCGCGTTCTCTTTCCCGGGGATGCTCGGGATCGCGTTCTCTTTCCCGGGGATGCTCGGGATCGCGTTCTCTTTCCCGGTTACGCTCTGGATCATGGTCCCTTTCTCTGGCTCTATCCCACTCCGGCTCTCTGCTCCACCGCCTGTCCTGGCCCCTGTCCCATAAGGGCCTGCCTGGGTGTGGGACATCCCGTTCTCTTTCCCTCCGGCGGTCCTCGGACTGCTCCCCCTGTCTCTCTTCAGAGGGTTGTAAGGGACCAGGAGCAGGTTCTCTGTGCCCTCCTTCGAAGCGACTGAAGCGCTCTCCGATGCGAGGTTCTGAGTCCTCTCGGGTGGAGCTGCTCTTCCTCCTCATTTCAGGAGAGTGTCGCCTCCAGGGGTCGTCCTGGTGCAAGTCTGGACTGTGAGCTCCCATGCGACTCGGAGGACCAATGGGAGCCTCTGGAGGAGTTGGCAGTAGAGGCCCAGAGTGACGGATAGGTCTAGGTTCATCAGAGTGCCTGTCCAAGCGGTATCGCTCGGATCCTCCAAAACGCTCAGAGGGATGGGGTCTATTCTCCTGAGGGGGGGGACCCCGGTGCTCATCAAAAGATCCTCGACGTGGAGGTGAAGAGAGGGGTCTGGAGCTCTCGTACTGGTTATGAGGATTTAAGTGCTGTCCGCTTACCTCGCCAATGGAGGGTGGACCTCTTCTGTCCTCATACTGATTATGTGGCGGACCCCGGTAGGCTGGACCTGGCGGGGGACCCTGACCGTCTTTATAAATATGTAGAGGGTTTGGATTCTGCTCCACGTTTGGTTTGAAAGAGTTAGGGTTTTCTCTGTTATAATGTTCTGCAGGGCCTCGAGGTTGGTCCCCTATTGCGGGTTGAGCCCGTTGATCACCATACTGAGGTGGCGGGGGACCCCTGGGCCCTTGAAAGTGGGACGGAGGAGGGAGTCTGTTTTCAAAGTGACTATGGGGTGGCACAGCGAAAGGTGGAGGAGGACCTCTGTTTGCAGGGAAGTTAAATGGTGAAGGTGGGGGACCCCCAAATCTTGGTGGAAGATTCTGTCCATCAAAAGTAGGAGGTGGGGGCAGGCCTGGAGGGAGACCTTGCTGTACAATGTGCTGGGGGGGAATGGAGGGATTAAACATTTGGGGAGCAGGGCCTCTCTGGGCCATTGGAAGAAATTGTGGTGGTGGTGGTCCTCGGAGGGGCATGATATTATGGGGAGGTGGTACAGAAGGAAGCTGCTGCGGCTGGGAGCCTTGCCACTGGTTCTGATAAGGAGGGTATGCAGTTGGACGTGGACCATATTGTTGGCTGTTATCACCCTGCATAGGGGGAGGACCACGGACAGGGGGATGAACATGCATGGGTGGAGGGGGTCTCTGCATAGGAGGGTGGCCTGACACTGGAGGGTGGCCTGACACTGGAGGGTGGCCTTGCATGTGTGGTCGTATTGACATCGGAGGAGGCCTTAAAACCATATTTTGTCCCTGCATCGGATGGTGCTGGGGGAAGTTTGATGGGGGGGGGATGTCAGCTGGAGGTCTGTACTCTCTATCGAAGCCTGACCTGTGATGCGGCATGTGATGGTGCTCAAGCGAGTGTGGAGTGTCGACCATTTTTGTGCTCTGAGTGAGTACTGGGATTGTGGAAGGTCTTTGGGATGCGTTTGCATGCTCGTTATAATAACTTCTGGATGGCACATCTTGGCTATTATCATCATAATCTGATTCTTCATTAGCTTTTAAGATACTGGCAGCATTTGGCCAAATACTGTACTTGTCCAATTCTGTTTCTGGCTTGATTGGCTCAGCTTCCACAGTTTTGACTTCTGGCTCATCCATATAGTTGACTTCCATATCAGGGTCCACGTCCTCTCCTAATAATGGAATTGCTACCTCTGTTTCGTCTGACGTTAGGAAGGGTAGCGTCTCGCTTTTCACTTCCTCAAGAGGCAGCGTTGTCTCTTGGGCTTCTGAGGAGTCTGGGAGTTCAGTAACTTTATCCAGATTAGCCTCTTGAACCACAGGTTGTGAAACAGCTGTAGAATCCACCACCGGAGCAGATGGTTCTTCTTGTTCCTCAGGTTCTTCAGTCGGTTTGTTGTCGTCTGCAGCCTGGCGAGGATCCCTGCTCTGTCGGGGATCTCTCCTTTGGTTGATCAAGGGAGCAACTGATGTAGACTTTATTAGTTCCTCAACCTTTTTGCCAAGCTGCAGTAGCTGAGAATTGGCCAAAAGGGATGTTACAGGTGTGGTTAAGAATGTGTCTGGAAGTGTCAATGAAACATCAGGTGTCACCGTAGAGAATTTTTGGTGCTCTCCCTGTTTCTGGAATGCTTGATCCCCAATCTGTTTTAGGCTCTCCAAGATCTTTTGTGCATCAGTAAGAGACTCAACCTTAACTTGAACTGGTACAACAGGTTTGACATCTTCAAAAATTGAGTCATCCTCTGGATCGTAAGCTACATCATCAGCTTCATTTGCAACCACCTCAGGCTGCTTAGAGATTTTAGGTTTGATTTCCATCTCCACAGACTTCTTAGGCACATTGTAGCCCATACTGGGGTCATACTCTTCTTCTGGATCGTACGGTCGGTCATCTTCGTCCTCCTCCACCTGTTTCTCTTTAGAACTCTGTGCAAACTGCTGCACAATGGGGTCAAGCATTGAGGCGGACGGGATGGTGAGTTCCCCACTGTTATCAGACGGAGAGTTGGAAGCTTCTGAGTCGTGCTTTTTCTTCCCAAAAAGAGTGTTGAGGATCGTTTGAAGAGGCGTAGCAGCAGAGGAAGCAACAGAGCTGGATGAGGATGGTGACTCCTTGCCGGTGACAGTGGATGTAGCTTTGAAAGAGGACAAAAGAGAAAAGACAGAGGAGGTGGCTGTGGTGCTGCTGGAGGTCTCAGAAGAGTTAGAAGGAGGTGACCCTGGAGGAGTGGTGCTGAAGGGGATTTCCAGACTCTGTCGCGAGCTTCTGTCCCCTCTGACTGAAGAAGATATTTTTGGAAGGCCAGTGTCATCAGTATCTCTGTTTTGAATCTTTGATCGTTTTTCCTCAGTTTCTAACGGACCACCAGCTCGCTTTTTGTCCTTTTGGCAGATCAGCAGACCCAAGAGGAGGTTAGGACGAGCAGGTTCAAGCCCTGCAAGAAAAGACAAAACAAGGACCTTTGTAAACATTTTATGTTGATAACCGTAGATTAACAGAACTGAATGATAATCTTGTATTCCTGACTTGCTCAATAAAGACATTTAAGTTAAATTAGTTTCTACAAGATGTTTTGATACATACATGAGGAATTGTAAGTCCATAAGGCTTTATCAGAGTTGTATCTGCTCTCTTAAGTGAATCCTTTCATATCTCAACTGACAATTGTGGAAATGGTTCGCAGTCATTAAATGTGTTAATATGTAAAACAAAACAAACTGAAATATGTATGCAGGTATTAGCTGCAGAGAAACGTGCGCCATCAGTAGGCTTGTGTTGGTTATTGTAGAGGTCTTGCTTATGCAATACATAACCAAGAGTCACTGACAGCACAAGACTGCACCAGGAAATTGCAAAAACACATGACTGCCAGTAAGACTGCAATAGATTGCAAACCATAATATAATTCTGGTAAATCTACAACATCAGTTCTTATGGAGATTTGATTAAAGATCATTACTTCAATCTGTTTAAAGAAACATCGGGAAAAAGTAAGATGTGTAGTCATATTTTTTCTGAAGCTAGTCCAATAGTAAGGAATTAAGTGGTGCAGCATGTTACCATTTGATCACCGGTGTGATATGATGTAACTTGTCAACCATTTTAAATTATTTATTTATTCAAATAGGTACATTATGTTTATGTAGAAGCCAAGTCATAAGAAACAACAGGCTGAGACTGGACTCAAATGGCATCAACCTGCGATGCAAACTTCCTTTATTAGAAATGTGTTATACAAAATCAGAAACACAGCAGAGGACACAGCAGCTGTTATATGAGGTGTTTTCTGGATGAGATTTAGCAAAAGAGTTAGTGCCCCCTACAGGACAAACTAATAAATCACCAAACCCTCAGTTAAAAAACAAATATGACACAAAATCATTAAAATAAACACAGTTACATTTAGTGGTATATATGTGTGACCCTGTGAACGCTTACCTGGCCCATCAAACGGTAAGAGTTTGGAGGGTAATGGGTCCTTTGAGCTCAGAGGGATGAGATAGAGGTCTTTGATACGTCGGTTGTTGTTAGCCACCACACCAAATCGTTTCCTGCTGCTGAAGTAGGAGAAGAGAGAGACGTATGCCACTTCCTCCTCCTCTGTGGCCGGGTGGAAACGGATCAAACATAGTTCCTGAAAACACAGAGAGCAAAGTATGTAAGGGATGCAAGGCCTTTAAATGGAGCACTTTTATACTCAATCATTGTTTTCATCAAACCTTTGAGAGTGAGGTTTTCAGTTTTCCAACGTAGTCCCACACTGTGCTTGGAGATATCCGTCCTCCAATGTGAATGGTGTCTGGCAAATCCTGCACAAAAAATATAACACTAAGTATGATGCTTTTGCTTGCTTGCATGATATGCCCAAAGGTTTTGCATTAAACAATGATTAAAAAGGAAGACTAATCTAAATTGCTAACCTCCTTCAGGTATTCAAAGGATCCTGACACCAGATAAGCCTTGGTCACAAACTTGGCCACAGACTGCATGTTGATTAGTCCTTTCCAGATCTTCTCTTGACCGTGGAGGAAGATCGCCGTCTCGCCCTCAGGAGGGGTCTCGGATGAACTGTGAAACCAAAATGTCTCTGTTTTAGGGGAAATCCAATACCTCACATATTTATAATGCAATTTAAGGGACAACAATTTAAAAACACCTCCATAACTTTTATAATGACCCATAATGAAATGTCCATGACCATTCATATCGTATATGTATACAGACAGATGTGTAAAGTAAACTTTAGTTATTGATGAAAACTTTTGTCCAATGTCTAATAGATTGTAATGTTTATATTAACTGAAAATACCTTTAAGAGGCACATTGCAAACATTCTTTTTAATTATATTAGTCTGTCACTGGCATTACAAAATAAGGGGAAACAGACCGAGTTATACCATTTATACTAATGAATTATAAATGTGTTTTTTTTCTGGAAAAACAATATGGCAATATAAATATGGAACATACATGCCACAAAATATTTCAAACATATAATTGCAAAACTTATAATTACATGGTTTTTAAAAAGGTTTTCCATGACTATTGGAACCCTGAATTTAAGCCCTTGAGTAAAAAAATACCACAGTTGCAAACAAATAAACCACTAAAGCGAGCAAGTCTCTGAAGAGCTGATTTATAAAAGCGTGATGAGATTAAGCACCTTGTTTTCCCTGGTTTGAAGGCAGCCACTGAAGGGGGGGGAGCCGGGGGCATCGGCAGCGGAGCTTTGGGTGCGACATCCGCTGGAGCGCTGAGGGGAGCTGGGAGGGCTTCTGCTGAGCTGTTGGGGAGTCTCTCTGCAGCCGGGTAGGTGACAGTCACCGCGGCGCTGTGCCTGGCCATGCGGGGGTCTCTGCGGGTGATGCTGACACAGGACACGATGGGGGCGATGGGTGTGGGGGCCTGGGCCAGAGGAGCCAGCATACTGAGGTCCAACTGTGGCTGTGGCTCTGGGACAGCTGGCTCCACAGTCGGCTGGTAGGATGGAGGGACTTGGACAGGAGACACGTCCCCCGACCTGGAGGAGGGCTGCTCGTGTCTCAGAGGCTTAGTGTCAGGCTTCTTGGTCAGTTTGGCTTTCTTAGCTGCAGGCTCATCTTCTGACCTCTGACCTGGAGGGTAAGATTATAAGAATGATTGCTTGTGTGAAAAATCTCGCAAAGAAAATGTTGAAGAATTTTAATTAAATAAATGTTTGTCTGTCATTCATCAAATGACCGAGCGTAATGAAGGAAAGTCTTGCAATATTTCTATATTAAAAAAATGCCATACTGTAATTCAAACTGTATGGCGACTTCAACAGTAAAAATGCTATGAAGTTATTAGCTTGTGCATAATGAGCATTTTCTTCTGCTGCAGTTTAACATTGAAATCTGTGAATGTTTCTCAGTGAGCCTGACACTTACCACTACGAGTAAACAAAACATGACATCAGTATCACCCTTTCTTTAAATATTGTCTGGAGTAATGGGAACGCTGCAGGCAACAGGCTGCCAACCTCCTACATCTCAGTGTGCTAACCAAATGTTTTCATTATTTGAAAACTCATGCAGCGTGTAGAATAAAATCTGAGGTTGCTCAAATAATTATGGAAAATGGCCACTTTTCAAAATTGACCTTACACTTCTGTGTCATTTACCTGTGCATATCAGACAGTTGAGGTCGAACAGATGAGTCCTGTGTTCAGAAGTAGTGTCCTTGAGCATTGTACTGAAAATGTCTGGCATGCTGCCGCTACTGTTGCCCTCCGCAGCAGAGGGCTGAGCCGAGGCTGGAGGAGTGGGCATCGACTCATCTTGGTCCTGTGAACACAGAAAACTCTGAGGTGAGCTTGAAAAACAAATCATTGCTTTTCAAATAACACCCTGTACTTTGGGTGATATCTGGGTGTTAAAACAGATAAGGTGTAACACCCGGTAAAAAGAAAGCTTCAGAAAGAAAGAAACAGCATTGAAAAACAGGACAGTTTGCAAGATAGTTAACCCAGGATTTGTATTTGTAACTAAGCAACCCATGCAAAAGTGAAAAATAAGTGTTGAAGAGAGAAAGACAGCATGCCACCACTTACTGCAGCAGCGGCCATGCGAGAAGATGAAGTGTTGGCAGAGATACATACATCTCCATCAGATGTTGGTGGAGCGTCATCCATATCCATGCTATGAGAGTCATGCCTGTTGCCCAGTTTAGAGTGCCCTGAATGGGCCCTTGCACCGGGAGAGTGGGCCTGCAGGAGAACAGCACATTTTGTCTTTAGAGTTACCTACATTTAAACTTCATGTTTCATTTAAAATGAGAGTAGTATTTACCTCAGCAGTATCAGGCTTCTTCCACTCAGATATCTCTTTGGAAAGCAGCTCTTCAGCGCTCAGTCTCACCAGCCTGTAGGGACTGACCTCACGACCCACCACTCTGTAGAACAAGCCCTGAGACACAACACAATAATCATGAACATCAGTTACAAATACGCTTGTTAAGCTTTTCAGGCTGAAGGCACATACACAACTCTTTAAACATACAAAAAATACGGGGAAAAGTTTACTTACTTTGTTTTTGGGATCTTTCAGGTTGAACATGAGGGACCTGTATTTGTTCTTGTACTTGCTGTCAGTGCTAAGGCAGAGGTTGAACATTTCCTTTTCAATGGCAACCGACAGCTTTGACACTTCAGGCTCATTCATATTCAGGTCGTCACTGTCGCTCACCCTGGTGGTACCGAACACAACAAATGATGGTGTTCAAATCTGAAGTTTTACTGAAATATTTGTAGATGTATTACGAACTTTGGACTCCTTACCTCTTAAAGATGATGTCAGTCAGCGAGCGCCGGATGTTTGTTCTCATCTGGTTGTTTGGTGGGGGCCGCACGGGGGACACAGTGGGCGCAGAAGGAGCTGGATGTGGAGGTCTGGAGTGGCTGGAGGGAGCTGAAGAGGGTGGAGTTGATGGGACTCTGGAAGACGAAGAGGATGGAGGTTCCTTTTGTGGGGGCTGCTTCTTAGGAATGGTAAAGTTGGACTTGGTGACTCTCAGCGCTCCTGTGGCGTGGATCGGACCCTGAGGAAAGCGAGACTTGTTTTGGACGGGTGTCGGACCGGGTTTCTTGGACTTTGCTGCAGTTTTACTCAGGGGTGTCGCAGGTTTCTTTGACGCCTTCGAGGTGGTGGTCTGAGGCTTCCTGCCCTTTGGGGAAACCTTGGTTGCTTTAGTCGCCGTGGACTTCTTGTTCCCTTTAGTAGGAGAAGGGGCTTTTGCTTGAGCAGGTTCCTTCTCACTCTGCTTCTCTTCCTTAGGGGGGGCTGCAAACCAAGAAGATACATACATGTTAAAATATGCAATCATTTGCAATATCAGCAGAAACATGTAGCAAGACAGAATGACTTTCAGATGACATTGCTGACTCATAAAGCTCCACATTATGAGATAATTAACTGTCATAGACAATTAAGACCACCCACTCTTGATGAAAAAATTAAAACGTAATTCACAGGTTGTGTGTGCGCATCCTGAACACACTGCAATAAACATTCTTAAATACACACAAAGTTGACACCCTGGGCGGTTAAATAGCCCCTTTATTTGTAGCAGCTGAATGCGGATACATTGTGCTGTTAATGCAGGTCCATTTGGGAAAGAAGCATTTTCTTCCTAAACATTATTTAGAAGAAATGGGCTTCATACTCCCACCATATATCCGAATAGGAGGGAGGCGGAATGATGCACTCCTGTCTCGTGCAAAAGTACTCAGCAGATATTGAAAAGATAGAACCACAACTACCAGGTTGACGTTCATAACTTCCTCATTTTCAAACTGTTAATTTAAATACATTTGTTTAATGAGCTCAGCCACAAACCACAAACACTAGAACCAGCTAAGGCTATGAGCTCCGTCTTAAAAAGTGAAAACCCAAAAAGTGTCAGTGGTAGTCATATGAATAATAGATGCAGATGCACAAGAATGTTCCTTAAACTAAAAAATATAGTATTATGTTAACCGGTTATCACCAAGACTTGTATGGCAATACACACTCAGTTCAAACTGTCATATGCAGATGCTAGAGCGTCATCCATTATGTTCAAGTTGTATGTTCAAGCTGAATTAGAATAAGCATCACCCCACTTGAACACACAAATTATCACAAATCACCCACTGAAATGTAGAAACCACAAGATTATTGTCCAGAACCACAGTATTGAGACCCGAAGCAACCAAAGTAAACCATCATCTAATTAGTGTCACACCAAGCTAAATATGACTCAGAAGAAACAGGGGCTAAGCAAGAACAAATGAGCCATGACTTCTTCCTCCTGTTGGTCACTGCAGTCAATGGTCACACTGATTTCCTGACCTTAGAGGTTCAATTAGCTTTAAAAACGTGCTTTCTCATCAATAAAGATCCACATGTTGCCTTCAATGACCCCTTATAAAGGGAAACTAACTGTCCACATTTCATTGGAACAAACGATCCTCTTATATTTATCAAATCTCGTCAAAAGTGCAAAATGTGTAAAACACTTGAGGCTGGATGTCCTCCTCCTTTGCTCAGCCAGGTCTTCAGCTTCTTTCTTCTGAACTTCACTGCAGTATCTCCAGGAGAGAGGGGAGGGGGGTGGTCTCTGGCAGGGCTTCCTTCTTTTCCCGTCTGATGAACATCTGGGGGGAGGGGGTGTCTTCTGTGTGATGCCTCCATAGTGTGTAGATAAATCAGTTGTAAATGCTTAGATTGAGCTGAACTTCCCACAGCAAGCCAACACTGCTCAGATAATCAATCGAGGCATCCTACAATCTGTTATATCACCTTTTATTTCAAAGCCAGTTTTCCAGGAGTGATGCATCATAATCAATATGAATAAAAAAATCTTTGAAGTCAGCCTATTAACCACAAAATGAAGGGTATAAATAAACTACTGCAGTGACAGCAGATATTATCAACTCAATATGAGCTGTTAGCTTCTTTAGTCCACATTAACATGGGGAGATCTGAGACACCTACCTGCTGGAGAAAGGGAGGGAAGAACCTTTTTAATGGGTCAACAGCTGAGGTGATGAACCTGGGAAGTGGAGACTTGTGTAGGAGTTTGTAAAAATCACACTCACGGTCACTCATCACATTCATGCATCTAATAGTGAAGCACAAGAGTTAAGTTGAGACTTTTCTTCCACATGGTCCTGTTTTCACCTACACCCCTGCCTTTTAGCTATGGGGAAAGAGGTAATCCATCGATTAAGTGTCACACACTCAAAAAGGACAAGTTTCATATTGAAAAAGTCTAACTTGATGTAGCAGGGGCCTCTGCACTGACCTCTTGGCCATAGCATGGCTAGGGCCACAAAAGGAACGCTAGGTCTACCTGGTATAATGTCTGTTATTCAAACTCCTGCTTTCAGTTTATAACCCAGGTATATCTATTGGGAATGTGGTTCTCCCGAGCTGAACTCACTCCCAAAGCCACTGCGTCCAGTCTTAGTACCTAATCAAATGACTAATCACCTGTGGAGAGTCCCTTCGGAATAAATACATTCTCTATTATTAAATACTTACCCAAAGCCACAAACAGCACTTACCTTTAGTCACAGCTGCCAACATGTCATTAGTAGAAAGAAACCTTTACATTATCAAAATCACTTCATAAACACTTTGCAAATGTTTTTTAAGTCTAGCATACAGCGGAGTCCAGCTCCACGGCACGTTACGTTAGCACCACATGTATAATATAAACATAACAACGTAGTTTCAAAAACAGCCCAAGACCTTCAAAGAGATACATACACTTTTTGTTTAAAACTGTTGGTGATATGGGTGTAGTCTTTTCTGGTGTTACTGCAATGTAATTATGGTCGCTGGACCAGGATGCAGTGGCTGGCGGGGGCGGTTGTTCCTCAGCGTTCTCTTCCTCCTCCTCCTCTTCGTCGTCATCCTCCTCGTCATCATCATCGTCATCCTCCTCCTCATCATCATCTAGCTCCGAGCTGTAGTCTCCGTCGCTGTCCGAGTCCTCCTCTGCTTCCTTTTGTTTCCTCTTGCCACCAGCGGCGCTCTTCTGCGTGGACGGGAAGAAACACACATTCAGGCTTTTAGTTTCAGCACTCAGCTGTTTGACAGTATTACAGTCAAAACAGAAAAAACGTTTGACTGATAAAAGAATTGCAAAATGCCAGGAAGATCTGTCCATGGTTATGATATGTAACTTGTACGGCCTTCCTGCTCGCACTTTTAGTACAGTTCGAGAACATAGCATGTCCGAATTGCTCTATATGTAGCTTCTGTAAACATTACACTGTACCAAATATTTCTTGGCATATAGGGTAATAACTTCATCATTAGCTACGTCTGAAAGCAGAAGTCTGGGGCAAATAATTGCAAGTCTCTTCAGTGAGAATGTCACAAAATGATTTCAAAAGAAAAGCCAAATTCTGGAGAAAAAAAGTCAAAATTCAAAAAAGTAACATTTTGGGGGAAAAGTCAGATTCTGGGAAAAATGTCAAATTTGAGATGCATTGTGGGACATGTAGTTTATGGGCAACGTGCTTCTGTAAATCGGAATGTAACCGTATAATAAACACTGTATTCTTTGCAAGCTCTTGTGGGACCACATAACATGAAGTCACGGGCCAGATTTTGTCCCCGGGCCTTGAGTTTGACACCCCTGGTTTAAACGATATGAAAATAGTTTCCCAACTGGAATAAATAAAAGTTCCCTGCAAGCTAGTTCAGATTAGCCACTTGACAGAACATGGATGTTTATTTGCTTCCACACCCTTTAAAGTTTCAATCTCACAAAAAGTATGTGGCCGTCTCTCAATGTCGAGTAAAGCTGCTGCAGAGCCACTATTTCAAGTATACTACGTCATGGAGTGGCGCCGAATGCTGGGCATTTAAACAGTCCTTCGGCGCCACTCCATGACGTAGTATACTTGAAATAGTGGCTCTGCAGCAGCTTTACTCGACATTGAGAAACGGCCTGAGTGGGTTTTCAAAGTAATAAAACCTCAGGATGTTTCCAGCTATGAGTGTGCAGGAAATAGGCCGTGTGAAAAGTAATGACAAAAAGAGGACTGAAGACTCCCGTGTGGATTTGGGGATGCAGAATTAGGTCAACAATAGGCTTAGAAAAGATACAGAACATAAGCACACAATCAAACCAAACAGTAATACCGGTAAAATAATGTATACTGTTCGTCTAATTATTCATAAGGATGGTATGTGCAGTGGATATTTTAAGCCTATAGGTGTTTTGTTTCTCTGCAGTCACCATTATGATAACATTAATGATACAGGACATTAAAGCCACAGACAGTGTGAGTGCATACAAAAAGCTTGAAATGCATCTCTGTAACCGAAACCATGTGTCAATTAAAAAACAAGGAGCAATGTTTATGTAGATATCCCTTTGGCTAAACATCCTAAAAACAGGTTTATCACCCCCAAACATTAAAGCGTATTTATCACCCCCAAACATAAAAGCGTACTGGGAAAGGATTCACTTTTCCAATCCGAGGCAAAGTCTTCTTTTTCCCTTTTTGGATTAGACAAATGTTATCTATAGGCTGATGGGCTCACTCTGTTGAACCCCTTGATCCAGTTCATCACTCGGCCCTCAGATTTATTACAGTTGTTATACTCATCACTGCTTCTTGTATGAAAAGGTTTAAAGGATTTCTGACTATATAAAAGCCTAACATCATGCAGTCACATCACTTTGAATCAGTGATTGATTAATGGTTAAAGTTAAACGATAACATTGGGAAAATGGCTTTAAGTTTTGTGCTGCACACACTATACCACACATTACAATTGCACCCAGTTGTAAACAAAAACACTTTTGATCATTTTGATGATGATGAATCCATTTCCCCCATGAGTCAGTAGACGGGCCCGTTGTACAGTTTGTCTTAAGTGATTTGAACCTGCTCCATTGCAGGTTGCCAGAATGGGTTGATGACCAACTTAATTAGCTTCCTCAACATCAATACATTCTTATATATCAGAAAATAGCAGCTGCTTGTTCCCATTGGTTGAATAATTTGACCTCAAATTATTATTTTAGACACATGAATGTTGGTTCTCTGAAATGCTAATCAACAGTGACACAGAAAGGAAAGGAAAGAATTTGTAGCGAACCAAGACACACCACAAAGGAAATCATTTCTCAGATCTGGTAAAAACACAACATAGCAACATTTATATGACACACAGTTAAGCTAAGGAAGTGCCGTGTGCGGCTACTGCCGAAATATAACTCCACTCCATGTTTTCTCATTAGGTGAAAGGCAAGAATATCTACGCTTAAAGGACAGGCAGAAGGCATTATTATCGAGTGGTCCGAGTTACCTTTGGTGCAGCCTTGGTTTTCTTTTCCGCGGCCTTGACCTTCTGCTTGGGCTCCTTGACGTCAGTGATGGACTTCATGGCTGCAGCGGCATGTCTCAGGATGCAGTCATTACCACAGTACACAGAGTCCTGCTGAGCGTTATTCTCACAGCCCGGCCCGATGCATTTGGGAAGGGAAGACTCGTCCGCAGCTTTCGGCCCGGGCGTCTCCTCTGGGGGCTTCTCCTCTGGGGGCGTCTCCTCTGGGGGCGTCTCCTCCGGCCCGGGCTTCTCCTCCGACCCGGGCTTCTCCTCCGACCCGGGCTTCTCCTCCGGCCCGGGCCTCTCTTCCGGCCCGGGCCTCTCCTCCGGCCCGGGCTTCTCCTCCGGCCCGGGCTTCTCCTCCAGCCCGGGCCTCTCCTCCAGCCCGGGCTTCTCCTCCGACCCGGGCCTCTCCTCTGCCCCCCCCCCTGTTGGTGTTGTGTTCACCTCTACGTTTGACACCACTTTCTGCTCCGCCTCTGGTTGTGCTTTCGGCTCGGCCTTCTTCTCCACAGCTGGTGCGGCTTTCTGGACTGCTTTTGGTTGGGTTGGCTGCTGTGCGGCCTGCTACATGTCGGTACACAGTACAAATTAACAGCTAAGGATGTCATTTTGTCATCTAGATTAAAATGTACTTATAAGCCATTAAACCCCCAAAATTGTGAATGTTAACTGCTTTAAATATCCAACAATCATATAATGGTTGAAATTGTGATTATTGATCAACACTAAACATGTACTATAGAGAGGCGAAGTCCCTCCCTTTCCGGTCGAGCTCCATGGGACCTTATTTCGGAAAAATTAGCTATTGAAGTCAATGGAGAGAGAAAGATTATCTTTCGATCCCGTTTGAATTGTGCCACGAATTACACATGTGATGTTTGTCAATTTAAAAGATAATTTTGCAAGTACAATAAAATAAAAATGTGTTGTAAAACTGTGAAGTAACACCTTTTTTTTGTGAAACCGCTCAATGAACTACATCTCCCGTCTCGCACCACACACCAAGACGGCCGGCACGTTGGCACATTTCACTTCTTTCTTTCAGAATGAGGCGAAAAGTATTAAACGAGGTGAAATTCACTCCAAGTCTGGGCACGTTGAGAGCTGTACACACACACAAGGGGAGTTAGTCGGTTCGTAAGAGCCAGCATGCGGGACCGGGATTTGTAGTCTTTCTAGTTGCGTATTTTTTTGGTTTTACGACAAACTGACTTTTTTTACATGGAAATAATTTTTTAAGATTGACAAACATCATATGTGTAATTCGTGGCACAAATCAAACGGGATCGAGAGATACGTTTTCTCTCCCCATTGACTTCAATACATAATTTTTCCGAAATAAGGTCCCATGGGTTGGAAGTAGATGGGCGGGACTTCGCCTCTATGAAGCATTGGACGACAAAACATCAGGCAAATCAGTCAATAAATGATTAGCTGGACTCATAATAACACAGCCGTTGATTTGAGATCAGTTTGAACCTACCGGCTGAAAGATCTTAATCTTCTTCTTCCCAGTTGGATTAGTGGCTTTTTCTATCCTGCCTTTGATGCCCTGGTCCTCTGATCCCCTCTCTTCAGCTCCAATGGTGGAGGGTGGAAGTGCCGCCCCCAACTGAACACCTAACATACTGGAGTCTAGCCCAAAGGTTGCAGCGGAAAATAAGAGAGTCTGCGCTCTGGCCTTCCCCAGATCTATGTTAGAGGAGAGCATAGAAGTGGCGGGTCGGACCAGCTGCTGTTTCTTAGCGGTGCAGTTGGGGCAAATGTAGTCTTCCCCATTTCTCTCCATCAGGCGCCCGCGGGCCTCAGTGATGCCCACACAGTCTCCATGGAACCACTCCTCACAGCGGTCACAGCAGATCATGAACCTGGAGAGCACAGAGCTTTTATAGTGCCAACCAAAACTCAGTCTAGCATTCTTTACCACACTTTTTGAGAATTAACACAACATGGAAATGTGGAAACACACTGTGGCTGTAAATACGAGCCTGACGACAAGAAGATGACATACATTGAAACTTAAAATGGCATTGATTAAAGAGCAATTGGTATTATATTAATTAAAATGTACTTAATTGTTAAACACATTAAAGGTAGGGTAGGTACGAATGGAGAAACCAGCTCGAATGCGCTAGAATTTGAAAGTACACAACCGAAAAAAATCTTCCCTTCCTTCAGACTTCCTTACACAGCCCCTCCTCCAACACACACATGACCAATGAGGGCACGAGATAAGTTTGTGCACGAGATGGAAGCTGACAGGCAGGTAGGCCATCCAGTTATTTTAGCCGGCTCAGATGATTGGTCGTGCTTTTTACAGTACTACGGCTTCCACAGATGACAAGTGTTTCTGAAGTGAATGACCTACCCCACCTTTAAATTGACTCTGCATCAGTGAGAATCAATTACAGGCTAATAATGGGAAATCTATTTTTACCATGCATTTTTCCGATAATACAATTATAGCCGACAACCTGGCTCATAACACAAAGCCAATTTAATTTCAACTACTTATTAAATCGCAGCATCTACAGATTATGAGAAAGAAGGTGGTGCTATCCATATCTAACGTTGTTGGCGTTCTGTAACAGTTTCAGAGAAAGATAGCCTAGCCCCCCCCCCACACACCACACACTTGCTGCTAAATACCAACAAACTACGTGCAATATATAAATGCCGTTAATAACTGTACATTTGTAAATGGTGTAACTTGCTGCTGTTAAATACCAACCACCTATGTGCAATATGTGCTAGATGTGCAATATATATAGATGCCGTTAATAACTGTAATATATACCTGGCTGCTAAATCCTAAGAACTGTTACAGGATGTGTATTTTTTAAATTATGTAACTTTTTATGATATATTATATCATAACTTAGTACTTCAAAAAAAAAAAATGCATGTCACATATTTAACATATGTAACATTGAGCTGTCTGTGGCTCTTCTTCCTGCTGTAACGACGCACATTTCCCCTCCGTGGGACTAATAAAGGGATTCTGATTTATTTTGACATGATATATTTTACCAAAAAGAAAAACTTCCAACACGGCAAATGATTCCTTATTTTTAGTTGTTTTAAGAATAGTGATGTTAGTAAGATTTGTTTAGGTCTGAGCTATGGATTATTAAATCATCCATCCTTTCTTACTAAATCTAGAATGTCTTACCCTGAAGTTATTGTTTTAATACAACATTGAGACATATTCAGTTATCTGATAAGAAACAGGTAGATATTGGTCAAACTAACCCCATATTATATCACTCACAAATATCACAAATAAATACCTTTTGTTGTGTTTCTGGCGACAGATGCAATAAAGTGCATTGGGGTCATAACCTCCCTCATCTGAATCCATGGAAGACGACGTGGAAGAGGAAGATGAAGACATCGAAGAGTCATTCTCATCTTCGTTGTCGCCTTGTGGGTTGCGCATTATTCCAGAAGGTTGGGTGGCGTTCGGCTTCGTCTCCCTCTTGACAGGAGTGGTGATCTTGTTGGCGGGGGCGGGACCTTTAACAGGGGTGGTGCTCTTAGTGGCTGCCCTCTTTTTATTGATGTATGTTCTTATGGGTCCACGTTTGACAGTCATCGATGCAGGCTTGCCGGTGCTCTCCTCGTCAGTCTCTTTGTCCGAGTCCTTCTCCGTTTCCTCTTTGTCGTTTTCATCTCCATGTTGGTGCTCCTCCTCGACAACCTCCTTCTCCCCAGAGTCCTGCTCTAGCTGAGGCTGTGCTGCATTAGTGCCCTCTACATCTTCAGGACTGGGATTACTTTCTCCGTCTTTTTTCTCTTCGTCTTTATCCTGTAGCTGGTCTTTCTTGGCAGCGTCTCTGCTGTCTTCATCATTCTCAGAGCTCCCCTCATCTTTGACTGTCACTCCACCGCCTCCTCGAGTCTGTCTGCCGCCTTGACTTTTCCGTTGGGGCTGCTTCCTTGTGCTGCTTCTCGTCTTCCTCTCGGGGGACTCTGTCTTGTCCTCTGCAGCCTTGGTGTCAGCATTTCCATCGAAGCTGGCCTCTGAGGCAGTCTCTGCATCAGTTGGGGTTTGGGAAGGAGGATCTCCACTCTCCAGACTAAGAGGGGCGCTCCTTCTTGTCCCTCTTTTGGCGGTCGATAGGAATTCCTCTAGTTTGTCAGTGCGCTTAGGCTGCCTGCCGCTGCGCCGTACAGGACAGTCGGTTACTGCCTCCACTGGCATATCTCTTTTTGCAACAGTGGACCGGCGGAAAGACCAGGTCTTCTTTAAGTCACTGTTGGCCAGGGAAGAGTTCTCTGGCTCCTCTATCGTCTCTTTGGCCACATTCTCGCTCTCGGTGTGAAGCGGTTCTTTCTGCGATCTATTCCCTTCAACAAATCCTGTGAACAAACAAAGCAAGCTGTATTCAAAGAGAACAGATGACTATCCACTACTAACTAACTAAGACAGTCTTCAGGGTGTAACATAGCCAAGAAACTACACACTTTTACTGATGAGCCTACATGAATCAAAACCAATAATAACAATTATTATTTGTTTTAATCATTTAAAGATCATAGAACCACAACTGTGCCCAGTATTGCTACAATGTCAACACCCCTTCATTGTGAGTGGAAGAGATGCTTAGCCAAGGTACCTTGAGAGCAGCTATCCATACTGTCCTGGCTCTGCTCTGTTTCAGGAGCTACACAAAGCTCAGGGCTCGCATTCTCCTCCATAGATGATCGAGACAATCACTACGTTCAAACAGAATGTCTACAGTTAAGAGAAGAGCACAAGAGACCAGCCATGAGTCACTCTTTCCATTTTATAATACGGCAAATACTGGGGGGGGGGGGGGGGGCTTATTAATAAGGCAAGCTGGTATTACCAAGATGTTCCCATCACCAGGACACATTTTGTTGTCATTTAAAATGTTCAAATGTAGCCAAAACAGAATTACTTCATATAATAGTATTCCATCTTACACACATTCATTTGTCCTTATTCTATGTATTATGGCATTTTCAATTGCATAGCTTAAGAGATCATGCTCTTCAATTTAAGAGCCTATTATGATCCGTTTCCTTTTATAAGAAGTGTTGGTTCAGTGCAATACAGATTTTTTTCAAGTTCCTTCAAATCTATTCCAAAAATAGTAAACCGCAGTTGCCGCTGAGTAAAAGGCTACTGAGGTCCTTAGCAGGACACATGTTGGGATGTCCGTCTTTGACACTAGCTCGACTGTCTGTTCCAAATAAATGTATCCATACGCATTTGGGTTTTCAAACTCATATCGAAACCACATGTGACTTCTTATATCAATAACAGGTATATGTAAAAACTCCTATATGTAAATAACATGCTGGGCCATTATATAAGCATATCAAATGCAAATGTCAGAATCAGTTGTAAAATGTTCTGCAGAATATACATCGTTATCACAAACTTTATAAAAAGAGAACGTATTTATTATATGCATGTGAAAAACTACAATTACCATTGGCTGAGTTTAATATAAATATATATTATCAATATGGAACTCGGACATTGGAATAGATAAATAAATACATGTTTAATAGTCATACATTCTAAGGCACAATGTTTTCTGGCCCAAAACAATATAGATATAAATGTACATGTATAGATGTAAATGTTGATTTTAAATCATTGATATTCTTTTCAAGTGTTATTTATTATGAGAGTTCACGGAAACTGGACTGTATTTGAGATTCTCCAGGGCCAAACGTGCACACATAAAATAAATAGGCATTGTCTTTACCTGCAGTTCAGTAGTGATGATTAACAGAGTTCTTCAAACAAAGCAAAAGCCTTGCATCAGTAGTCATCTGTCTTGGTACAAGGTCAAAGGATCTGCCAAAAAGAAGAGACCAGTAAAACCCAAGAACTCCACACTGGTTTGAGATGCAACAGCTAGGGCACTTAGTCACTTGCTTAGTCACTGGGATATTAATCAATTCCATAACTGCTATATACACCATGTTCCCAGTTGGAATATTGAATGCCAAAGCACGTAAAGCACAAGTGAAATGACCAACATTAATAAAGCATGCATGTCTTTAAAGTGACCCAGTTAAGGGGCTGGTATCGTTCATGCTGACTCATTGAGTAGGCGTATCGGACACTCGTATCTTATTATTTTCACTTGCCTTTCTTGCTCAAATGCTGCTATGAAACGAGTCGTCTGAACTTTGAGGTAAATGCGAAATTATACCTGCTAGTAGATTGAATAGCTTTACACACTGCACCGTCAACATTTGAAAAAGAATACAGCTAATGATTCCAATTAATAAAGTATTTCTTCAATTCTGTGCTGTGATCGCAGCACCGTGCCACGTGAATGGCAGGAAAAACTGTTGCCAAGAGAGGTGGGAGGGACCGCTGACATCTCATTTAACACTAGCGTTTAACAAACAAACCGATGAGAGAAACCGTCTGTAGAAATGTCGCTATACGACATGTTGACACAGTAAGGCCGTTTGCAGTGAGTATTTGCCGCTTGAAACCAAAATATTGAAGCTGCACTGGGCCTTGGTGCGCATGATATAGTAAATCTTACATTTCAATAAATCACAGCCATGCATAGGTATCACACTAATGCAGGCCTACGTATCTGTAAATATTTAAGAAATAAGCCAAACTATATTGTGGATATCAGACATCGACCTAGGACAACAGAATGTAACGCGACCTCCTGCAGACCGTGTACACAACCCATGATAGCTAACACCGACCGTTAGAAAACGTTAACAATAAGCCCAGTGGCACAAACTGTTCTTTGCTTTAATTGACCGGTCACAATAAGCAACTATGTACCTGGCGTTAAGCGTCTTGACATGTTTGTGGTTTTCGTCATTTATTTGCATCTACAGCGAGTAACTAAACTATGCGAAACGTGCACTTGTAGCTAACAAGCCTAGCTAAGGCTAATAGCCAGCACGAGCACAGGAATGCTAACGGAAAACTCAACCTGTAGCTATTAGCCACTTAGCTTACAGAGGAAATTATAGCAAATAACGCTAACTATCAACCATTAAGCTTAATGCGACATGCGTTTCGTAACTAGTCATATTCAACTAACACATGCAAATTATTAAGGACAAATACAAGCGTAATCTGCACACCAGTTAACGTTTGAGCTAACCTCAGGCGCAGTTTACATCATCTTAAACCGACCTGCAGAAATAACACAACTGAGACACGGGCGTATCTCACACATAATTTGAAACCACATACATTGCTAAAATATCCATTTGTTGCAGTCTACCCACCTAAAGGCTAGAAATACCGATGATATTCCCTCGTTCTTCAGGTCAGTCCTCCATTTTCCATTCCCTCTGGAGGAGCTAACTGACTGCGGCAGATGGCTGACGGTTAGAGTACGCTCAGCGTGTCTGCAGCGCCCCCATCGGACAGGAGGGGAACTGAGCATGCGCGAACAACAGTACTGGGTTTGTTTGGCTTGTAGCTTGTAGTCCTACGCAGCGCCATGGTCCTACGCATTGTAATACAAGATACAAAGTAATACGTAATCTTCATGCTAGCATATTTCGTTTTTATTTGATTATATTAGAAAAAAATAAAGATGTACAATCTAAATGGAAATCTGGCTGAATTTGATCACTTCAATTAATCACTTGTAGTAGACAATATATTAATATACTGAATGTATCGCATCGTATACCAATCAAATATGCGTCAGGTTTCACATTTGGGAAGTGGGAACCATCCATTCTGTTAAGGAATGAGTTGCAGCTTAAAGTTGTCAAAATCCCAAACTTCTTCTGATATTTGATACAGAATCGCAGAATTTTGACCACACATGCGTCTGTATTTAATGCCCTAATTAAAATGTAAATTACAAATATAAACCAACAATTTTACCAGATGGTATTATCCAAACTTGAGTTTAAGAATGTATTTTCCAACTCACACTATAGTTAAAGCTACGCCATTGGATTGCAAACTGCATTGTAAACATTGAAACCGTTTGTTTAAAATGTTTGTATTTGTTAGTTTCTTTGCAGTATACAGCAGGCAACAATAGAATAACAATACATTAACATAAAATATAAAATAGCAAATGTACAGACGTTTCTGTCAACAGTCTAATCTAACCTCTGGGTGGTCCATTATCAAGGGTTACATTTTTGCAGTTTGAAACTGTTAACACTATGATTATGTTTTGTGACACTCAGGCATGCTCTTAAGATCTGTAAACTGACAGCTCTCCAAAGTTGGTAAATGTGCATGAATGTGCAGTATACATGTTGTAGACTGCCCCCTCTAGTGGTTATTATCTGCTGTCAGTCTTGTTTCCACATTTAAAATGTAACCACTGTGCACTGGGATATGTGAGCCTAAAAAGGCAAACACAAATATAGATATATATTTATATATCAAAAAGGATTTAGATTGCTCCCTCAACAGCCGCTTGAACAGACAAATTTACATCGACATATCTTTATAGTGGAAAAAAAATATCTACACACATTTACATTTTCAAGTATGGAAATCTTGTTTAGGACAAAGTAACAGCAACGTTGTCAGTGCTCTTTTCCATGTCACAGTCTTTGTCTGACGGTGCAGAGACCGGCATTTCTCTCAGAGTGCTCGGGCCTCCAGCCTGCCCTAAACCTTTGTTAGGGAGCTCTGCTGTCGACTCAGCCTCAGGTTCTTGCTGTGGGGCTGTGGCTGAAATAGAACAAAAATGAGGGGAGAAAAAAAACATTACATTTAGGAAAATGTTAGGTGTATTGTTGCCAGTGATTATAGAAGCAAGCAAAGAAAAGGAGACTTTGAGACAGAGATATGAGCAGGCTTATGAAAAAAACTTATGTTAATGTCATCGACTGATACAGAATCAGGTGAATTCTCAAGTAGGTTTACACAAACAAGGAATTTGAGTTGATGTTGATTGAACAAAGGAAGATTACTTAAGTATAACAAGTATTGTAACAAATATAATAAAGTAAAATACATTATTTGTACAATAAATAAGAAAGTAAAACAAATAAAATATGAAAAATGACTGTAAAAAATGTGTGCAGTGTATTAGAATGTAAGTGGAAGAGCTGGGCGGAAGCATTGTGCAGAAATGTGTGCAAAGATTCCCAGTATGAATGTAAGGAATGACACAAAAATGATGCAAGATTGAATATGTGATGTGGCTAAATATAACTCATATGTTGATGTAATATAGACATTGATGGTGCTGGAACATGCTATACCTGACTGCGTGCAGGACTTCATGTGTTCGGGCCAGTGGGCCTGCTGACAGGGGTAATCACAGTAGCTGGTGTTCCAGCAGCAGTAGAAGATGGCCTCCTTCCTGCAGTTAGCACACCACTGTTTCTTCTTGGTCTCGTCCACTGCTTGCTGCTTCTCCTGCTCTGTCTGTTTCTTCACCTCAGTCACAAGCCGCTCTCTCTCCTGTTCCAGACTTTGTCTCATCTCTGCCATTGTAAGCTCTGCATTGAAGTACATATAAACACGATCAAGCAGAAGTAAAAACACCATACAGTTTTGGGGGGAAAAGGCTTTATGCATTGGTCGATGAAGTTCTCACCAAGATTGTGCTTCATTTCTGACAACTCTTGCTGATGGAGCCACTGTAATTTTTCTATTTCGATTCTTAGTCTTCTTATCTGGTTTAAAAACAAAAACAGGGGTTAGGGTACGTAAAGGGCCAAATGCAAAGCCACTGTTATGGTCTGAATAGACAATAGTAATTTCTATTGGGTCAAGAGCAAACACTTACCTCTGCTATTGTATTGCCTGAAGTACTCTTCGAAAGGTCATTGTAGATTTCAGTCATTGTACCTTTGATTGCATCCATTATCTGAAAAGAGTAAATCCTTATATTGCGAAGTCTCATTCAAGAAAAAAGTATTTCATGGCAGGGCATTCAGGGCAGGATTTTTCAAGAAACATCATAGTTCAGAGAATCAAGTTTCTTTTTAAAATCATACATATATAACTTTACTCACTTATTCACTACCCTATGAATCACAGCACTGCCAGCCTTAATGCTTGCAGTGCAGTGATTCATCCACCAGAGGGCCCCAGACAGAGCCTTCACTAGTTTACGTCAGACTAACGTCACCAAGATGGCCGACTCCCTCCCATGCTCCCCCATGATGCTCCCTCCACCTGCCTCTGAATTACCAGCATGCCCAGTTTCACAACAATACTGTATCTAACTCATATCTGCCGTTTTAAGACAAACCAGCATATGATTTAGTGACATAATTTGCAGAGAACCTCTCTTTAAGCCACTGTGAATGTAAAATGCAAACTCTGACCGCTTTTAGCCGTCTATACTGTTCGCTATGGGGAAGTTGTCGAGGGGCCTTCAGGTGTCTTTGAAAGCTCGGAATTGTTTATTATACAGCCATACCAAGCATGTTATTGTAGTCTGAGGAGATCATTCTCCTGCATCTTTTAAACACAACTTGCTTTGATATTTGCAACGGTCATATTTGTACGAAGTTATTATTAGATTATTTCGTAATAATACTTATTTTGGGCAAGATACGATTATGAATGCTGAAGATCCCATGTTTTCAAATAGTAAACATGCATAGCTTCCATAATTACACTATCTTTTGTAAAAACAACAACACAGGCCTTTTTTAAATACCAATTCTTATCTGGTTATTTTTGTATTGTCATCGTCAAACCCAAATTTGTGTCAGAGTCAGAAATATGTAGTTTAAAAGCTAGATAGAATTGACATTCTCTCGTAATTTTCTCTCAGGGCTTTCTTTAATGATCAGCCAGGGCTTAGGCTACTCCAGTAAATGTGGCAAATGTAAACAGATAATTATACTAACTTTATTTGTGTACTTGGCAATGTCTGCAGCTACTTCTGCTGAGGCCGTGGGGATATACACGTCTGTGGCGACTGGTGACGAGGTGGCAGCTGTGCCTAAACTTGACGCTGCCATCATGGCAACAGAAGCTGGACTACTGGTAACCAGGGTGACCATGGATGTGCTGAGGGGAGAGTCTTTTAGTTGAACAGCTGGAATTAGAAAACACAGAAATTCAGATTATTATGGAAAAAGGATGGAGAAATATTTTGCACATTTGTAGAGGAGGGCTGCCTAAAGTGGGTCAAACTAAGTTAATGCAATAGGTGTTTGCTTTTCAGCCCATAGTCCACCAATGAGTTTCTGTTTTGGCCTTTCCAATTGAACATATTTAGGGCACACCTGCTGTGCCCTGTGTAGTCATGGACTCTGACCTGAGTTTCAACAGTCACATTAAAACAGTTACTAAATCAGCCTACTATCACCTAAAGAACATATCTAGGATTAAAAGACTAATGTCACAGCAGGATTTGGAAAAACTTGTCCATGCTTTTATCTTCAGTAGACTGGACTACTGCAATGGTGTCTTCACAGGTCTCACTAAAAAATCTATTAGGAAGCTGCAGCTGATTCAGAACGCCGCTGCTCGAGTCCTCACTGACACTAAGAAAGTGAATCACATCACTCCTGTTCTGAAGTCTTTACACTGGCTTCCTGTGTGTCAAAGAATAGATTTCAAAATACTGCTGCTGGTTTATAAAGCACTGAATGGTTTAGGCCCAAAATACATTTCTGACCTCCTGCTAAATTATGAACCATCCAGATCTCTCAGGTCTTCAGGGACTGGTCAGCTTTCTGTCCCCAGAGTCAGAACTAAACATGGTAAAGCAGCGTTCAGTTATTATGCTCCAAATATCTGGAACAAACTCCCAGAAACCTGCAGGTCCGCTGCAACTCTGACTACTTTTAAATCCAGGCTGAAGACTTTTCTTTTTGTCGCTGCTTTTAATTGAACTATTTACATCTTAAACTGCACTGTAACTTTTATCCATGTATTTTTTCTTTTAATGTTTATTTTATTATCTTTTCTTTTTAATGACTGATTTTAAATGCCATTTTCTTAATGTCTTTCGTTTTTTGTAAAGCACTTTGAATTGCCTTGTGTTGATAGGTGCCATATAAATAAACTTGCCTTGCCTTGTGAAGGGTAAATAGCAGGATTTTCTATTACATGAAGGACTTCACACGGTGATAAGTCATACTTGAAATACGTTTTATCTACCTTTAACAGCCTGTCTGGTCTGATAGCGTGTGCTTTGTGAAGACTGCGGTGCTGAAGAGGAAGATGAGGATACTGCTGTGGAGCCATTCCCTGTGGCCTGTGTTGATGCTTGAGCCTGGCCTTGCTTTGGAGACAACGCCTCTATCTGCATGGTGGCCACAGGTGACTGGTTCTGCTGCTGACGCTGCACCTTCTGCATGTGCCACTTCTGCGAGGAGGTCTGAAACTTGGCGGAGGGATTCCAGACCACCGCTCTCTGCACCACCGGCACCGTCTCTCTGGGCAGCAGAGGACGCTGTTTCTTCAAAGCAGGCGTGGTGGAGGCTGGGGAGGAGGATGAAGAAGAAGAAGGGGGTGTTGCGGTGGCACTGGACACGGGTGCGAGGCTTATGGTTGAGGGAGAGGGAGCAGTGAAGGAGACCATGGTGACAGGGATGGCCATAGGTGAAACACTGGAGGGAGTTGTGCTGTTTTGAGACGGTGTCGATGGGGTCAGGGCTTTACCTACCAGGGAAAGTACCAACATTATTTACCAGTGCCAAAGATTATGTAACGACATGTCACATATGCTAAAAGATAATCACTCTCACCTTCAGATTTACCAACAGATGACTCTTTAAGAGTGGTATGGTCTTTCCTGCTCCTCTTCCTGTCCTTGCTTCCCTGTTCCTCTCCGAGGTCAATAACCAGCTCTCTCTCTGAGTCAGAGTCCTCCACCGGCGGTTTTGCATCTTGTTTTGCCTGCACCTTCTCCCTTAGAGGAGGTGATAGTGGAGTTGCTTTGGTCTTGACAGGGCTCTCTTTTTCAGAATCCGCGCTCGTTTTTTCTCGTTTCGGAGCATCTGATGCTGCTGCACTGGTGTCGCTTTCTGCCGTGTCTGATGTCTCGAGTGAATCGGCTTTACCCTCCTTATCTTGGCTTACAGAAGGTTGATCTTTGCCTTTACTTTTGATAGGCTCCTTCTGGGCGTCATCATTGGAGGCTGCATCCTGACCGTCCTTGGTCTTTTGCTCCTCATCACTGGCATACTCACTGTCACTGGAGTCAGTCTTATCAGAGTCTTCTGAGTCACTGTGCTCCACACTTTTATACACATCAACAGAGATCTCATCTATACCTGCAAAACAAAGAAAGAGGGATATATCACAACGCTATGTTCAGTTACTTAGGAGAGCAATCCTTCTGCTGACTATCAACAACAGAAATTGCTTTTCGTTATTCAATGCATGCTCTACTGACCCAGTTGTGCCTTGCAGCTCTCTATGGTTTTGTCCAAGTTCAGCTGGAAACGGCTCTTGATCTGTCTTTTTGGAGAAGTGAGGACGGGTGTGGCTCCTTGTTTCTGCTGAACCGTTTCACTGAGCTCCTTTAGGTCCATTTCTGCTTTACTCCGATCTAGAAAAACACAACATGAGATTATTCCAAACAGAAATGTATCTGTAGGACTGAAATTCCACCTAGGCCTATACTTCAACAGATCGATTGGTTGATTAACCTTATTTTTTATCTCCTAAATGTACTTAAAGGTCCCATGTCATGGCCATTTCTACTGATCATAATTCCATTGTTGAGGTATATAGATTTACATTGTTCAATGTTCCAAAATCACATTGGTTTCTCATACAGCATCTCTGTATAGTATGTGTATTCACTCTCTGTCCTAAAGGGCTTGTTGGAGCCCCCCCCCCTCCCTATGAGCCCACTGTGCTCTGATTGGTCAGCTCGCCCACTCTGTTATTATGAGTCCACCACCGTTACAGCGGAACATCAGTGATTATGTGTTACAATGGTGTTTGTTAGCAACCAGAAAATGACACCAGTAATGACAAACAGATGAGAATGCTGCGTGGGGTCTGGGTGCCATGTTGGCGGGACGTTGCGGGGCTCGCTGCTGCGAGGAGCGGACAGTGTGAGCTGGGTTACTGGTGTCGTTTCCTGGTTGCTGCGTGGGGTCTGCGAGACAGCGAGACACCGCGAAACTCAGCCTGAACTCAGCCTGAGCACACACACACTCGTAGCCTGGCTGTGAGTTTGTGTGTGTGCTCAGGCTGAGTTCAGGCTGAGAAATCCACGGAGCTGCGGCGGAGAAAAGATAAGGCTGAGTGAGTGTGTGAGGAAGTCCGCGGATTGGCCGTTACGTCACTATGACCAGGAAGAAAAAAATGGAAAAAGAAAAATCTCCAACGAGGCGTTTTGGGGAAGCACAGACAGGTATTTTCTGTGTTAGAGTTTTACTCGCTACAGGGTGTACTTTGAGGGTTTGTGACTCTGCAGACCGTTTACATTTTATAATTGCCGTAAAATATTCACCTAGATTGAGGTTCAGAATGCTTCCTGTGGGCGGCGTCTTCTCCTGCTTGACACTGGGAGCTGGGGAGTGGAATGGTTTAGGGCTGTCCAAGGAACTGCCTGCAGGACATGGTCGAGGATAGGCAGGTGATGCTGTTCAGAGACACATAATGTTAGTCTTTCTTCATTAGACATAACATACTTGTTGCAACAACAACATGCACGTGGTAAGGTACCTGTACAGTCCATGGACTCTTCTCCTGTACTGTACTGGCTGTTTGGAGCCTTTGTCTGGGACTTGTCCGGTGTCTCCTGCTCTGCATCCGAACCAGTATGGGCGGAGGAGTTGGTGCTCATGGGGGATCGAGGCATGTCAGCGAGGGGGAGCCGTCGTCCTGCTGTGCCCCCTCCCACCACTACAGCTGCAGACAACATGGTCCTGGCTAAAGAGATCTTGGGCGATGCCGTCATATCAAAGCTCAGTTTGATCTTCTCCTGTTTCTCAGATTTGATCGAGGCGGATGAGGGGTTGGAGGGATCCAGCAGCATCTGGAAGTTGTTGTCAGGAGTGTATGGTGTCCTGAAGGGGGCATAATTAAACACTCCAAACTTCTTCTTCATGTTCTCCACATAGACCTCCATCTCTTGCATGGCACTGTTGAAGATGCTCTTAGTCTTCTTCACAGAGAAGGGAATCTCTTTGGACATGAGGTAGCAATTGTTTAAAGGAACCCAAGCCCTGAAGGATGAAAACATAAATCAGAAACAAAGCTTGAATTGTGCAAGAGGAACTGAGTAACTGTAGGGCTGATACCTGTCATGCTGACCAAAAAAGCGAGCATCCACTTGTCCGTCTTTGTCCCGCAGAGCTTTAGCAGGCCAGAATGGAAACCCTTTCAGTTTGGCCCACACTAGAGGGTGTGGGTTACTCTGCAGACAAACAGTAAAACACTGGAACTAAGTTGGTGTATTCCAGGGATTTATGTTTAAAAAGCTAAACAATCTGGTGGAATCATAAACAGAAACTTCAAGTCACTCAACTAGCTTACACAAGGCTCACAGAACCAGTTGTCTCTCTTTTGGCAAGCAGACAGGTAGCACTCAGGACAGACTTCAATCTCGTTCATCTATAATTAAAGAGTCAGAAGAAATATGAAATGAAGTTTCAGCACTCGTTTCTGTCAATCAAATATACAAATATTTTCCGAATACTCACCTCGTGTTCACAGATTTTTACTATAACTTTAGCGGTAGCCGTGAGTTTGTGATTGCCTGAAACAAAGACATACATTTATGTTACACAACATCGTTTTTAACAAAACTAATGAGAATTGCAATTAAAAACTGACAATGAACAGTGAATCAGTTGATTTCATTGAAAATCAATTAGACTATTTCATGACATAGTATATGTATCTTCTTATTAAAGAGGCCCTTTTATGCTTTTTGTGGTTTTCCCTTTCCTTTAGTGTGTTATATGGGTTTATACATTCCCCTCCTGCCTGAAACACATCCATTGAACTCCTTTCTTTACTTACGAATCATATTCGCTTCTATTGGCTAACGCTCCCACACATTGTACGTGATAAGAGGCGGGACATCTCTAAGCGTTGGACTGATCACAACAGAGCCGGCCAGCTAACCAATCAGAGCAGACTGGGCTCCAGTTTCAGACAGAGGGTGAAAAGAGGTGCTGCAGCACAGGCAGTATGAGAAAAATAACGACCTTTTGAACTTTAAAGCATGGAAACATGTCCAAGCAGAGGCACAAAATACAAATATGAACCGGTAAATTAGCATAATTGGGCCCCTTTAAATATGGTTTCCACACAATGAAACATACCTCCATTGTATATAATACAGTTGTGCAAAATCCATTTTGCATCTGCCAAGAAGGCCTCTGTGCAGCCATACATTTTCTTTTTAATATTCTGCGGTGCAAAAAGGAAAGATGGGGCCCGACTGACAACACTTTCAAACATTGCTAAATTCATATTATCGAAGATACATTTGTAACAGCTTGTGGGTTTACCTTCTCAAGTGTGCAAAGGTCCATAGGGTGAAAAATGTACTCGGCGTAATCTGGATGTTGTTCAAGAGAGACAGGTTTCTGGAAGGGTTCAGTCTATAGAAGTGAATAAACAGAGAAGAGAATGAAGGAAACTCTTACTGCTCAACCTTCCCCTCTACCACACATGCTACTACTAAAAGAAAATCTACAAGCTGCTTCAAACAAAAGGAGGAAAACCAGTGGAGGAAAAAATCATGACGGGGTCTTGTTAGTGGTGTAATTGATTACCCAATTAAAAGTCTTTCTCTGCGTGGAAGCTGCATGGGGGGTGCGAGATGACAAGCGCGGATGATCCTGAAAGAGAGTGAGAGGGGGCAGCTGTATCCTCAGCACCAGCTAGCATGTTCATGGTTTCCAGCTATGACAGGCTCATTATAGTACAATCACTGCGATTGTTAGTTCTGTTATTAGAAATATTGCACATGCAAAGTAATAATATATAATCATGCAATATTGATATGAGGACAGGTAGCACGTCAGGCTGCAGATCTTTACATCTAGCACGACTAAGGGGAATATGATGGGTATATAAGCAATCTAAAAATACAATTTTGTCCAGAAAACAACACATGCCAATATCTAAAGGGCCTGTGTCCACATGGCGCCTTTTTCAATTGTTCTCAAAGGAGAGAACAGATGGCATTCAGTTGCCTTGAGGAAAAGTGCTGCACCCAGCGTTTGTTTTTCTTAGCTTACCGCCATTTTTGTGATGCCACTGCTTGTAGTTGAAAACATTAATCTTTTCCGAAAAGCACTAGTGCAGAAATTGGAGGAGAAGCTTTAATGGCCAGAAAGAAGAATCTTAACAAATCATCCAGTGGATTTTGCTGCCGGTTGTGTGATTTTTGTATCGCCTTAAAGTCTTCATCCTCCTTGCTTTACAGCTATCAGACTGAGCAGTGACAAGTTCATTAAGACTAACAATATAAGGAAGCAAATTCCGGTCGTTGTTAAAATACGTAGTCGCCCAAATTGATAAGAAAAAGCAAGGAGGTAAAGCTGGTGAGTCTTACAAAAGCGGTGATACCTAGTTGAGATATTGCTGTCATAGAAACAAGCTTTTCCGATGAAATGCTGGAGGAAGCTCTGACCAGCTCCCTGCTAGCCCCTTTCTGCTTAAAAAAGCACTATGTGGACACAGGGCCTAAGTGATCAATCTGAATGTAGAATTAGAAAAAGGCAGAAATGAGAATATACAGTATACCCCATCTGTAATTAGACATTGCCACAACACAATGTAATCAGTTTGGTAGCATCAATTCACTATGAACAGAGGGAACAGAGTACTTACACCTGGCTGTTTCATCTTCTGAAGGGCAAACTTTAGTAGGTATGACAGCTGCTCTATAGTGAGCATCATCATGGCTTTGCTCTGAGTCTCTATACACTCAGCGACTGTTATTTTCTGAAAGACATCGAGAGAAAAACAGGCGCTTTCATCACTTGACTCCAAACGTACTGCTATTTCAACAGGCTCTGACTTAAGGCTTTGAAACTTGTTTTTTACACTTGTACACAATGTAATGAAGTACATTTACTCAAGGATTGCACTTAAGTACAATTACATAGGTACTTGTATTTTCATTTTACGCTACTTCGTAATTCTACTCTACTACATTTTTGGGAGCCAAAATTGTAAATTTTTCTCCACTACATTTATCATTTAGCTTTAGTTACTTCATATAATTGGATTTATAGCTAATCAAAATATATATGACAACTTAAAAATAAACATTGACAGACAAGTATAGATGAAACTATATAGCGGCAGTATACAAAGACATTACAGTTCGCTCCACATTTACCTGCTGGGATAGACACATTCATGCATAGATCATTATAATTCAGCAATTGAATATGAATAATTCTAAAATGGGCCATTATGCTTAACGAGTACTTTTACTTTAGGAACCAAAGTATATTTTGAGGCCAATACCTTTGTACTTTTACTTAAGTATGATTTTGAATGCAAGACTGTCACTTTTAAGAGTACATTAACAGTTTAATATTGCTACTTTAAACTTAAATATAAAATCTGAGCATTCGTCCAACACGATACACACTCCTGGGCGAGTACCTCACACTCCGGACAGAACCAGTCCCCCTCTGGCTCTGCGGGCAGTTTGAGGCACTTGGCGTGGTAAACCCTGGGGCAGAGCTCACAGCAGAGCACCTGGCCCTCGCGGTGGCACAGCCAGCAGTAGAAGTCATTCCTGCCGTCCTGCGGTACAACATCAACAGGGTCTGAGGTGAGTGCTGGCTGCTTCACATAGTAAAAGGGACCATGTCTTAGTTCTGACTGCAATGCGGGCAAAAGAAAGACAAAGTTGGGGAAGGTCAAAATCAGGTCAGAGGTTAGAGAAGCCAAGCACACGTGCACAGTATCAACAAAAAAAGAAACATATCCAAAAGTTAATACTGCTGTTGTTGAGCCATGATAAGTACATGTGGCAAACGATAACTGCTAGTTGATAAGATGAGACATTTAAAAAGGGGCCCTATTATGCTTTTAGGGTTTTCCTTTCCTGTAGTGTGTTATATAGGTTTTGTGCATGTACAGTAAATGGTCTGCAAAGGCTAAAATCCCAAAGACAATTAGCATAATAGGGCCCCTTTATTAAAAGTCAACATAATGTTTTCCTTGTGATGGAAATGACCTTAAAGACAACAACTCTGGATATTTATCAAATGCTCCTTTCTGTTTAGGAGGGTAAACATTTCTGACGGGCTCCTTTAAACTGGCAAAGGCTCCCGTAGTTACAGTTCCCACTAATCATTTACAAAGTTTAGCTTAATGTGCCAATTGGGAGATACCAGCAATCATTGACCGACTGTGCATTTGTGAACTGTTTTACACTCAAAGGAAATACACTTTTTCATATTGCAGATATTCTTACTAAAATAATAATAACGTCAACAAATGTGTTAAAATTAGAGTTGCATAGATTATTTATTAGACGTCAGAAAACAAATTAAAATACTATTAGTATTAAATTAGAACAACTACGTAAAGATGTACAGCAATAATATGTATTCCTATGGAAGACAATCCCAAACATAAAACTCTAAAATACATTTTAAAATATCTCTCTAATAAGCTGTAGTTCCCTTTCTTGAGATGTTGTAATAATATCACAACATCTAGCCCTGGATTTAATCAGGAGTAAGATTTCAAACAGCTGGAACTAAACAGTGTGTATTAAAGACTTTCAGACACATGAGAAAAAACATCAAATGTACAACAACCATAAACAACCGAGACATCTCAAGGCAGCTTAAATATCTGTGAAATGGAAAGAAATAGCTCTGCCTCAATTTCACTGATGCCAGTTTAGAAATGATATTAACAGGACACAATATCACGGCATAGAGTAAAGATGAAAGTCAGTTGCAGAAGAAGCTACATTTAGATGTTGCACAACTCATTTAAAGATGGAATAGGTAATTTTGGAGAAACCAGCTCGAGTGCGCTAGAATTTGAAAATACACAGCCGAAAAAAATCTGCCACTTCCTTACAGAGCCCCTCCTCCAACACACACGAACGCGCACATGACCAATGAGGGCACGAGATAAGTTTGTGCACAGATGGAAGGCTGACAGGCAGGTAGGCCATCCAGTTACTTTAGCCGGGCCGGCTAAAATGATTGGTCGTGCTTTTTACAGCGCCACAGCTTCCACAGATGACATTTTTTAATGGATTTATTGTCAAAGCATTTCATGTATTCATTGCTATCGGGATGTTAAGAGCATTCCATGGAGTATAACAAAAAGTGTTTCTGAAATAAATGACACACCCCACCTTTAAATGAAATGAATTTTATTTAAAAACTTCCCATCCGCCCCAATGGAGCTGCTAAGTGTCTGAAAGTTCAGATTGTAATCATACTGGGGAGTTTCCAGGTGTTGATGAGTGTAACCGCACCTAATATGTGTTGATGTGGCACAGGGCATTACTAAAGAAGAGCATTCATGTCCCATCAGTGAAACTCTCCTAAACTAAACTTTAAATATTGACCCAGTATGAATGACTGATCAAACAGGAGCAGTAACTGCACCCATGCTGCTGATCCTATCAGTGAGCCTGCATTTATGATCTACTGAGTTTGAGGGTATGAATGTGGCAGCCTTTATTTATTTTGTATTGAATTGGTAAATGTGGCAGTTACATCAGAAACAATATAAACGCAAATTGTTTTACATTTATCTTTAACAGAATTTGTATCCTGTTGTTCACCATAAAGGATGTTGCTATCTGGCATCTCCAGACGAGAAAGCACTTCTGGGTTAAGAAAAATACGATCAAAATCAAAGACAATGAAACTAGCTGCTGACTACGTACAAATGTCACTATTCATCACGACTCGACTACTGCAATAGCATCCTCTACGCCGGCATCCCATCCAACCTCCTCAATAAACTCCAACATATCCAGAACTCTGCTGCCCGCCTCCTCACCCACACCCGCTCCCGAGACCACATCACTCCCGTCCTCCAGAACCTCCACTGGCTCCCCGTCCGTCAAAGAATCAACTTCAAAGTCCTCCTGATTACTCACAAAGCCCTCAACAATCAGGCCCCCCCCTACCTCACAGACCTGCTGCACCACCACACCCCTTCCCGCTGCCTCCGCTCATCAGAAGCCGACCTCCTATCCATCCCCACCCGCATCAATCACCGGACCTGGGGGGACAGAGCCTTCTCCGTCGCTGCCCCCTCCCTCTGGAACTCACTCCCCCAACCCATCAGAGACCGCACTGACCTCACCACCTTCAAAACACTCACAAAAACTCACCTCTTCAACCTGGCTTTTAATGTGTGATTGTTTTTGTATTGCTTGATTTTAATTTGACTTTAACTATATATGTATTTGTTGTTCCTTTCTTTTCTTTTCACTATATCTGTAAAGCGTCTTTGAGCACCTGTAAAAGCGCTAACAAAATAAATCTATTATTATTATTATTAATGTAGAGTTCAGTCAGTAAAAAATAATGCTAAAATAAAGTGCTGCGAATGTTTTCTCAAACTGTCTGTTTAGGCTCATATTTGTGTAAGATTTCAACAGATTTTTGTATTGACAATAACAACAACAAAATACATTAAAACTGAAAAGAATGTTTGAAAAATGCAAAAACTAATATCCATTTGGATGAATGGCCATCAAGTGAAAGGTACCCCTCAATAACAAAACATATGTTTACTATAGCTTAATATTTATCAACTTTAATCACTGAAAAGAACACTGACTTGCTCACCAAACAATCAATGTAAATATCCTCTTGGATATGAATAGTTTGGGATGTTTTAGGCAGCATCACACAGTCCCATGTTTAGGGAGAGAACAGTACTCTTAGTTTCAGACAACTTCGACCTTTGGCGGATACATTTAAACGTTTCACATTAGGGGCAAGAATCAAAATGTTTTTTTGTGATTTGAGTGAACTGACCTTTTACGACAAGTGCATTAACTCTGTGTGTTTCAGGTGTTTTGATTAAGGAGCTTGCTTAATCAATCTGAAGAGTTGTTGTCTATTGTAAGTGTGACACTTATCCCATTGAGCTGAGAGTGAAGCAGGTTTAAATCCCGTGTCAGGTGATCGTTACCTGGTCTTTGCCGCTGCTCACCGCACCGGGTTTCTTCTTCTTTTTGGTGGGGCAGGGGGAGGTTTCAGCAGAGGAGTGACCGTTGGATGAGTGAGAGGGACTCGATATCTTTCGTTTGTGGGTCACCCGTTCTGCTGATCCAGAGTCTGAAACTGCAGACAGAGGTCAAAGATTACACAAACCAAGGAGGGCTCTCTGGTGGCCTACTTAGAGCAGGAAACAAATACCAGAAATGACACCACATGTTTCCTGCACTCTCAGTCAGGTTGGAGCCAGTTAGCACAGTGAGTTGAATAGTATGTCAAGTAAAACCAAGACAGGCACATCTGAACCACTTTACACAATAATGCATCGCCAGTATAGAAACAGAGCTTTGCTAACCTATCAAAAACCAACTTGTATATGTTCTTACCTTTGGATCTCGTGGAAATCTCCATTTCTTCTGATGTAATTTCAGTTTTCTCCTCTTCCTCTGCCACACTGATGCAGAAAACATCAAACATGTATCAGTCACACCTCACCAACAGCTGAAGATGTATCTTATTTATAACTTGTGCTATATATAATTAAGTTAAAAATGTGTTTGAAATGGTTCCTTAGGACAACTTGCTAAGAGTTAAGTGGTACACTCAAGTTGGGGTTAAAGAGGTTAGCCCATGTCTTACTGTCAGTTGTCTGCTACACTTTATCCTATGAAAGCCAAAAGTCCACCCCCCAAAATGATGTACTGCGTCTTAAATGCGTGCAGCATCACAGTTTATAAGCCTCGCTAACTACTCGAATTGAAGGCCAATTGAAATATCCAACTATTTGATCAATATTTCATTTTCCAGGTTAAAAGTTTCAGTTTTTAGAGTTAAATCGGAGCATCAAGAACACAACTGATTGTCTGGCAAAGTGCAGAAATCGCCAAGATATTGACCTCCAGTTGGGTGATACATTAGTGTAAATGTAAATGCTATATGAGCTTTTTTATTAAACAGTCTCACATAGTTCCTCAAATATTTCCCTTGGTACAATGGGGTTTTTCTAGACAAGAAAGGCTTGTGCTCCTTGACAGTGATATCATTCTGTTTAGAGTGAGGGTGTTTGGATGGGAACAGAGTTATCTTAAAGCGCTCAAAAACATTAAATCGCATCTTCAAACTACTTCTGACAAAGTTTCCTGAAACCACACCATAGGTCAAAAAGGCGTAGACTGATAAATGAAGCCATTGTGACCGTTTCATTTTTCACAATCATTTTTTTGTGACAAGTGACTCAGATTCTTGTTTTACGAGCGCTGTGTGCAGTTCAATAAAACACATTGCTTCCAACGTGCTCTACTCTGCTGAATGTAACATAATATCAATAAAGACATTTTAAGCTTTTAAGCTAAATAGATATAGCATGAAAACAGCTGGAAAGAGTCTGCAAAATGCCAGAAACATAAGAGCCAGACACTACAGGAACACGATAGAACAGAATTCTGTTTAGACATCTCTCAAATGTTGATATCTAAAACACAATTAAAGTAAAAAGATAACCAATACTAGAGCAAAGACAGCTCAATGTGCAAGGCCGTTGTCCAATCTTAAACTGCAGGCACTCTTCTCCACCAACCACAGATCTATAAATAGTAAACATGACACACAACACAGTAGAATCTGCGTCTGACATCCAGCGAGGGAAAAAAGACTTCCCTGTTGTTTCAAAACACTCATGTAATATTCATTGAGCAAGTGACCTAATAAAGGAGAGCATACCATTATGGATTGCACAATCAAATCCCCATTTCTGAGGAGAAACATTTCCTGGAAATTCAAGATACACTTAGTGCTGTGAAACACCTTCTTTTCTAAATCCGCCCAACAGGTTAATTCGGTATCAGTCCAACATCATTCACCTTGGTTTCCAGGCACACTCTTGTCGAGCCTATTACTGTTGCCATTTTCTCTGACGCCACAGCAGTAGCACCTTCCTCACTGTCTCATATTGCCAATTCCTGTTTTTCTTTCTACAGAGGTAAGGCACCATTTGGATGTATTGTGTGAAAAACAGACTGAAAACAGAAATACTGCTGCCATTTGAATAATCTTGGCTACCCCTCCTGCTCCTCAATCACTAAAGGAGGATGAAGCATGAGACAGGAACACAGCACATCTGCAGAGACAGACAGGAGTGCACTGCTATGGTTTTACTGGCCTTCTCATCTAACGTGTCTGGACATCCTCTGACAACAAACCCTCTCAACATCCTGTCCTGTCCAGGGCAGGAAATACAGCAAGAAAAGACAAAGAGAAAGACATGGACGGTCACATAGGCGGATATCAATAGTGTCCATCCTGAGAAAAACATTTCAAAATCAAAGACCCACAGAGGACACATTGTTACCTCCTGACACAACCCTCTCCACACCCACTATTACCACAACACCCATGCTTCAATGAAGGAAATGAACAGCATACCTTTTTTTCCTTACTCACACACAGATTCTTCAGCTTATTCTTTAATCTTTTTCAATTATTCAGGGCGTTGGGGGGATGAGGGAAAAGATGGGTCCAGGTTTCCCAGAAGGCCTTCTCTCCCTGCTGCTCTCTCCTGCAATTGTCAATCTTTAACCTCGGCTGCAGGCTGCCGATTGGCTTGAGCGCCACACGGAGGCGCCTGATTGGGTGCTCGGCTCGGTGTGCCACACGGGCTCCCTTCTCCCCGCTCTCCTCAGCCTCAGTGCTGCAATGCAGAGAGGACTGCTCCTGCTAAAAAGCCTCCTCAAAACCCAGGCTCCCGCTGCCTTTAAAGCACATACGGACATTTAGCAGTCACTCATGTAAGATGCCGCTCTACGGGCTTGACAGGGAGAGGATCAGATTCCCTCCCTCACTGTGCTCTCAGCCAGTGTATCTGTATGGCATCCATTTTGAACACTCTCTCTCTCTCTCTCTCTCTTCTCCTCTCTCTCTCTGACCACTGTGCGCACCGCACACAAACAGCACGTACACACGACACAAGTCAAATCTGCTGTAAAAGACCTCATGCGGCTTATTATGTGGCCCAGCATGTTGATATGCAGCATGGGCCTGATGCTGGACACAAAGACAGGACTGGAAATGTCACAGGCCTCCCAGACAGCATGGAGGGACTAAACCCCTCCCTCCTTCTCCCCCTCTCTTTCGCTCTCTCTGCAATGCTTCTTCAACATATCCTGTCTCATAATCAATACCTGCCTGGAGACTTGAGTGTGAGCACCAACAAGACGGCATTAACATGAATTAGAAAATGAGAGGAACGCCATGTATTTTCCCATCATCTGTGAGATCTTTTGCATTTCTTTTAATCACCATTGAGCAGGATTTTTTTTTTTTAAATGCACAGAATTAAAGCACATTGGTTTATATTCAGTGCAATAGAAGTATCCCTCATCACATCCAGGCCAAAATGTCAAGGCCAACTACATTAACTACGCAGTTCCAAGAAGGTCAAAAGGTGGATATTAAATACACACACCAAACTGAACAGGCCGTCTGTGTCGGTTTACCCCAATCCTCACACCATAGTTGAATGAAGGGATTAGACAAATTACCCAGCACCATTCACAAAACACTGAGGGGGGGATTTGCTGTTTCAGTCAATGCTCCTGGACTCTGGTCAAGCAACATTATGTGCGTCATTATATACAGGCTATAGTTTCCTTTGGTTATATATAAAACACAGCATTTGTCATCCACTAAGAATAACAAACAGATATGCCCTATTCCACCTGGAATATATCCAATTCAGGAATAAACGACAATCTTGATACACTGGCAGAAAGACACAATTAATAACTACATTAAAAAAAATCTGATTCATGCACACAGGAAACTGACATGAATACATGGATAAACAGAATCTAACCTGGTCGACTTCAAACAGGTTTTCAAGCCTCTCTGGATGAGATGAGGTTTCTATGCAGAGCCTTTTCAGAGGAAGTCCTTCCCTTCTTCTTTCCTTCTTTCTCACATACAAATACCCAGTGTGCTTGGAGCAGAGGGACAGAAAGGGGAAGCTCTCTAAAATGGCTGACACTCGGTAGCAGAGAACAACACTGGGAGGCAGTGCACAGGCAATTCCTCCAACCCTGTGAGAAATAATCTGCTACTGCATATTTACTCCTAGATATTTTTGGAAAACCGGTGAGCGGCTTACAGGTTTAGGCCTGTTCAAAGTATGATTCGCCAGGTAAATTATGTAATTGTGGTGAGGTGAACTTGGTGTGTGGCGTAGAATCATTTACAATCTGTTTTTTATTCCCATGTTAGTCTGGTAAACAATTGCTGCCTTGCTCTCGCTCCAGTCTGAGGCCTAAATTAAACTTGCTGTGCTGTCAGTTTACCATCTGTTAATTCCTCTGGGGACTCCCCTCTGCACTGCTCCCTGTCTCTGCCATCCTGGATCCCTCACCAGGCCTGCCATGTTGACCGCATATAGGCCAGGGCCAGCCACAAAACCTCTTTTATGATCTTGACAAAAGAAAAAGCAGATTAAAGTCAGTGTTCTATGAATGTACAATGACCTTACACTTGACCTGTGACCCCCTACCGTCCTGTTAGCAGACACTGTACCATGCTATGCTCTCCTTTAAAGCTCCACTCCTATGCTGTGGGGTGACAAATGATCTTCCCCCTCCCCCAGTCTGTCAGAGAAACCTGTATTATTACCCAGGCACACACACAGTAGCTGGTGCCTTATCAAGAGATGTGTGAAATAATAAAAATAAGGCTTACCTCTGTGGATGCATGGCTACAAAACTCTGTGTGATATACAATGCTTATTTAAACATGGAGGACAGCCCTGTCAGCCCTCACCCTGCTCAGAGCACAGCCACGGCTCTCCAAGCTGTCCGACACAGTGCTCTGATAGAAGGCGCGCAGAGACTGGCCGCACATGCCGACAGAATGAAAGGCAGCTGCTGATTGGCTAGTGCATTTCCTGGCTGCTTGTCTTTTGTTCAGCACAGGCAAGCTCATACGCAGTACTCAGAGCAAGAGGAGCTAGGCCCAAATAAAAAAGTCAGCCTCTGTACACATATCAGTTACTATTAGGACTGTATAACGCTGTTGTTGTTTCAGTTATAAAGAAGGCCTCTGGTGTAAGGGAAGTCAGCAGATGTGCACACAAAGAAAGGCCTGTGGCTGTTTTCCTAAGGAGTCTCAATAGTTCTCAACCTCAATCAACCTTTATGGGAAATATTAATACACTGCTTAACAAATAAAGGCAATGAGTAAACAGACGCTAAATGGAGTGTACTGTGTCTCCTTGGCCTATAAAGGTTTAACAGCAAGGTCGGAAATGCAGACTGAATTAGTCATGTGATTTATCTGACGCTTGCTTTTGAACTGATGTGATCTCATGGTAACAATGTGGTTCCGCATAGACAAGATTACGCTGTTAAAGCAACAGTGACTTTCAGTTTTTTATATATCATTTCAACAGGATTCAGCAAGATCATCAAAGAAATGTGTGGTAACTCAGAAAACATTGTTGGCACAGTCCTCTTGCACTATATTAGGGACTTCTTGTCTTGATTTTGTTTGCCTAATCTTTAGATCTTTTTTAATTACAGCTGAGTTTGCTTTTGATTGAATGAATTTCCCATAAGTCAAGGAGGATGTTTATTAATTGCAAATGTTAGCAAAGCTTTTATAATCTTTTCCTGTTGTTCAAAATGGATGCTATACATCGAGGTGTCTTTTAATTCAAAAACGTTTTTATCTTAAGTATTTTATGGTGTTATAATTGATTTACTCACATATGCAAAGTGTGTGCAGCTCCCATACACGTACCAGAGAAACATCTAGAAGCAGGGAGGACTTAGTGTGAGAGATATGTATGCTGATTGTCTGAAGATGAGCAAAGCAATATAAATGTATTATTCCAACATTATAACCATAAAATAAAATGCATGCAATATCAAATGATGTTTGATTGCACATTTGGAAAAAAGTAGCAAATAACATGACAATGGCAACATTATGTCTACATTTAGGTAAGACATTTAAAAGATGCTACCTGCATACAGATTAGCCGATGATCCTTTTCATATCTCTTAAAATCTATAGAATTATTTAATAAATGCGTCTCCCGAGGACTGGTCGTGGTTGAATGCACATTGTGAATATTTAATGGGGGTACCAGTATGCCATCGATCCAACATCGATCAGCAGAATATGTTATGCATCACTTGTAAAGTCACACTATGGTGGGTTGATTTGTTTGAAGGGAAAAACAAAAATGATTGTGTCTCTGTAGCTAAAACATTGTGAGATGGAATGCATTGTTACACTTGGCGATAATGCTAATTGCACTCTGCTTTTTGTAATTTATAAAATGTGACTGCTGTGAAAAAGTCTGCACTGCTCATTTGCCTGTGGCCTCTCCTGCTAAAGGGTGAAAGACAGCAGTGGCCTCTTGTGGGGAAACTCATAACAGCTCAGTGCACACCAGCCCAGGGATTCTCAAAGGTCAATAGCAAGAAATTAGGCTGTATATATAAAGAAGAATCACCAGATAAATAAGAATCCACTGTGGAAAAAGGCTTTCAGATGTGTTGACATTATAAGCAGGGGATGCATATGAGTGTACAATGTAGGATGGAGTATAATGGTTTAAGCCTGCTTCCATGTATTCCCTCAATAGGATAACAGTTTGAACTGACTGTTAGACAGAGGTGGAAGAAGTACTCAGATATTTCACTTCAGTAAAAGTATAGTATCAGAGTGAAGGAATACTCTGTTACAAGTAAAAGTCCTGTATTCAAAATGTTACTCAAGTAAAAGTACAAGCCTCTAAATATACTTAAAGTACCAAAAGTAAAAGTACTCTTTATGCAGATCGGCCCATTTCAGAAAAATATAACTTTCAGAAGGACTATCAGCTAAATGTACTTCAGTATCAAAAGTGAAAGCACCTGATATGCAGAATGCACAATATTATGTTATTATGGTTATTACATCTAAGAGCATTTTAGAATGTAAATTGGTCAATACTATGTAGATTAATATAACATTACTGCAATATACCATATCAGCTTATTATGTGTCGCTATATGAAATAAATAACTAAGTGTTAAATAAATGTAGTGGAGAGAAAAGTAGAATGTGTGCCTCTACATTGCAGTGGAGTATAAGTATAAGGTGGCATTAAATGGATAGACTCAAGTAAATCATAAATATCTCAAATTAAGAACGGTACTTAAGAAAATATACTTAAGTTACTTTCATCCACTGTCACTAGGCTACCACTTAGCCTATTTGGTTTAGCTAGCTTCTCCACGGCTGTCACTAAATTGCAGGTACACCTTAAAAACGTGTACCGAAAACAAAATAAACAAGAAATAAACGTGGGGAATGTTTTCACATAAGTTAATTTTTACATTTCTTGCCAATAAACGTCAACATCTTCACACCTGGCTTGTAGTTAATTAGCTAGTGAGTTAGCTTCAGGTAACACTTAACAGGGAATATTAGCAAAGGACGTCATGACAAATCACACTAAGCCTGTACTTTAACCAGATGTTTAAACTTATAACTGTGGTGACACAGCACATATAACATCATCAGGTTATATATATATTATGTCACCTTAGTCAGGCTCCACTTTTAGTTTATTTGGTGTCCATCCTGCAGAGCGGTGTTGTTCTGAAGTGGCCGGCTGGTAATGAGGCCTGCTGTCCCCAAGATGGCGCCCAAGCCAGACTTTGCCTACTCAGGTGATTCCTGGAAAATCTTCACGTGTTCCTTTTGATTCAATGCCATATCATATGGCTTTATGTAAATGTATTTTTAATCATTCTTCTTTCATCTTTATCTCAACGCAGATACCTTGAAATCTGGTCACTTTCTTTGCCTATAATTAATTATTTATTTTTCATTGACATTTACCAGAGCTGCTATTAAAAAATCAATAGTTTAACATGCAAAACGCTATTTAAAGCAAACTGTGTCTACACCCACATCTTGAAACTATATAGCCTACAAATAAAAATGATTGTAAGGTCTTGCTTTAGTGCCTTGTATTTTTCTGAGGTATGAAACAGATTGTATTTATCGTTTTATTCGAAAGAGGACTGTTTTTTTTAATTTGCATTATTGAATTATTGATTATATGAAATGGAAAAGTATGTTACTATCCTTTATCAATAAAAGCATTTGACAAAAATATATTCTTTAGGTATAACTGTGTTTTTAGTTGTTTTCTACTGATTTTCTTTTTTATAAGTAATGCAGGGAAGCCAGAGGAACTATATCAATGATTTATTTGTATAGCAGATAACCCTGCTAACTGTAAACAACCATTAGAACGCCCCGAGCAACTCATAAACAAAGTGTATTACTGATCTTTAAACATTGTAGAGGCACCATGTCATGGTAATTTGGGGTTTTAAATGCAAAACACTTTATTGTCATATTGCTTTAATGGTTATATCTAATAATGCAAGATGTTTGTGTGTGCTGTTGTATTGTATCTGCAGAGAAATTGGGGGATGGGAATGGGTTTAGAGTAAAGAAAGGCATGCTGTTAGCTGTTTGCAGGTAAACTAATCTGAATACATTAATGATTATGGGGCTATCTCCTGTCCTTTCAAACGGTTATCTCCTGTCCTTTCAAAGTAGAGAAGCTGAGTAGGGAGGGGGGATGGGATAAAGTGTCTCACACTCTTTGAGGGGGAGGTCAGTTTGCCATGTTTTGTGGGGGAAGGGGCACAAACACAGAGGGCCACCGGGCCCCTCTTTGGGTCTCCATGGAATGTAATTGAGGCTCTCTCACTCAGAAAGACATACAAACAGACCAAAAACACACACTACAAAAATGCAGGAAAAACTATTTGTGTTCTTTTAAAAACTGTTGGTGACTTCATCACTTCACCAGGCTCTAACATAAACAAACCATCTGCATTGATCTGAGTAATCCACATTTAATCATGTTTTTAAAATATATATTTGTTGTGACTAATTCATGAATAACCTATTATCCATCCTTATAGTTGTGTAACAATTCAGGAAATACTCTTGGTCTGTCAACACAAGCTTTGTCTGAGTAACTTTTGTGAATTGGTTGCACAACAGATAATGCTATGACTTTGGTAATGAACCTCCTCAGTTGCTTTGCTTTAACCAAATAATTTGTATGGACAACTATGTACTGCATGCAAACCCTTGAATGTTTTCACCTCAAAGTTTGTATAGACTGATTGCAAAATTATTTTCAGACAGGAAAGAACAAGTAGGGAGCTAATTACCAACTCTGCCTCTTCTCTTCACCCCCCTCACCCTACTCTCCCTCCATGGTTGGACCGTACTCCCTCCTCAGTAGTAAACATGTAAAACTAGTGTGTCTGAGAGATCACCATGGAGATAGTTTCTACCATCCTCTGTGGATACTCAGGGGTCGACGGTGGCTCCACACTCACTTCAATTAATACATCTGACACTGGATTCAAAATCTGTGGGGCATCAGGCTGCACATGATGGCATCTAAGTGAGTGGCATTTACAGACATAATTGCAAGGTACTAAAAACCCAATTGTGTTGCAGCGGATAGAGTGCCCTGTTTAACATTATGGAGACTATAAATCACATTTGCAATTTAAAATGTGGGCATTATATTTATTTCTGTTTTACACATCGCTCACCCTGTCAAATTGCCTTTTGCACTGTTTTGCTTAATTGGAAGTCTACCATCATACCATTTGTTTAAAGGCCAAATGCCCACTTGGGTTATTTTTAATATTTAAAAACAATGATTCATTTATATTAAGCAAAAAATATCGTTATAATTGTATGTAAAAATGAATAGCATTATAAAGCAATACTCTAGGCGCGGTATGACAAGTAATTTGCATAAAGCTGCTTTCCTGCCGGCCTATAAATAAGTTTTGTAATCTCTCCCCTAATAATATCAGTGACTGCTGCTCATATCGCCTTTGGGTATTGCTCTACGTGTAGTTCGCATAAAGAACATGTCCAACCGTTCGAAGCGTCTTTCAAAGGGAAACCTCCTACATTACCCAGAATCCCTTTCGCTCTGCTTACAAGCTGGCTCCCTCCGCTCGGGGAGTGTTTCGCATTTAAACAAACACGGTCCTGCCGAAGATGGCGGAGAGTTTGTAGAGGCGTAAAAAGAAACTGCTCTACTCAATGAAAGCGTCGAAGCCGGTGAGTTTTCTGCAGTTAGTTTATGTTTTATTTATACATAAGTTTTGGACAGGGAGTGTAGTGTGTGTTTGAAATGTGCACATTAGTCCCAGAGAGATAGTCGGTGTTGCTCCGCTTCCGAGCAGGCTGTGGTTTTATAAGCTACCGTGATACAACGAGCCACCTTACCGCTGTCTGTGTGTTATGGAAGATCTGTTATGATATCAATAGCTCTTAAACTTTCAATAGAATACTGTTTTACATTAAGCCTGGCATGTTTATTTGTCTTTTCTACCGGTTATTTTTCCTTTAGCTACAAAGTTTACGAGATAGAGGCTCTCTGGTTCACTGTAGCCTAACGTTAGCTGTTATTGCTCCACACTGATATGAGTAAACTCGTTTGTGTTTAAAAACCTATATGTTAACTTTGTAGAGACACTGGGCTGTGTTCAGCGTCCAAAACACTATAGATTACCTTTGGAAACAGTTTTTTTCCTTTTTTCACCAGCAGTTTTGGTACACACGGGGCTGCAGGAATTGTGTGTGTTCACAGCTCAACGTTAGTTACACCGCAGTCGTTTTCTTGGCTGACATAATACAATTGTTTATTGGTCATTTGTTACGGTTTTTCAGCCTGCACCGTTAGTTTAACGCAGAGTTAACTGGTTTTAACTCAATGTATATTCTTCTTTGATATATTTTGCACAATTCTGCACACATGTTTGCACAGCCCTCCATTTAAATATAAAAAATACTGCAGTTTGTCATATTCACATTGTACTACGTTTTTAAGTTTATTTTGTATATTTACATTTGGTGTAAATCCTTCGCTTTATTATAATTTTTTGAATGTTAAATCGTTTTTTTTAAAAAACATTTTCTTTTTATAATCGTTATGTTTCTGACCATACACCAAAGCAAAATCCTTGCATGTGACAACGTACCAAACGCAACAAACTCGTTTCTGATCTGCCTTTTGTTGTGAACAAACCCCATGCAACACCAGGTAGACAAATGGCCAAACGAGAGGCGCACAATGTGTCTCTTTTCGTAAAATAGGTTTTTCTTAATCTTTGATACATTTCTGATGATAACCAGCTGCATAACCACCTTGTATTTCCACTGCTGACACCAAACTTGAACTGGTTGGCTCACTCTGGTTTAGAGAATCCTCAGCATCTGTTATGTCTTTGCATAGCTGTAGAGAGATTATGCATCCGTGATTGTAATGGTTGGTATAATGGCCCATCACAGGATGATAAATGTTGCTTTTCACCGCTGATAAATCATATTTAGGTACATGATGTGTGTGAGGGAGAGACAGGCAGACTGGCTGAAGGAGATGGATGTGTTTCAGTGCAGGGAGGATGATCCCTCTCAGGGTTCAGGTAGAGTCCAGGTTTGCTTTCCCTGTGCTCGACAAGCTGCATGCTGAGTATTTGGGTGGTAAGAGGACATTCTTGAAGAGCGTGCTCATGTGTACTCAGACAATGAGGAGGTAGTTTAGTCATTCCACTGAAACGGTTGAGGTATAGGTGTGCTGTCGCTTTCTTCGCCTGGGGCCATCCCTGCCAATACTTGCAGGTATTTACAGCGCAGTTTCCACGTGAGAGATACTCAAAACCTCTTGCTGTTTTTGTTAGATTACCACACGGTTTAGCTGCCAGGACGTCGCTTACTGATGAATGTTCCTGTTTGTATGATTTCATGCAGGCCAATCAATACGAAATCTGCAATATCTCACTAAAGGGAGCATTTAAATGGCAGGCAGCTGGGAATAAACAAGGGAGAATGGTGCAGCCGTCAGATGAGCTAACTTGTCTTTATTTTGAGTCTGATGGAATGCCATTACTCAAGGTATTTTTGTAAGTGGTAGAATGACCACTGTGGGAACCTGTCCAATGAGCTGCTTCTGCTCATATTCTTGGCAAACGGAGCCCCCTGTCCCCCATTCTCTGTCCCTTTATCTCCCACTTTCTTTCTCCCTCACACAGGGTGTCAGGCTGCGTTAACAATGAATCAATCTTTGGGGGGATTCTTTGACTGCAGATGGGGTGAAGAAGTGACTGGGATGCATGGCTTTCGCTCTTTGTCTGCCGGCCCCTGTGCTCTCAATAATTCATTAACTTATCACTTTTTCTCATGGGACTGGGAGAAGTCTCTCTCTGGTGGCAGATTCTTACATCAGATTGCTGATTGATAATCGAATGAGCACATGTTCAGTGGCATATTCAGTTATAACTCATTGAGGTTCATGCCAAACATTTAAGCATCCGGTCCAAAGTATACAATTGTAGAAATATGTTGTTGTGACGCATTTACCAACAGACTAAGGAAATAAATGATATGGGAATCATGTGTGTCAGATAATGCATGGATGTGAAAATATTCCCGTTGTGCCGTTCGTATTCGTTCAGTGACGTCTTCAGCTTCTGGGTAATGTTTCTATTTTTCAATTCTGTCTGTGTATTGATTGTTTCACTCCTTTTTTATGTCCAGAACAACTGTATTTTAAAAACTATACATATGTGTAGATGTATTAGGGCTGATCGATTATGGCAAAAATCATAATCTCGATTATTTGGGTCAATAATTGTAATTGCGATTATTAAATGCGATTATTCATTGACTTTGAAAACATCCATTTATTGGAGAAATTTTGTTTTAACAGTATGTTTTTAACAGTTGATTACCCTGAACTTTAAGTATAATTCAAGTGGAAAAACAGAAGAAGAAAAAAATGATAAAAGAATAATCGTTTTATTTCGATTACATTGTTTTCGTAATCGTTGCAAGCCATAATCGTAATCGCGATTTAAAATACTATTAATTGAGCAGCCCTAAGATGTATAGATCTATATGGAAGCACTGTACATTCATAAAGGAAACCAGTAGGCTTAATTGGGTTCAAAAGTCAATGTTTTCCAATACTTAAAAACATTTATTACATTTCCCTGATATGTAACAGTCTTGGGTAAATGTGTTGCATTGAGTTTAATAGCTGGTATCACGACAAAGAGGAAAAACAAGTGACACGCTTGCCACTTTCTGATAGCTGTCTCGAATCTGTCTTTGTCAAGCTGCATTTTTGCGTCGGTGATGTCTGAATACAAAGCATTCTTCAAGTGTTTCGTCAGTGTGTGTGTCTACAGAGAGATGGAGATAATACGTTTCGTTACGAGTAACTGCCAATCGGTCATGTGGTATGTGTTCAATTTAAGATGAATGCATGGGTGAGTAGTGGCTCTGAGAGGACTCTTGATGACACACAGAGCTGAAAGCAAAGCCTGATTGTTTACCCTAATTGAAATATGACTCCTCGGACGTCGAGCCTTTTTGTTAGGCAGCAGTACAGGTAGAGTAGGGTTAGTCAGGGAAAATACCAGAGCTGATACCTCTGGAGGGTAACTGGTAGCTAGCAATTGTCATTCAGGTATAGAAAAAACATATTTATATTAATGTCATCAGGATTTAACACTTTCCAAGTTGAGTTGGAGTACATTTTTACAGGATGCCATTTAGACTTGACTTTACATGCCAGACTGTTTTACAATCACGGTTTAAAAAAGTTTCACGTGGTCATCTCAAGCTGTGTAAAACAAACATCCTGTTTAAACACCACATCTCAAGGTCACTCAGTTTTGTGTTTGTTAACATGGACAAACACAACCCCCACACCAGTGAGTTAGTGCTCAACAGGTAGGTTCTGCCTACCTCTGTAGGGCTAAATATAGAAAACTCTGCTCAACAAGACAGTCGTGTTTCCACTGCTAAAATATTTACAGCGACTTTGCCCAAACAAGTGAGAGTGAGAATATGAGAGCTGCCGAGCCAGATTGTTGTTGACTAGTCAGAGGAAGCCAGACAGCCGGCCCACTGAGTCCAAAGTCAAGCGGCGTAGTTTGCACTCTCGAGTCTATTGGAGGTTACATCTCATTCATCCCCTCGGTCCCCTCTTCTTCAACCCTGAGGTAATACCCAAGTGTTAGGCTAGCTCAGCCATATGTGAGCCATGCACACTTCTGAAAGCCAAACGGGCAGCCTGAAGCAATCATTGCACCCAATTCTAGTTTATAACCAGCAAGGATTTGGAACAGTTCACTCTCTGTAGTCCCTGTTGATTGGACGAAGGCAAGAGTTTATTAGGGAAGGGGGTGCCAAGAGCTTTGTCCCCCCCCCCCCTCCCTTCCTTGCCCTTCCTCTTTAACTTCAACTCCCCCTTTAACTTTCGCTCCCCCAGCTGAAGAATGCTCGTAAAACGGGTTCACCTGAACAAGCCAGTGGGAGGGTAGCTCCCTGGCCTAGTTTTGTTACCATTGTAAAATGTTAGCAAGACCTTGTTTGTGTTGTTTAGGGCCCCCTTTTATTAAAAAAAAATGCTTTGGGGGGGAGACAGCAAGGGTGAAAAAAGTTTGGTTTGTGAGATAACTGCTACCAGATGCTCTCCCTGTCTGTTATTGAGGAGAAAGAGAGGTTGGTAAAGAGGAGAAGAGAAAAGAAAGACAGTCAGTTCTGGATGAACTTCTCAAATGCTACATGGAAAAAAATCCATCTTCTCCTTGTCTGCAATTTTCTCGTCCAATGAATCTTCCATTTAAATAAATTAAAAATTAAAAAAGTGTGTTTTATTTCAGGCTAGATTATTACTTTGCAATGAAAACAACAAGGGGAGTTTGGCGTGGACAACTACAAAGTGCACATGTTCCAAAATGTCACCTTTACTGCCCTCAATGCTCCATCCCCTGTAATTGAACTGTGTCAAATGGTTGGTTGCAATTATTCCCTCCTTTGTTTACATTGTGTTCCTCTCCCTCTCTGTACATTTCCAAGATGAAACGGTTGGATGTTGGACCTATGTGGCAATGGGGTGTGGTTTCTGGGTCTGCCTGGATTGAGAGGCAGCTGTGGCTGGCATGGCGCTGCCGTTGTGAGTTGTAAGAGGATCCTTGCGTGATGTGACCGTGCAAGCAACGAGCTCTGCGTGTCTCCGGTCTTATAGTTCACCTGTAATTTAAAGGCTCCTTTCATTAAAATAAATTATCGCAAATTGCAGCGGGTGTGCAGACACTTGCTCACGGCCTAGTGCTAGACATCTTTTCCACAAATTGGAATTTCTACTTCATTGCAGCCTTGAGTTCAAAGAAAAGTCAAGTTGTGAATGAAAGACTTCAACGCCATCGTTAATGGCTCCAGACTTTCTACAGCATGTCAACACTGGCAAGGCATGTGTCAGATAATTTAGTACTGTCCATTTTTTCCTACAACACTCATTCCTTAATTGGACTGATTTTTTTTCTCTCCTTTCTGAATAAAGTGGAAAATGTTCCCTGCTCCTCGCTCTGCCGGGTGACGTCAGCCCTGAGCGTGTGGCTTGTTGTTAAGGCAACAATCCAATAAAAAGGTTGCCTCCTGACGGTGCCACATCATCTGAAGTTTGCACCAATGCATTATTTTGTATACCAAATAGCAGTCACAAATATTGGAAATTAGTCCGCTCCAATATTTTGTATGTAGGTGGTTCCAATTTTGGCAAGTGACCGACATGTTTCCATTCGTCTTGTTTCTCGTGGTGCTCATACGCTCATTTGATTGCCAATGCCATCCTGGAACAAGTGATTCTATAGATTCATACTGTGGTATGACTATAATAGGAGACGTTAAGGTCCCTGTTCAATTTGCACCACCGTCTGTATTACCCTGTTCCATGTGGCTCCCCTTATATAGGGCAATTTATGAGTTTGAATTTAAATAGAAATGGCAGAGTTTGACACTTACGGGGGCCAAACACACAGTAATAAGATCAGTATAAGTGTGTTTTGCCGCAGTGTGGATGAAGTCATCTCGCATGCTTTTGAAGGATTCAATGAATTTCCTTTGACGGACAAGGAAAGTATAGTAGTCATAAGTGTTGTAAGGTTTTCAATACTTACAATTGTATATTAAAAAAACTCAATCTTGAAGAGGTAAACAGTATGTTATGATTGTGTAGTTGTTGTTGAACGGTACAATCTATGTACTAGTTAAGCTTTATAAAGGATGCACAATTAGTTTGGTAATAATTTTGATCGAGATTTGATCTTGACTTAGTACAAAAGTTATGCTTTAGGTTTAATTTAACAACTTATCAAAAATGTGAAGAATTAGACAAGTAATGTACTGCGGGCTGCAATACAGTTGCACAGAAATGCACTATTATCAAACACTCTAGAGTCTAAATAAAAAACGTAATAGAAACTGATATCTCTTCGGCTTTAGTTTTCAAATAAAACGGGTATTCTTACCAGTGACGCCTATCAATATTATTACATTACATGTTACTTGTTGGACGCTTTTATTCAAAGCGACTTACATTCTTTCTCAATACTGTGGGAAATCCCCACAGGAGCAACTTGGGGTGAAGTGTCTTGGCCAGGGACACAACGACATGCTGACTGCAGTGGGGTTTGAACCTGTGCCACAGCCACTTTGTTTCTGCTTCCCGACAAATACACTTAGTTATGTGATTTGGTTTTGTTGACCATGAACTTTTTTTCTTGGCGTGTGAAAACAAATGATGCACTTTGAATCAAAGGGCGGCGTGTGTCAGCTCGAACAGCATGACTCGTCCTTTGCCCGCTGCCTTACAGTGTGAGCGACTTGATTAGCAGTGCAGGCTTAATCACTCAGCAGATGGGAACTGGGTGCAGTGGGAGCAAGACACAAACAAACCCACTGTTGGATTATGGCGTGTGTGTCAGGTCACTTCTGATTCAGATTCCTGAGTGTTATGATACAAGGCCAGCAGCGCTCCTCATTTATTTTTCTCCCATTCTCCTTCTCTGTGTGTCTTTCAGCACTTGGTACTTGTGACCCCTGTATCCAGCCTGTCCTCATAAGTCATTTAAACAAGCTTTTAATAGTGTTAACCTGAACTGAGCGCCATGTGGTGGGCAGAACGTGTTGCAGGCTCTGTCCGGCATTGTAGATGAAGACGTAAACAGAAGGAAAACTAAAGAGTAGTATATTACACCTTATCAAGTGTACAAGGATTAGTTCAATACATTTTGACTCATTATATATAATCAATCAGTAATTCTGTGTGTTTCACTAGGATACAAAAATAACAAAAACGGTCTCTTCTTGTGCGTTGATCTCGTGATTCTCAGATTTTGAGTTAAGTTGTTTTGTTTTTTGTTGGGCCACACTTAGTTGTTTTTCACCATGGGATAAAAGAAAGCAAGTATTGATATTTTTCCCGAAAAGCATGGCTGCGAAGACAAAAAAACCCAGTCCCGCTCGGCTCTCCGTTACCCCTCGTACCTCTTTTCTGGAATCTTTTTTCACCTAGGCTCTGTCAACACGTGAAACTGGCCAGTTGAAGGAAAGGAAAAGCAGTAGTAAAGGGAAAAATGGGAGATGGGGGGGGGGGGGTGCAGTTGTGAAACTGGCGTCAGACCATCTTTTGAGTGGAATTCTTTGCGGAGGTTAAAGTTCAGGCGCTGCAGCGTGGCGCTGTGATTGGCTGAGGAAAGGTGAAATGAAAACCACAGTAAACTTTTGACCCCGGCGCAGGAGCTCTGCAGGAACGCCCAGCCCAGCTCTGGCGTGGTGGAACAGAGCCCGCTCTCTTCCTGTGTTTACTCCACCAATCCAACAGGGACGGTGGGGAGAGGGGGAGGAGGAGGAAGGGGGAGGGAGCACAGAGAGAGAGAGAGAGAGAGGGAGGAGGGAGGAAGGGAAGAGGGAAAATCGTCAGAGCTGCGCTGCAGTCTGAAAATGAAATGAATATCTGTTTTTTTACACAGTGGAAACGTGTGCACAAACACTGTTTCTAAAAAGTTAAAACCAGGCAGTGTTTCTTCAAATCAACGTGACATCATTAAGAATATTTTCCTAAATGTAATTACAGTGTTGACATATCTTCACTCTGAATTATCTGAGGCTACATGAGATTTCTCTTCTCCCTTCATCTCCATCAGCTGCTAAAGATGCAAATGTTATCAGAAGGGCCAATATGGCGGCCGAGCAGGCCTTGTCGCTCTGGCTCTCCAGATAAAAGGCGGTTTAAAGGCCTGATTAATGATCTAATTTCCATAATATTAGCCTTGTGCGATCACAGCCGCCTGCATTTTGTTTGGCCGCTGTGGTCTTTCTGCTGGACGATGGTGTCTCCTCTCTTATCTCCTCGCTTTATACAGCAACATGTCAAGCTTATGGAAAATGAAGAGTGTTGTTGGAGATTTAGCTGGTTGGATATATGCCGGCGTGCGACCTTGTCTGGTCCTTTTGGTTCTTTGTCCGTATTAATGATGGATAGTTGTAAGAGATGCATGCGTGAAAAACACACACACACACAGTGGAATCTGCCATCTCTTTGTTTCCACCTTCATTTATTTTCCCTGGTTTTTCTACACCATGCAGTTTGTGTGAGAATAATGGGGAGATGCACACACAGCTCAGATGTGTGTGTGTGTGTGTGTGTTGTGTGCTGGGCATGGGTGGGGGATGTTTTTTTATAGGAAAAAGCAATACATATGAAGGCAGTTCCTCTCTGCTTTGAAATATCTTCTCCCCCCTCACCACATTCATCTATGGGCATCATGTACACGACAAGTTTGAGGAAAAGCCACAAAGACAAATAAATGTTCTGATTTGTTTTTATGTGCCCTTGTAAAATTATTTTACGTGACATTTTCTAACATGATTTACGTCAACAATGTTTTTTGCAAATGTGTCGCAGATGAGCTAAGCAGTGTTAACTTTTTGGGACATTTCTGTCTCATTTCATTTCTTTAATCTACAAAGATTTCGTGTGACTAATATTATTAGATTAGGGAACTGTTTAAATGTTAAGGACAGTTTAGGTCTTGATTGAACAATCAAGCCAAATTCCATACTGAGTTATGCACCTTACTTGTGCTTTTCTGAAAAGCTTCACACACTTCAATGAGCTTTGGAAAGTGTGCTTCACTGCCTGCTTTCCAAACTCCACCTCCCTCGTTTTTCGTTTGCGTCACCACCATGGTTTTTGAAAGGTGCGCTTTATTCCACTGTGAGCTGCTCCTTGTGTGACTTTAACTCCGACTCGTTCAGGCCTTTCATTCGAGAAACTTATTTAAGCGAGTTAATTTGGTAAATTAAACAAGTTTGGCTTTGTATTTGTTTTTATTTATGGCAGTGCCAATTTGCAACCCTTGCATGGTTTGAATGGATGGTCACATTATAGCTGCAGAGGAATAAAGAGGCAGAAACATCTTGTTCCACCACCAGACACGCTACAGACAAAGCCTGTGTTTTCGTCTTGTTTTTAAGCCTCGCTGGAATTTCACAGCTGCCTCAGCACCTAAATGGAGTCTTTCTCTGAACAATTTACAGCTTCCCTTTTTTCTAAATAAACACTTATACACACATGCTTGACATATGTTCTTTTCATCCCCATCCCTGAATCGCATTGTGTGGTGCCACTCTCCTCTTTAATACGCCATCCTGGCTTCAGTTGAGTCGCTCTAGCCCATGTTTCATTGAAATCACGTGTAATATTGGCAATGTTCACCAACAAAGGGGCATTTGACTCTATGCAAAAATCTTTGCTGCAGGAAGTTATCCTTTTTCAAAATTAAGTGGGAATCCCCAAACTGTCAAGATGATGGATGGTTGCTAAACAAAGTGAAATATGTTTCTTAATTATATGAAGCCAAACCAGTAATGTCCTCTATGGTTCCTTTGTTTTTCCTTCCATCATGCAAGGGTAAAATAATGAATCGCTTAAAGTTCACCAGTTTCAAACACTAAAAGTGCTGTTGCAATGCTCATTTTCTAACTTATTCCTTAACTTACAAGACCTTCTGATTACAAATGTTACGTTGCTTTCATTGTCTGTTCGTCCAGAATGAAAACAGAATGATGGAGCTACATTTGAATTCATTCAATTTTCACTCAAAACTATTTGATGAATATTTCTAGGTGCCCATAAATCCATCTTGAAAAGGTTTGGATTTATTTACATTAAAGGTCCCATGTCATGGCCATTTCTACTGATCATAATTCCATTGTTGAGGCAGGGCTCGACATTAAGGACTGCCCGATGGCCCGGGGCCATCTAGTATTTACCTCGGGCAATGAAGCCTTACCTGCTGGTTGCCCGATCGGGCAATCTATTATGCCAGTATCATGCAGCTCGCGGATCAGTAATGAGTGACCCCCCGACAGTAAAACTAAACATATCTAGAACTAGTTTAGGTAGTTTGAGAGGTAATTAAAATAGCTACGTGTGATATTCTAACCTGAAGTGTGTGTTTTGTCCGCTCACCGCTGCATGTGATCATGCAGAGCTGCGTGTCGACTCGTCAGCAGCAGCTGATCTCTCTCTCCCGTCAGATTAGACTTCACTCGCGTTTATGTCCATATCGATCAGATCTATCTAGTTCTAGCTAATGATAGGACTACCTGCTTATTAAAAGACACCTAAACAATAAGTGTCGCTATGCAACCGGGTGAGGCCACAAAGTATAGCGCAGCATTATGCATTTGTTTACATGCCCACCGGAACCCCGAGGCATTACCAACAGATCAACGCACAATCAACCCATAGGACATCTCTTTCTCCACATTAAGTGTTAGACATTAGAATTGACTCTTCTTGTCGGTCACATACTATTCTTGTCTGTCACATAAGTGGTGCAACTGAAGCGGTATTGCGCTAAAGGGAAATTATTTTGACCGAAGAGATTTAGATTTGTCGACGAACGGGAACTCTGACGTCGCCATTTTGTGTGCTTCGCGGATGCGCTCGGCTCCTCTCGACTGCTGCTCGGGTCTGCTCGGTCAGCTTCCGGATGAGGAGGCATTCGTTCGACCAACTTACAGTAGATAACATTACAAACGTGAAATTAAGAATAAAATTGAAATTGTACAATATAATATTGTGGTGGTTCATCTTATAATTCAGTCTAGAGAATGCACCAGACAGCATCTAAGACCTGCAAAAATCTAAATGTTCTAGGGGGAGGCCCCCCAAACCCTTCGTACCATTTCGTCCGCGCGCATTTTTCAGGGCAATCTCTATTGGGCTCAGGGCCATCTGTAAATTAGCTTAGATGGCCCACAGGGCCATCTCCCAAAATCCTTAATGTCATGCACTGGTTGAGGTATACTAAAATAGATTTATACTGTGCAATTTTCCAAACTCACATTGGTTTCTCATACAGCATCTCTGTAAAGTATGTGTATTCACCGTTATTCACTCTCTGTCCTAAACGGCTTGTTGGAGCTCCTGCCCCCCCTCCCTGTGAGCCCAGTGTGCTCTGATTGGTTGGGACGTTGAGAGGCTTGTTGCTGCGATCTGCTGCGAGGAGCAGCAAGCAGCCTCTCGTCGATACAGCGAGAACAAGCGAAATTCATCCTGAGCACACACAAACACTCGTGGCTTGATATTTAGTAAGAAAAAGGTTTATAACGCTGTGAGAATGGGTCTGCGGAGAGCATTTATCCGCGATCCCAACTTAGTAGCCTGAAAAACGTTTACCCATTTAAACAGTCGTGGTAGATACCTTGTTTGTTTTAAACATCATAAATACACAAACAACAATGAATACTTACAGGTTGTGTACCCGAATCTCCCGCTGGTCCAAACAAAGTAGGAACAGCATCGTTCTTCAGTGCCCTACGCTGTACATATCCGGCATGAATCGCTGAAAGGTTTGGGAAGCTTTGTTTCGTGAAAGGCTGGCAGAGGGTGTGGCCTCTGGGTATCCCCACGTCAGAGTACCCAGGAAGAAAACATTGGAAAATGAGAAATCTCCAACGAGGTGTTTTGGGGAGGTCTTTTCTGTGTTAGAGTTTTACTCCCTACAGGGTGTACTTTGAGGGTTTTTGACTCTGCAGACCGTTTACATGCATAAAAACCTTCATGACACCCAAGGGGACGGGTAATAAGCGGTAAAGCATGACATGGGACCTTTACAAAAGGTGCTCCTTGACAACTAGGAGTCAATTATTAAGTGCAAAATGACAACAAGCTTTTTATACATCAAACTAATCTGTAATGTGTTTGTCAAAAGTTTGTTTTTACGATCGAACCAATCTAAAGTGTGCGGGACTGTTGATAATTTCTCAAAACCCATGATATTTCTTTGAATGTGAAGGATTTTACACTTTATTCATATAGTAGACTATTGTTTTATATGTTAAATAGTGACATGTATATAGGTTTCTTCATTTTTGCGTTACTAATTCTAATTTATTAATGAATGAAGTCTGAAGTCTCCACATTTAGATGTTGAGTCTGGGGTCTGCGTGAGATCCAGTTGCACGCAGCCCAGCGGCTGGCTGTATGCTCAGCAGGAGGCGGAGAAGTTCTTTGAAGCAAAACAGGAAGTCATTCTCTCCTCTTGTTTCTTTTTTGCTCTTGATGTCACAAATTCAAGTGGACACCTTTTTGTTACTTTATTACCATGTCTGTAGGTCTTTTGGTGTTTTTGAGTGTGTGTGAGTGCAGTAATGATACTAAATGCTTTTAGTAGCTCTTGTCTGCCTTGATTTTGAAAAGAATGTCACTTTTTTTTGCAGTATATTCCTAAAAAACTGAAGCTATTTAACCAACTCTCTGTTACACACATTCATAGTAAAGAACGTTTGGGCACATGTGCTTTGGCTGTGTAGGGATCTTTAGTTGTGTATGTGTGCCCCATTCTGTCTGATCTTTGTTTTGGGTTGGCCAGTGTTTATTGTTGGGCCTGCCACTCATTGTCTCAGGGAGATCAAGTTGCCGGTTTTATTTCAGGCGGAGCAGGCATGTCCTCTCCACTATTCTGGTCCTGACTGACTGACACTGCTGCCATTATGGCCATCAGCCAAACTCCTTTGTGTCCAAATAATTCTCTTTTTACAATAGTGACTGAAGTGTTTTGATTCTACAGAAAATGCAGTGTCATTCACTACCAGAAGTGTTTACCTAAGTAATCTCATCAGCATCTTATCTGTTAGAGAACAGGCTGTTGGAGATCCCCATTGGCTCTCTTGCTGATAGTTGTTAGGCACACACAAAAAACAACACTCCTCAAGGAGCCTCATATAGTCCATTCAAACACATTCAGCTTTTTCAAGCAAAGAGTCCTTTTAGGCCCCGTCCGTTCGGCTCAAGAAACCTGTCCGTCCACACGAGACAGCTGGAAACCGCTGGAGGCGCTGTAGTACATATGCTGGGCCTGTAAGTGGCGCTGTACTTCCGCCACAAAATACACCAAAAGCAGCGAATAAGACCCCCCGAGCATGGTTGCCATGGTTGCCTGGTTGCCCTTCTGGTTATTCTCCGCAGTGGATTTAGTAACATGTAGTTCATGTAGTTCTCCATGTCCACTTGTTGCTGATGGTTGTGGTAGAGGAGCTATAGATTTTGCACTAACATCTGTATCATGGTCAGTAGCGTCTGGAGCACGAACGCAACCCTGTGATCTGCTGTTGTTGTTGGCGAAACGCATCAGCAATGACGCAGGGGTGAGCAGGAGAAGTGGGGAGAGGCAGGGCTATGGCGTCATCAATTCAGGAAATGATCGTATAGGGTTGACCACAATATATTGCTATACCGTCTAGAAAACTGGGTGGGAGTTTCAGCAACAGCTCTGAATTGGTTTAGTTCCTACTTAAAGGACAGACAAACTTTGTCTTAATAGGCAATTACAAATCAACCATGACAACTATGTCATGCGGGGTTCCTCAAGGCTCCATCTTAGGACCTTTGCTTTTTAATATCTATATGCTACCACTGGCTCAAATTATTAAAAACAGTGATCTAAGCTATCATATCTATGCAGACAACACCCAGATTTATTTTAAAATTACACCGGGAGACTACTCTCCGATTAGAACACAGAGCAAGTGCATTGAGCACATCAATGACTGGATGACTCAGAACTTTCTCCAATTGAACAAACAAAAAACTGAGATCATTGTTTTTGGAGCAAAGAAGGACCGATTAAAAGTAATCGCAGAGCTTCAGTCGGCAGACTACAAAGTAACTCATAAAGCTAGAAATCTAGGTGTAGTGATGGACTCAGACCTGAATTTTAACAGTCTCATTACAACAGTTATTAGGTCTGCATCACCTGAAGAACATATCTAGGATTTAAAAAAACTAATGTCACAACAGGACTTAGAAAAGCTTGTCCATGCATTCATCTTCAGTAGACTCGACTACTGTAATAGTGTCTTCACAGGGCTCACAAAAAATTCCATCAGAAAGCTGCAGCTGATTCAGAACGCTGCTGCTCGAGTCCTCACAATCACTAAAAGAGTGGATCACATCAGTCCGGTTCTGAAGTCTTTACACTGGCTTCCAGTCGACCAAAGAATTGATTTTAAAATTGCTAGTTTTTAAATCACTAAATGGTTTAGGACCGAGGTATATAAACGATCTCCTGCATAACTATGAACCATCCAGGAGTCTCAGGTCCTCTGGGTTGGGCCTGCTCTCTGTTCCAAGAATAAGAACTAAACATGGAAAAGCAGCTTTTAGCTATTATGCCCCAACAATCTGAAACAAACTTCCCGAATTGTGCACGTCCGCTGAAACACTTCCTATTTTCAAATCCAGACTAAAAACATATCTCTTTGCCGCTGCTTTTAATTGAGCTGTTCATACTCACACACACTGCAGTATGCCTTTTATTCATGTATTCTGTACCTGCTGTGTTTATTTCTTTATTTCATTATCTTTGCTTTTTTATGCCTGTTTTTAAATGCCATTTAATAATGTGTTTATGCTGTATTTATTCTTAAATGTCTTTTGTTTTTATTTTGTAAAGCACTTTGAATTGTCGCGTGCTGAAAGGTGCTATATAAATAAAGCTATTTTACCTCTACATTTATATAGCAGAACCCAGATGTGGCGCAGCGGATTGGAGGTGGGGCTTAAGACGATTATAAGTGCACATGCTTTGGGCCCAGATCCCTGGAAGATCCTGGTATTTTTGTACCCAATAGTAAGGACATGTTTTAATCATGTGCCACTACCTGCGGGTTTGGAGTCCCGTTCCGCATCAAATGCAAAAACATATGCAATATTTTAATCTAAATTAAGAGTCTTTGTATGACTAAACAGGTAACAACTCCAGACTATTTCAGGCCAAGAACTAATTCTTTATTTACGCTGTGATAGACTTCCTCCTTGGTGATAAACAAGATAAAACGATTATTAATTCTCAACATTAGGAGATAACATAATTGCTTGATATTTTGAAACTCTTACTTAATCTTCAGTATACTTGCCTGCCGTAAATCTCTCTGAGCAGCAGGTGCCCCTCATTTCCACTTCTCAGGAGTAATGTGTAAGAAGGCTCATCGATCCTCATTTGCCCGTCATTACTCAGTGCACTCAACACCGAGACTGTCTGAAATCATTTCCTCCTTCACTCATTCAGTACTCTCTAAATGACACATACTTAATAGTTAGGCGAGCATTTAAATTGAATTCTGGCGATCGCTGATCATTTTTGCATTATCACTGAGAGGTGTAGAGTTGCATGACTGTAATTTTATAGATTCTGACACTCATTTGTGAAATTGTAGACCAAAACCCAAATGGCTGACAGTAAATATAGTGTATAACATAATAAATAGGGAGTGTTTTCAGACACAGCTTGAAAGATACATGCTAGCCTTCCAGGTAAAACAAACAGCCCATAACTTCACTTCTCACTCCTACAATTATTCTACTCAACTCATTTTGTAATGCTTTAAATTGGAGTACTTCTAAATAAAAACGTTGTGAAAAGCAGAATTTTTTACATTAGATTGGATTTACTTTATCGATCACAATAAAAAGCATTGCACATGAGTTAAAAGTAAAACGAATAGAAATTAAACAAACATTACATGTATGTACATATCAACAGTAGAAAAGGCATATCTGTGTAGAGTATCTCAATTGAATACAAATAATAAATATACAGAATAAGTTAGAATACAATAAAATTAACCAAACAATTGCTAACAAAATGTAAAAGTAGCTAAATGAAGCTCAGCGCAAGTTCTTTCAGGAAGACTGGTATACATTCAGCCCGCAGCTGCTTATAATCAGCTCATCACGGGCATTGTCCTTAACCTATTACATTCACCTCATTCTCCAGCAGCCAATCACTGTGCTGCAGCCAAACTTTAAAATGGTTCTCCTCTCTCCTGCAGTCAGCTGTGATTTCAGGTGTTCATGCTGCCGCCCGCCTCCTCCCCATCCACCTCCTTTCATCATATCCAGTGCCAGGAGAGCTAATCCAAAGACCTCATCACACCTCCTCTTCATCCCATCCAGGGGCGGATCTAGACAAATATTCATAGGGTGGCAGGAGATTTTGAGGGGTGGCATCCCCTGGCAGAAGTATATGCTGATTTAATCGCAGTCATATCAATTAATGTTAACTTGGAAAGCCACAATATTAATATTTTAACTCAATAACATAGGTGACATTATTGTGGCACATCAGTAAAGCCTTAAATAGAAATATATTTATATATTTATTTAGCATATTGTTTATTATATTATAACTTAGTACTTTTTTAGCATATTGTTGTGTTGTTTGTTTATTATAACTTAGTACTTTTTTAATGCATTTAAGATATGCAACACTAAGCTGTCTGTGGCTCTTTCCTGCTGTAACGCTGCAAATTTCCCCTCTGTGGAACTAATAAAGGTATTCTGATTCTGATATAAGGTGGCAGACATCATTTAATGAATTTTAACTGAACAATAACTGAATGAGTTTGTTTCACTCTTAGACCAGCAGGGGTACCAAATCTATGAAGACTGCTGCAGTACATTAATTAACTGTCTCATCGATGTTTGTCTGAATTAATATAATATTAACAATCATATTATTCCAATCAGCTGTCAATCACTGTTATAATTCACATATTCATTTATTATTGAAAAACTATATTTTTTTGGAGGAGTTAATGATGAATGTTCCTCAAGATGCTTGCTCACCCTCCTATATCAAAATTCAAAAGATTCAAAGGAGAACAGTTCAGCGCCCCACGACTTTACTGCAAACAGTTACAACCTTGACTTTACATCAGAAAGAACAAACATTAAAGAAGTGACTAACTGCATCAGTTAGGGTTAAAAAAAAACGTATATTCAGCTAAAACATAAACATCGCTGCAGTTATTATCCAGTGGAAAGTCCTTACCTACTGGCCTAGTTAAATCAAAGTGGTTACTTTTCTTTGGCTGGGCAGTGTAAACTTTTACGTCTTATTTGACTTTCTCAGGACATAAAACTGTTTTTTGGGGGCAGACCCCCACAAAGAAAAAAATATATATACACACATACAAGGTCATCATCTTAACAGTTTTTTATGCTCGAATCATCCGTGAGCAGAGCTCAAGTTAGCATGCCTATTACAGCTGAATGCGGCGATTACCATGTTGTTCAGCAAAACGCCTCTCAAACTTATTAAGATCTAAAGCTTTAGTGCGTTTTGATTCAATGCTAAGTACAGCCAAACTTCACAGTCTCTTCTCTGTCATTGTAGACCGCAAATACCTCATTCCTTCCATGTACTTGAGTCCGAATGCTTCTCGTTTTGCGCTGTCCCCCTGTTCAAATGAAATCTCTGCCAATCATATTTCGAAGCTCGCGCCAGGGCCGGGGGAGGGGTTACAAGACTCGCGTCTTGTGCTGCATTCACTTGCACTCGGACATTAGAGATTTTCTCTCATAAATGTCCGATGAGCCACAACTTTTCTTTCAAAACAAAGATGCCAGCTGGGGTGGGAAGGCTATTTTTTAGGGTGGCAGTTAACACCCCATGCCACCCCGGTAGATCCGCCCCTGATCCCATCTCCTCATCAAATCCAGATCTTCAGCATCATCACCGGTGTCTAGACCCCGGGGGGTTCCCTATATGCTTACGGCTGCATTTCCCCCTTTAGATATACCATTTCAGGATCGGGGTCTAATCGCCAAAGACTTAACATTTATCATATGACATGTGTCAATAAATGTTCTTTAAACAAAATGAAGTATCTCCTGATTGAAATGTATACATTATATGAGTGTGCTAAGTAGTAGCAGTTTTAAAATACAATGAGGAATCAGTATATATCACACTTTAGTTTTTTATTACAATACAACGTAAAAAACAAAGTAGATTACTGTCAAATATGTCAATGTCAAATATCCATTGCCACCAGTATCTACATTTTTTCCAATGGATACCCAGCACTATTTATGTCGTGCACCGTGTCCACTCTTCTCCCCTCCCCCTCCCCTCCCAGTTCTCCCACCTCCTCCCCCTCTTTATTCTACTCAATCTGCCTTGACTCCTCCTCCTGCTGCGGACCATATTCACACCATATATCCCCCGGTTTGAATTACATTTCCCTTCCAGAAGTTACTGCTGTGTATTTGTTCATGTGTCAATAAACAAGGACACAAAACACAGGAGTTCACACAGTTTAACAATTGTATTGGATAAGATGCCCATATATTATTATTACACACTGCTTTCTCACCCTAGTTTCTGTGAATTGGTGATTTGCTGTTGTAGCGTTTGTAAGAGGCGATTCAGAATTATTAAGCTGTGTTTGGACAGTTGACAGACAGGGAACGCTTTTCTCTCTTTCTCTGCGATAAATTATTCAGCTGCAGCATTAGCTCAGTAGCAGCTTGACGTTCAGGCCTGATGTGATCAGTGGTCTGTGATGGAGGAACACACACACACACACACTCACACACGATGGGCAGTAGGATGCAGGCTTGCAGCTACTGTGGTTATTGTGAGTTAGACTGTTTTATTAGAAACTATTAAGGCTACCAATAAATGCTAGTGTGTTTTTTTGTTTAACATTTAACACCAATTGAGGAGGTTTCTTTCATTAAAGCCATGCAAAATTGTAGCTGTATTATGAGCAATTTGAGTGTGATTTATTATTAGATTTTCATTAGGAGAGAACATGTGACAGGCTTGTGACAGGGAGGATGGTGCTAAAGGTCACTGGTTTTGGGATCAGTTTGTACCCAAACACTGAAAGCCAGGCCACACTTTCTGTTGGGACCATATGACGCGTCCCTTGATATGAAAATGTGGCTAGAAAAATGAAAGTAAACCATTTAAATCCTGAAATTTGAGTGTGACATTGTAAAATAGATGATAGTGGCCAGCTCAAGAGAGATTCCTTTATGTTGCTTTGATTACAGCTTATCCAATTGCTCGGATGCGAAAACAACAAACCCCCAGAGGGCCTTCTCTACTGTGATTATGAATAGCATTATAAGTGCTGAAGGTTATGGAAGCTTTGACATAATACTTAATATCGCATGTCTGACATCTCAACGTTTTGAAAGCAGTGTATATGTTCTAATTGTAGGATAAAGAGGAGACATAACCATTTTTTTTACTATAAATAATGACCAAGCAACACATAAAACATTAGTCATGTGTTCAGTAAGGATAGCTTATTGGCCCATCAGGATATAAATTAAGAGTTAGCCACCACCTGATAATTGTGTAGGGATTTCTGGCCGTTTTGGGGATAGATTAATAATTGCCACACTTTGTTGTTCTCTTAATACTGAGGACAAACGCTTGTGTAAGCCTCTGATGGCCAGCAGCTAATATCAATCAAGGTGTGCGAGTACGATCCAGGCGACAGGGGTCTAGCCTGATAAACAGAATATGTAAATAGGGTGGATCAGTGGCAACATTTCCAGGAAAGGGAAGTGATGACGCAGTGGAACGGGCTGAGGGGAGGACGCAAACAGGATGCTATCTGCAGTGGCTTCCTGTGCATTTTTAGAAATCAGTTTTTTTTTTTTCATGATTTTCTGTGAAAGCTAAACATAAAAATGGCAGTGCCATTATGGAGTCACGTTAAGACTTTCAGAGTTCATGACCTTTCCATTTTCTCTTTCCAGGAGATGTTAAGACATTGAAGCGACACTAGACCCTGAATGGAGCTTGTCTGGGGCTTCTACTGGTCAAGGTGAGCATGATGTATAACTTAAAGAAAAACACCAGTGGCGAACCGTCAGGGCCTTCAAGGTATTCAGGAAATACCCTGGAACACTCAGATAAAACAAACAAAAAATCGATTTTATTATATAAATAAAATTAGTGGTGCACGATAATTATCGGCCCGATATTAGGAATGATGACGTCATCCCGATAAACCCGATAAAAGTATTAATAGCCCCGATAATATACAATATATTTTTTGGGTAAAAAAAAAGAAACAAATACTGCGGTGTGGGTGGATTGGGATGAGGGGCGCTTGTTTTTCACTCGGCTCCTCCCGTTTTGCCAGTACTGTGGTATTAGTGGTTTAGGAAGAGGGGAGTTCTTCACAAATCCAGCGCTCCCTAACTCATGCCTGGCTGTGACGTAAATGGTGTGCGGCCGTGAAGCCAGGACAGTAAACAAACACGTCGTCGGTAGTATGGGACTATTTCAAAGTTTCAGAGTTAGATAGTTCGCTTGCTATTTGTATTAACAAATGCAGAAGTTCCACGAGGAGGGAAAAAGGCAACGAGCTATAATACTTCCAACCTGATTAGTCACCTGAAACATCGCCATCGCTACGATGGTGTGTTAAAAGCGTACGAAGACGCCTGCGCTGCTAACCCAGCAGCGAATCCAAAGCCAGCTGCAAAGGCACGGGGGCTTTTACCTATCGACGAGGCTTTTGAAAAAGGCAAGAAGTTTGCCAGATTTGTTTGGGAAAATAAATATGGTCACTTTGAAGAGTCAAAACTGTTCTTGGCTTTGTTTTGTTCATAGTAGTAATGCTCATGTCATTTGCTCACTACTAGTCTTTTTTGTACCACCAGGTGTGCAAAAACTACAGGTACATTTAATATATATATATATATTATATTATTATCGGTTATCGGTATCGGTCTTGAGAAGCAGGAAGTTATCGGTATCGGTTTCAAAAAACCAATATCGTGCATCCCTAAATAAAATGTATATAAAATGAATAAATGAGAATGGTATCTGTGTTGTTGATCTGTAACCAGTGTTGGGACGATAGCGTTACAAACAAACGCGTTACTGTAACGCAACTACCTTTTGCGGTAACTAATAACGTTACTAGTTACCTATTCCCATTCAGTAACGCCGTTATAGTTACTGTGATTTAAATGGGTTACATTATATGATCCAACTGAACCGAATCTCCCTGCGGATGTAATTTACAGGCAAATACAGTGATGTCCTCTCACAGTACCATGGAAAAGTGAAAGTGACCAGAGAGGAGTGATGATTGGTTAACGCGGGATAACATTTCAGGGTAAGCCAATCAGAGACAGAGTTGGGCGGGTCTTGCCTTATGGGGAAAATACAGACACACAAACACTAGAGGCTTGTTTGAGACAAGCGAGACCTGCGCAGTTGCGATCAACGGCTTGCTAGTGCGTTGCATGATGGTTAGTCATTTTGTCCGACTTGCTCTGAGACGTTGAAATCTCGCGGGACAAAGACGCCCGCAGCCTTGACAGCGAGGCGCGGCGAGGCGGCGCAGTTCCTCTCCACAGGCTGCGGAAGCAAAATGCTTGATGGGAAACGACTCGCTGGTATCTCGAGCTGAGCGCTCATTGGTGGTTTTTACCCCGTGCTGCTGATGAAACTCTCCAATTGGCTCGGCAAAAGTTTGTTGTTGTTTTGTGTCAGTTTTACGTCACCACATCCATTCCCATTTTTCATCATTGTTCCACAATGTTTATCATCATGAAATTAATATCTATATATTTTATACTATACTTGCACTGCTTACCGTTTTCATACTTTATATAACGTCTCATGTAGGCGAGCCTCCAGAGCAAGTCGGACAAAATGACTAACGGAGCGTCCACACAGCAGCGTGCGTTGACGCTTGGAGGTGGGCGTATCTGAAGCTTGGGGATTTTTTGCGAGCGACACGACCAACAACCAATCACATGAATCTCCCGCCCCCGACATACAAAGCAATAGCAATGTTAAAACGAAGTAAACTGGATATAAAATCCCCAAACAGGCGAAAACCTACCAGTTTCACCCACTGTCTCTGCCTCCTCCCTCCATGCCTCGCTCCTCCGGTTTGTATCCCGGTAGATCAACAGAGACTGATCATACAGCACCGGGTGATTCACTATCGCTACAATGAATTTTCCCTCAATTTGTTTGAATATGAGGAAATGACCTGCGCAGTCTCTCCCAGCATACACGCGGTTTGATTGGCTAGCGATTGTACTGGCAGATTTGAATAAACGGGATTTCATTGGCTGACGCCTCCGTCGAGGCGTCAAAAGTTGAACATTGCTCAACTTTTGACGCCAGCTACGCCAGCAACGCTCCACGTCGCTTCCCAAAATGCAGTTCGGCTAAAAGTGACGTCCCCCCATTCAAAGTGAATGGGCAGAAGCGTTGGAAGCTTCAACGCACGCCGCTGTGTGGACGGGCCGTAACCATCATGCAACGCACTAGGAAGACGTTGATCGCAACTGCGCAGGTCTCGCTTGTCTCAAACAAGCCTACTTGCTAACACACACATACACGGCAACGCCCACCACCACCAACACACACACACACACACACACACACACACACAATGGCAGATGCAAGTATCAGCGAGAGCAGCAGCGCATTTACAACTTGGAGATATAACCACTATTTTCAATTTGTGGGGATAAAGGACGCAACAAATATTACGGTCAAATGTAAACTGTGCAGGACAGAAAGCATTGTCCACTTGATTGTTGAGGCTACAATAAAGATGCCTGTCAAAATGTCTAAACATATCTTTTGTGTTTTATTGTTCCACTACATTTCATAATGATAATTGCTACAATGATGGGGAGTTGTCTTTTCTCTTACGGTGCCACCGAACAACACAAAAACTTGTATTTTTATTGTTATTATTTTTAAAGTAAAGTAATTTGTTACTAGTTACTTTTATAATTTAGTAACTAATAAAGTAACCAGTTACTTTATTGAGAGCAGTAACTATAACTATTACTAGTTACTTTTTAAAAGTAACTTGCCCAACACTGAATATTACAGTGTTACATTGATTTGTTTGTCCTTCTCGGACCATGCTACGCATTTCAGTGGTTTTGTGTTAGAAAAGAAAGCAACCAATCAGATCTTGTTCTGGGTCTCTGGGTAGAATATCCTTCACCAAGGTATTCTATATCCTTGATATCGGGCCTTCTATCCTCTAGAGCAGGGGTGCCCAACCAGTCGATCGCGATCGACCGATCGATCGCGGGGAGATTCCCAGTCGATCGCGAGATGTGTCTAAAAATAGAACAACAACATTCTGTTTTATCGTTAATAGGCGCATTCACACTGCGGTACTTTTCCCACAAAGGTTCATGTGAACTCTTTAGTTCGCATGAACTAAGTACAGATCGCGTTCACACTGGAAAAAGTCCCTGGGGGTGGATTAGGCAAATGAAGCCGCTTCTTCTTCTTCTGCTTTGGGTTTACTGGCAGGCCGCAAACCACTTCACGGCGTATACTGCCACCCGGAGTCCCCGGCCGGAAGTCCCCGAAGTTAGGGACTGGCTTCTACTGAAGCCTTCCGAGTAAATCGCCAGAACGCCGACACCTCCTCATCTCCACCGCTCCCATGTTTTATTTTGTATTGTCATAAGTTAGTCTCTCTGCGTTTCTGCGCTGGGCTAATGCTAATGCTAATAATCAATCAATCAATCAATCAATCAATGTTTATTTATATAGCCCAATATCACAAATGTTACATTTGTCTCAGTGGACTTTACAGTTTGTACAAAATATCAGTATGACAATACGACACCCTCTGTCCTTAGACCCTCACATCGTACAAGGAAAAACTTCCGAAGAAAACCCACAGTTTAAAGGGAAAAATGGGAGAAACCTCAGGGAGAGCAACAGAGGAGGGATCCCTCTCCCAGGACGGACAGACGTGCAATAGATGCTGTGTGTAAATAATAATGCTAATGCGAGGATAATAAAATGGCGGCTTCACAAAACTTTTTGGGAGTTTTACGGGGCGTGGTTTGCAATCCGCCCAACCAATTAGAAATGTAGCTCTTTTCTCACAAAAGAGCCGCTCGAAAGTCCCGGCTCTCTAGCAGGGACTTTCGAGGGGGTAAATAGGTTCACATGAACTAATTTTAGTACCGGCTCTTTTTGGTGTGAACGCGATAAAAGAGTTCACATGAACTAAGTTCACATGAACCTTTGTGGGAAAAGTACCGCAGTGTGAATGCGCCTAATGTCCTGTAACATAATCTTCCTGTGCCAGAATAATGCACTTGAACGCATCAAAGCTTTGTGATTGGCCGGCGTGACCCCATGTGTCGGGGCGTGGCTGGTGGGCAGTGGGCACTATTTCGCTGACGTTGTCCGTGTCAACAGGAGTGACAGTCCGCACACACACAAGACCGCAATTATGGCAGAAGCAAAAAAGCCCAAAATATATAATTTTCACTCCGAGTGGGAGGATGATTATTTTTGTATCTATTCCAATTCAAAGTCCATCTGTCTCATCTGCAATGCGAGCATGGCTTTACCGAAGAAGGGTAATTTAGGAGCGGCATTTCAAAACAGTGCACAAACGCTACGAGACGGAATTCCCTCCTAAAATTCTGCCCTACGCTCCCAAAAGGGGAGGGGCCTGAAAGGACAGCTAAATGCACAGCAGTCCATTTCCACCAGGCCCAACAACAAGAGCAAGGCTGCTACCAGAGCATATTATCGGGTCAGTCACGTTCTTGCAAAACACATGAAGTCTTTCAAAGACGGCGAAGTTGTGAAAGAAGCATTCCTGGAGGCTGCCGACGCGCTTTTGGGGGACAGTAAAAATAAAAGTAGCATTTCAACAGGTTTTTGATATAATAAAAACTCAAGTTAGATACCGTTATTAATCAGCTGTAAGTTTTAGTTTGTTTGAACTTATTCATTATAATGAATGTACAAAATGGTATAAGAATGCAAACATTCAGATCTGTTCTGTTTAAATTGATTATAGTCTATTATCAATTCAGGTTAAGAAACTAGTGTTGCTTGCATCCTATTTTAAAGGCATTTCTTTTTATACTCTAATAAAATGCAACAAAAAAAGGGTTTGATTCTATTAATTTTGTCTTTTTTATTGCACTTTGGCAGCAGATTCCTGTGTAGCTTCAGATCTGAGTTGTCTTATTAGTCAGCCGAATGTATACTTTTGTAGCAACACTATTTGTATGCAATGGCAAAGAAAGGGTTCAGAGTATTTTCTTTTTTCCCTGTGTCACATGTGGCAGCACTGTCCAATGTTTCTTGAAAACATTACCCACTGTAGTATGTGACGTGTGAATAAACTCCAACTCTGTATCAACAACACTGTTGTGTAACTGCAGTTAAATACTTGTATGTGTGTAGATTAGAAAGAGGTAAGATAAAGGATCTGCAGTATTTTATTAAGTATTCATCGTACAAAGGTCAGTTTTATACGAAGTAGAAGTGTGTATTTACCTGGTAGTAGGCTGTCAGTAATGGCTACGCCTCTCTATTTGGACTGGTAGATCTCGGCAGACTGGCAAATTTAAAAGTAGCTCTCGGTTCAAAAAAGGTTGGGCATCCCTGCTCTAGAGCAGTGGTTCTCAAATGGGGGTACGTGGACCCCTAGGGGTACGTTGGAGTACTGCAGGGGGTACGTGAGATTTATTATGTTAATGAAAAAAAAAAGATAAAAATACCAATTTTAGGAAAAGTAAGGAAGTTTGAGCAGTGTGGGTTTTATGTTGACAGAGTTACACATATTTCAAAACGCGAAGTGTAATAACTGCAGGTTGCCTCCCTGTCAGAATGACAAAGATCCTCAGTGAAGCACAAGCCCATGTTTCTCACTACATTGTAAGTACAACTTATTAAAAAGATCAGTTCAATGCAACTAATGTCGTCTTAGTGTTATGGCATGATGTTAAAATTAGTTGGGCATGAATTTAGTGATGGATTGTAAACATTTGAAATGTAGCATTTAAGTGTTTCTCAGTTACAAGGTTGTTGTTTTAATAAATCAGACACTGATGGTGCAGCACTGTACTGTATCTCTTTATATAGGCATTTCTTCCCTAACAAATAGTTTTTGCGCTGATCAGGGGGTACTTGGCTGAATTCTTTTTTCAAAGGGGGTACATTATTGAAAAAAGTTTGAGAATCACTGCTCTAGAGGCCCGGTAGTTCACTGGCTCGAGACAGTGGATCTAGAGATGAATGCCACAAAGCAATTCATGCAGCTTTATTGTTTTTAACGTTGAAATGGCAAGTGCAGCAGGTGAAGATGAAGTTGTTGCGGAATTGTTGTGAGTACCCTTTTCAAGACGACAATTCAGTGAAAAGACGGACATTATAAAGCCGGGGGGTGTGTGTGTCTACAGAAGGTCCAGTTGTGATAGACACGGTTCGCCACTGAAAAACACACACTCACACACACTTGCCAGGTAGACAGTCCGTCAAAAAATTAAGAAATGGTATTATTTTTAACTATGATATGTTGTATTTCTCAGGTTGGCAGCTGTTGTTTGTTTGCCTGATGGTTTGTCTGACATATCTCATCTTGTCCCTGAGCAAGTTTCACATTGTCAAATGAAGCTGATTCAGGTCAGTGGCAAACTGCCAGGCCTGTTGAGACTCATCTGTGGTTTTGGTTGGCTGCTGCTCGCAATCTCTAACTCTGCTCCAGAAGTGCTGTGTGCGTGGGTTTTTTTAGATTTCAGGCAGTCAAAGTCTTTTGGAAAGAGCAGAATTAATTAACAAATGACACATACTATTTTCAATGTAAATTGTGTCGTGTAGTTTAAATTCCTTACAAACATAGTTGTTTAAGTGAAGTTACAAACAGACTGAACATTTTTCCCCCATGACCAGAACTGTGTACACAGCCATACATTCCCTGTTCTCAGAAAGGCCCCCAGCTCGGCTTGTTTTCCGTTTTCAGGATTTGAGGCTGACTGAGGGCTGATGTCATCTTTCTCCACTGCTGCAGAGGTGAGCCTTAGGACAGACAGCAGGAAGGAAGGAAGGGAGAAAGAGAGAAGGGAAGGCATTGAGAGTCACAGCCAGAGCAGGACAGGCAGATTTTAGAGAGGGGTGGTGAAAGGTAGACGGACACCAAGCATGCGCTGCAGATTTATGGCGCGGAGTGCTTGTCTGAGACTTGGCGCTCCTGTAGGAGTAGTAGTGGTGAATGGGCTGCGTGTCCTAGCCTGCAGTTTGCGGAGTAGGAGTTGCATAATGGCTCCCATCCGTTCTATACTTTTCCACTCTGGAATGAGCTCACTCTGTGTTTAAGACTTTGTTTTTTTGTGTGCGGACGCAGAGTCGAGCATAGAGTCGTATCTGGTTGTGAAGCAGCATGCTACAGCTCTGTGTGTGTGTGTTTCTGGGTGGGAATCGGAAAAGAGCAGTGACCTTAGAGGCTGGTTAGAGAGGTTTCCTCTAACGTGAACTTTGAGGGGGTCAGACACAGGGCAATGGCAGAGCAAGACAACAAGGGCAGGGTCCACAGCCCAGTACTGCTACACCCAGGGAGGGAGGGAGGGACTGCCTCAGGATGGTATGGGAGGAAACAGCAGTTAAACCCTATTGGAATAAAGAGCGGATGTGGCCTAGTATGGAGAATGCGGAGTAAAGAGAGAGCGGAAAGGGGATAATTCTTACTAGTCCATCGCCTGGATTGTTTCTGGGTTCCACGTGCATAAGCAGTGGGTATTTTTTTCCCCCAGTGCCGTCCCATGCAGTTAGACAGAGAGGAAGGCTGGTGAAAATGTGTCTCTAGCTGGGACAGCAGCTAAAACTCTCTTGCATACCGTGCTGCGACATGCCTGAACATGAAACTGTTCTGGAAACAGTTTGTGCGCGCTGTGTGTTGCCGCTGCTAGCAGAGTGGTATCGTTCTAGCGGGCAAGCTGGCTGAACGCAGAATGACCCATCTCCCCCGAGGCTCCAAATCACTACATCATCATCAGTCGCTCCTTACAGTGGAACAGATGAGATTTCACTCCCATCAGGCGCTAAGCAGGAACCAAGGCTGCTTTACTAACTGGATAGTTTACCCTCATAAATCTGTGGGAATCTACAATCTACTCTCGCCTCAGAAGTCACTTTATTTATAACCTCAGTAGCTTCTTTATTTCTTTCCCCCATTACTTGACACTGAGCTCTCAAGGTTTGCCTGGGATAAAAAGTGAACTTTGCAAAGAATTGACGGCTGAAGGCATGTCCCAATCCACACTTATCCTTTGATTTGATTATACCACACACATAAGCATATAAAACCACACTCCCAGTTAATTCCCTCTGATCATGTTGCGCTCCCTGTATGTGTGTATGCATGTATATATGATGTGCGGTTTTGTGCTTTCAGGGGCTGATATGCGCTGAAGATGAGTGGCATAGGAGACAACTCGTTGGAGCCGCTGTGCTCCGACCGCAAACGTAAACTCTCCACCTGTGACACACCAGGCTTAGGGTGAGTACTGTAACTTCTGTTGACTGTCAGTCGCAAATCAATCATTGTCCGCTGCTGTTTTCGGTGTGAATGTCAGCAAGTGCACGAGGTCGCTTCCTCCCTACTGCCCCCGGTAAACATCCCTACCCCCCTTCATCTGGTTCAAACGTATGTCTTCTGCTGCCATCGAAGTATCCGAAGCATCCCAGCCAAGGCCGTATGGCCTGCATACGGACGGGGCATGGGGAGGTGAGGTTGTCATAGTAACGTGTCTAATCCCCTTGGCGCCTCGGCAGGTGTGACAAGCGTCGGAGGGAACAGGAGAGCAAGTACATCGAGGAGCTAGCGGAGCTCATCTCTGCCAATCTCTCCAACATTGACAGCTTCAACGTCAAGCCTGACAAATGTGCCATCCTCAAAGAGACTGTGAGACAGATCAGACAAATAAAAGAGCAAGGTACCCACACTGTACACTCACACACTCACACACTCACTAGCATTATTATTACTTTTATTGCATTTGTTACATTACATTTAGCTGAAGCTTATAACTTGCAAGTACATGAGTTTTCAATAAACCATCCCAATGTTAGTGCCACTGCATGTTGGAGCCAAAATATCTTACTTTAAATGTATTATTTAAAACATATGAATTGCAGTTTCACACAGTTTTGTGACCGCAGTTTAAAGCCTTCTTTATTAAACCTTATTTTGTATCGTTTAAGTTAGCTGAATGGGGCTGTTGTTGTGACAAATAAGCCAAACCTTTCTTAGTTTTAGTTTTTTACAAGTCGAGGTATTATTATTATTCATATTATTTATTTTGTTTGTTATAAATAAATTTCTATCACTAATGGAATTATATAATTTATTTTTACATGTTTATTTTCTAGTATTTGCTATGGGGGGTAAACAAGGACGTTAGTTGGGCTGGTTCTTTTAGCCTGCAGGACAGATGATGCCGTGATGAAGTGGTGTTTTGGTTCATGGCCAGGCGGCTTCAGACTGACAGTCAGTTTGGCGTTTTGTATCGCTGGGGGTAAACGAACACCAGTAATTGAGACCAGTCCTTGGTGGTCGTGGCTCAAGGCTGTCAGTGACAGTGTGGATCTGTTAGTGCCAAACCGTGCTCCTCGCTGCGAGACGAATGACACTAGTGGTGACGCAGGAATCAGACCTTATTCAGTCGCTGCTGCCCTCGGGCCATCTTCCAATCGTTTTGCAGATTTGACATTAGATTGGATATTCAAAGGAGGATATTTTCCACCTGTTTTACATTCGTTGAGATTATATCTGTGAGGTTAAGTGGGTGAGGAAGAGAAAGAGCAATAATATTGGAGTCTACCCAGAGGGTCACAGCTGGCTACTGCTGGCCCCGGTGTTATGCAGCCAGGTTGCCATAGTTACAGGATGGCTATGATGGAGGGCCTGTTTTCTCTTCTCTTTTCTGTCTGTTGTCCATTTAACTCACCTTTTCCCTCCCCCTGTTTACACATCTTTGCGATCATTGTCTCCTTCATCAAATTAGCCTCTGCTTTCTCTGTTTGCTCAGACAACAGCTAGTTTGAATTGGAAATTGAATTAAATCCAGAGTGGTATTATTTGTCGCCCTGCTCAGTGTCCGCGCCACAGATGGCCCTGCTATATAGAGTGGTATCTAACAAAGCCTCAGACACATGCTGGTTTTAAAAATAGAAAGGCATGCTAATTATTCATCCGTGACTCATGCTGCCACCTGCTGGCTGGAAAGACAATTATGTTTGCATAAAGAAAGCACCCACAGCAAACTGTACAATAGGCAAAACACCATTATACAAAATGTATTAAACTGTCACTCAACAAAACATGCAGGTCATGTGCATTTCTCAGAATGAAGGTCACTAGTCTTTCCTTCTGAACCACAGTTGTTCTAGTCCAGTCACACCATGGAAATGATTTATAATGTATAAAGTAACAAATACAAATCCATTGGCATATTTAACTGTTGTTAAATTACTCATCTGTCCTCAGGAAAGAGCACTTGCAGTGATGACGATGTCCAGAAGGCGGATGTGTCCTCCACTGGTCAGGGGGTCATTGACAAGGACCATCTGGGACCGCTGCTCCTACAGGTCAGCTCGGGGACAATCATGGGGGGGGGGGGGCAACAATAATGACCTGCCTGTCCATATGCTGTGCCAGTGCTTTGCTGTCATTGCTCACTTAAACTTGATAGAAGTGTCTCAGCTGGTTAATAGAGGCGCATCAATTGTAACTAAATAAAGTTAATCATCATCTCTTCATTTTTTATGGCACCTATGTTTTCAGGCCTTGGACGGTTTTCTGTTTGTGGTCAACCGAGAGGGCAACATTGTGTTTGTGTCCGACAACGTGACGCAGTACCTGCAGTACAAGCAGGAGGAGCTTATCAACACCAGCGTGTATAATATCATCCACGATGAGGACAGGGAGGAGTTTCACAAGAATCTGCCCAAGTCTAATGGTGAGACAAGGGTTCAATCACACAGATGTATAAATATATGAACATGAGTACTCGATAACACACGTATGAAGTCGTGTTCATCTGCTCACCCATTGCCAATTTCTCTCCATAGCACCGAACGGGGCATCGTGGAGCGGAGAGGCACCCCGGCAGAAGAGCCACACCTTCAACTGTCGCATGCTGGTCAACTTTGGTCACGGTCAAAGTCATGGGATGCCAGAAGAGAGGCCGGGCGGCCAGCGCTATGAGACCATGCAGTGCTTCGCCCTCACTCAGCCCCGAGCCATGATGGAGGAGGGAGAAGGTAAATGTCACGGATGAAAGCTTCAAATATGTATTTCTTTCATTCCCCTGTTGCTGTTGCTGAATTCCCTATGGGGTTAAAGGTTTATCTTGTATTTTATTTTAGATTAAAATGATGTGAAAATACAACTGTTAAAATGTGGCTACTGATTCCAGTTCAATTCCATTGAATAATGCTGAAGTTATGATTTAACTAGCAGCTACCTTGTAGATACATTTACATTTACGTGTGTTGCCATGCCTTCCACTGTATTTTTCGGTATATTTTTGCCTAGATGTTGCAAATAATACCATACCTACAAAATTATATTTGTCCAGAATCTCAACTGATCATTGTGTTGTCTCTTTACTCAGATTTGCAGTCATGTATGATCTGTGTGGCACGACGCATTATCCATGTAGAGAGGACGGAGAGATTTAGCACTCGCCATGAACTCACTGGTAAGTTTCTACTGTGTTATCTCTATAAGATGAAAGTCATTTCTCACATTTAATCAGGTGGCACGATCTTTGGAAATATGTTCTTAGGCACTGTGAGCTAGCATATGATGATGCTGTGTACTAAAAAGAATGTCCCCACTTATACTCATAACTTGTACTGTTATGGTTATGGGACCTTTAAAGCCATGTCATTCTTGTTATTTAGAGATGTACATCTAAGATTCTTAAATACACGAAACCATACTCACTGCATCTATAGTTCTCCATAAATCATCATCCTTTGTGTAATCCCATTGGTTTATCTTGTCTTGCAGGTAAACTGATTGAGATTGAGCAGCAGGCCTCTCTAAGCACCACTATGCGCCCGGGCTGGGAGGACCTGGTGAGGCGCTGCATGCAGATGTTCCTCAACCGAAGTGAGGGACAACCGTGGTCCTACAAACGGCACTATCAAGATGGTATGTTTAATCTGAACCTCCCTCCCTAGTCACTAACACAAAAAGCATAGCATTCATGCATCTGGTGCTACATCAGCAGATGCTACAGCAACTTTATATTTGCATTTGTTTTTAACATTAATGGATTAGAATGACAGCATGGTAACAGACATTGGCGAGCTCTGAGCCATTATTAAAGGTGTCAGGTGTGATTTGATCATTAACTAAAGTATTCAAGGAATGTAGCCCAACATGTGTTACGTCGATGCATTCATACGTCACGATGAGTATCACTCTTGACTTCATGTTTTTTTTTACTTATCTAACAGACAGCAGCCTGCATTTGTCTTTGTCGAACTTTAGCAGCTGTTATTGCAGAATTAATTGGGTTAGCTTCACATTAAGAGCTTTTAGACGTTGACCACTGGAGGGCTTTTTGTTGCACAGTATCTATATGGAAGATTTATTGTGACCGGTATTAGCAAGTGAAGGTTGAGCAACACATTTTACCGTGCCTTCCTTTGTGTCTTCTGAAAAACATATCTGTGTTGCATTGATTATTTCACAAACGGCAAGAATATATCAGATATATGGATATTTATTCAAGTTACTTCTTCAACCTGGCACGGCTGATTATTAGCACTTTTTTGAATGGCTTTGACTTGCTATTCTTTGTGTTTTCAATTCTCCTTTTCTCCACTCTAGCTTTCCATAATGGTCATGCGGAGACCCCTCTCTACCGCTTCTCACTCGCTGACGGCACCCCAGTCACAGCCCAGACCAGGAGTGACCTCTGCAGGAATCCCAGCACCAATGAACCGCACTCATACCTCTCCACACATTTGCTACAAAGGTACACATGTTTTAAATGCTCTCCAAGATTTGGTAACTGTCTTGCTTAGTTTCATATTCTGTTATTAACTTTATGGATTCCATTTTAGGGAGCAAAATGGTTATCGAGCCAACCAGGGAGCAGGTATAAGGCCTCAAACCGTGCCTGTGAACAACCCCAACCAACAGATGAACATGAGCCCAGCGGGGGGCATGAACAGAGGCTACGGCATTGCGGAGCAGAGCAACATGCCACAGAGGGGAGCGCCGTCGTACACCGGGGGCAACCGCATGAATCCCATGAACCAGATTAATCAAATGAGTCCCATGCATCAGATGAACAACATGGGTCAAATTAATCAGATGAATTCCATGCATTCAATGAACTCCCCCATGAACTCCATGAACCAAATGGGGCCTATGACTCAGATGGGCCACCACAGTATGCTTCAGCAGCAGCAGCAACAACAGCAGCAGCAGCAGCAACAGCAGCAGCAGCAGCAACAACAGCAGCAGCAGCAGCAGATGGGTCAGTTCCATGGAGGAGGTGGAGGCGGACCCGGAGGTGGAGGGTACGGGATGACCAGTCCCCCCCCTGCCAGTCCAGGGATTAATGGCCCCCCACACAACGTCATGGGTTCACCCAGAGTCAGAGGAAGCCCAAAAATGGGTGCAGGTCCCTTCTCTCCTGGAGGTATGAACCACAACTTTGTAACTCCTGAAGACTATTACATGTCAAAAATCTAACTTCCTCAGAAATCTGAAATCCTTTATTCGTCCCACAGCGGTGAAAGGTACATTGTTTCAGCAAAGGGGACAGTGCAGTTATCTTGCATAAAAAGAAGGAATCACACTTGTATAATGAAAATTAATTGCATTAAAATAAAAGTACATATCCAGGGTAGAAAAGATAGGTAGCATTATTTCAGTTTTAAAAAATCACAACTTTTTAACCACATTTTGTGACATTTCTGTATTTTTTGACATTGTTACCTTTCTGGATTGTTGACATATCTGTGGTTGTTCCTCTGCAGGTATGAACTCTCCCATGAGCTCCAGTCACCCCGGTAACTCTGGAGGAGGATTAGGAAGCACCACCTTCTCCAGTAGCTCCTTGAACGCCCTCCAAGCCATCAGTGAGGGAGTGGGCAACCCGATGCCTTCCCCCCTCACCTCTCCTCCCCCTCACAGGCCTGACAGCTCCCCGAGCATCAACTCCACCAATCAGGCAGCTGGAGGGCCGTGTAAACCCAGCCTTCCGGCCTACTCTGACTCTAAGAGCCCAGGCAGCTTACTGGGGGGTGCAGGAGAGTCTCAGCAGCATCCGCACACCCCCACCAGCGAGGGGCTGCCCGAAAAGCCTGACAGCCAAGCCAGTAGAGAGGCGGGTCCTCCCGGGGGAGACTCCAACCGACGGGTCCCGGACACCAAGAGCCACAAGAAGCTTCTGCAGCTCCTCACCTCCCCCACGGATGAGCTGGTGCCACCTAACCACACACCGAGCTCCGGCCCCTGCTCCACGCCCGAGGCTAAAGAAGGAACAGCCGGTGTCACGAGCCCCTCCTCCTCCACGGGAGTGTCCTCCTCCACGGGTGGAAACCATGGCGCCGTTTCTTCCTCCGGCGCACATCTTACCAGTCAGTCGCTGCAGGAGAAGCACAAGATCCTCCACAAGCTCCTGCAGAACGGGAACACTCCTGACGAGGTGGCTCGCATCACAGCCGAGGCCACTGGGAAGAGCAGTTTGGAGGGCGGGGCAGCTGAGCCGGGGCCCGTCGCTGCAGGGGGGGCGAGAGGACCAGAGTCAAAGCAGGAGCAACACAGCCCGAAGAGGGAGAAGCCCCACGCCCTCCTTCACTACCTCCTCAACAAGGATGACTCTAAAGAAGGCGGGGATGTCAAGCCAAAGCTGGAGGAGCTGGAGGGGAGAGTAGCTCAGGGGCCAGGGGTCACCAGCTCGGACCCCCACTGCATGGATGGGAAGGTAAAATTGGAGCCGAATGAAGTGGTGAGTCTTATGCCCCATAATACTAATTTGTGAAATTGAGTTTAAGATATTCAGTAGAGAATGTTTTTCTAATCTTTGCTGTGTCTCGATGGTTCAGTCGGAGACACTGGAGACCATTCTGGGGGTCCCAAGGAACACTTCTAGCTTCTTCTCTGAACCGGACTCCAGAGCAGGGAAAGAGGCAGGAAACAAACCAGGAAATATGCCGGACAGTTTACATGGTGAGTCCATCAATCTATTTTAGTATCGTAATCAAATGTAACACTGGTTAATGTGGAAAAACACAGAACATAATGCACGTCCGAGACACTACAGCCATAGAAGCCTTGGCATATGGCATCAGATAGTTTTATATATAAGTCTTGCATGAAATATCACACTGTAGATGCTTCCTTGTCAGGGCAGTGTTAATCACACAACCTATATGTGTTGGTATGTGAACTTAAATGTGGTATTGTGTGTGTGCTCCAGAAGGGGTAAGAGGCCCCATGCCTCCAGCTCAGCGTAGTGCCTATCAGAGAGCCTTGTCCATGGATGCCAAGCCCATGGGAGGAGAAGGAGCGGTAGGAGGGGGGCTGGCCAGCAGACGAAACCTTCCCTGTCCCACACTGATCAAGCAGGAGAAGATGGATACGCCGATCCGACCCGGGCCCATTCCCAATGGCTTTCCAGGGGGCATGGGTGTGTGTCCGCCACGAGGCAATCCAACAAGTAAATTAAAGACTTTAACTTAGCATGCCCAAGATTCCTGGGATCAACAGAGTAGAAAGCATGGGGATAATACTATTATTTTTATATATTTTTATAACTAAACCAATTTTTTTTTTAAATACTTGAGAAACATACTGATAAAACATTGTTTCTGGTCTTTCAGGAGGGATGGGCAGAGGAATGGGAATGCCTCAGAGGCCTCCCATGTCGGCACCAGGCGACTGGGGCATGCAGAGGTCCAGCGGCAGCCCTGTGGCCGGACCAGGACACCCTGGCATGGGACGCTCCGGTCCAATGGGAGGACCCATAATCAACCGGTCCAACAGTGTTCCCGGAAAAACCCGCTCTATGCTGCAGCAGCAACTCATGGATATGGGTATGTTTTGCATTGAACTGTAATGAGAGACATGATATGAATAAAGATAATATCGGTATCAGAATCATTTTCTGGACTTGTGTAATTTGATTTAAGGTGACCTCTTATTGATCATTACCTTCCCATTTTCCTCTCTGCAGGTACCAATGAAGCCAGTATGGGTATGAGCCCGTTTGGTGCACACGGCCCCACACCTCGGTCCCCGTCCTGGCCAGACTCTGCTATGGGAATGGACAGACCAAAGACTAACACAACCAGGTACACCTTTTTTGCACCTCACCCTATGCTTCTAGATGTTTTCCAACTTTGAAGCTAAGATGGTGTTGATAGCTTCTGTGATCCCAGTCAGTGGTGTAAGCTTTCCTGTGTGGTTTCCTGTGTCAGGGACCAGTTTGGGCACCCCCTGGAGGAGCTGCTAGGGCCTCGGGTCAACAGCGAGGGTCCGAGTGATGAACGGGCACTTCTGGACCAGCTGGATTCTCTTCTCAACACCACTGATGTTATCGCTCTACAGGAGATTGACCGAGCCCTAGGCATCCCTGAAATAGTAGGCCAGGTACTTCACTTACTAGAGTAAACGTATTATATTTAGCATATACAAGAAATGAAAACTTAAAAAAACTTACTTTGTTGACAATTGGGAATATATACATTTGTTATTCTTTATGCAGAAAGCCTGTGCTTCAGGAAATATAAAATACGACTTAATGGGTGCAATGCTCAATTTATATATGCATAGTTGTCCATTCAATGTTAAGCTATTTAGTTGAAAGCTTGATACTCAAATTTAAATTTCAGATTTATAATACCAAATAAAATCCACAAATAATTGATCATTTATCAGTAAAAAATAAGTTCATCATCTCCAACATTAAAGAGAATATCATTTGAAAATATAACATGTTTTTTTAATGGTCTTTGTGCAGAGTTCATAAATAAATGATCTATCACTAGTTAGACAAAATGAATGCCCGTATCTGCTTTTTGTTGATATTAAAGTTTAATTGTCCAGTCTGAATGAAATGCATCTTGTCTGTTCCCCAGAACCACGGACCTGAAGGCCAGGAGCGAGGGCCGGTTCGGCGCCCGCAGTCGGAGCCTTTCCCCGGGCGCGAGTCCTCTTTAGGCATGGACCAAAAACCTATGTACAGCCAGGGCTACCCTGGACCCCCGGGGCCCTCCGCTATGGGCATGCAGCCCGGTTATGGTGGCTCCACGATGCATGGTCAGTCTCCAGGAAACTTCAACCCCATGATGAATCAAGTGGGCCAGACTGGGGGCTTCCCTAATATGGCTGGGAGTATGGGCAACCCGCGTTCAAACATGATGAGGCCTCGCATGATGACCGCCACCAAGCCTCTGAGACTGCAGCTGCAGCAGAGACTGCAGGGACAGCAGGTGATCACACACACACACACACACACACACACACACACACACACACACACACACACACACACACACACACACACACACACACAGATATACACGTTATAATAAAGTTAAATCAGGTCAACTGCTGTCTCAGGAGAAGGATGTCCCTATTTAAAAAAAAGCCATAATGCATTTCAATTGTTGATTGTTTTTGTTTCCAGTAATGACAAATAAGCTTTTGTCAGACTTTAGAGTCTCGATTTTGTAAGAATGAACAGGCCATAGGTTTTATGCTCTGATAGCTGTCATTTACACTTTCACAAATGTTGATTTAAAGCAGGGGTGCCCAACCTTTTTTGAACCCAGAGCTACTTTTAAAGTTGCCAGTCTGCCGAGATCTATCAGTCCAAATAGAGAGGCGTAGCTATTACTGACAGCCTACTACCAGGTAAATACACACTTCTACTTGTATAAAACTGAGTAGTGTTGCTACAAAAGTATAAATTAGGCTTACTAATAAGACAACTCAGATCTGAAGCTGCACAGGAATCTGCTGCCAAAGTGCAATAAAAAAGACAAAATTAATAGAATCAAACCCTTTTTTTGTTGCATTTAGTAGAGTATAAAAATAAATGCCTTTTTTAAAATAGGATGCAAGCAACACTAGTTTCTGAACCTGAATTGATAATAGACTATTATCTTTATCTTATACCATTTTGTACAATAATTATAATGAATAAGTTCAAACAAACTAAAACTTACAGCAGATTAATAACGGTATCTAACTTGAGTTTTTATTATATCAAAAACATGTTGAAATGCTAGTTATTTTTACTGTCCCCCAAAAACGCATCGGCAGCCTCCAGGAATGCTTCTTTCACAACTTCGCCGTCTTTGAAAGACTTCATGTGTTTCGCAAGAACGTGACTGACACGATAAGGTGCTATGGTAGCAGCCTTGCTCTTGTTGTTGGGCCTGGTGAAAATGGACTGCTGTGCATTTAGCTGTCCTTTCAGGCCCCTCCCCTTTTGGAGCGTAGGGCAGAATTAGGAGGGAGTTCCGTCTCGTAGCGTTTGTGCACTGTTTTGAAATGCCGCTCCTAAATTACCCTTCTTCGATAAAGCCACGCTCGCATTGCAGATGAGACAGATGGACTTTGAATTGGAATAGATACAAAAATAATCATCCTCCCACTCGGAGTGAAAATTATATATTTTGGGCTTTTTTGCTTCTGCCATAATTGCGGTCTTGTGTGTGTGCGGACTGTCACTCCTGTTGACACGGACAACGTCAGCGAAATAGTGCCCACTGCCCACCAGCCACGCCCCGACACATGGGGTCACGCCGGCCAATCACAAAGCTTTGATGCGTTCAAGTGCATTATTCTGGCACAGGAAGATTATGTTATAGGACGTTAACGATAAAACAGAATATTGTTGTTCTATTTTTAGACACATATCGCGATCGACTGGGAATCTCCCCACGATCAACCGGTCGATCGCGATCGACTGGTTGGGCACCCCTGATTTAAAGGATTCATTACGATACATTTCCGTTATATAATCCAAATATGACACCCAGCAGTTAACATAACAAAAACAAAAACTTCAATATTTAACTCTTTATCTTGTCATATTTTGCAGTTCATGAACCAGACCCGACAAGGCATAAAGATGGAACACGCCTCCGGAGGAAACCCTGCCATGCATTCAGGCATGCAGCCCGGCATGCAACCCACAATGCAACCTGGCATGCAACCTGGGATGCAACCCACAATGCAACCTGGCATGCAATCTGCAATGCAACCTGGGATGCAATCTGCAATGCAACCTGGGATGCAATCTGCAATGCAACCTGGGATGCAACAAGGAATGCAACCTGGCATGCAGCCCAACATGCAGCCTGGCATGCAGCCCAACATGCAGCCTGGAAACATGCCTGGCCAGGTATGTAATCTGCACTTACTCTCACTAATGTAGTGTGCCTTCACTTGCCACTTTTTAAATGTCATCTGCTATGGCACATTTGGAAGTGTTAATGTCAAAGTGTGATATTTATCTGCAGCCTGGTTTCCTGAACGCGCAGATGATGGCTCAGCGCCAAAGGGAGATGATGACCATGCAGATGAGGAGGCAGCGGATGATGATGTTGATGCAGCAGCAGCAGCAGCAGCAGCAGCAGCAGCAGCAGCAGCAGCAGGGGCAGGGGCAGGCGGCAGCATCAAGGGGCTTCAGCCCTCCTCCAAATGTCACCGCACCAGGAGGCATGGAGAGCCCCATCGGAGGCCCTGCCATGAACCAGCCTGGACAGCAGGGCTTCAACTACGGAGGTAACTACGGTGAGTTAACTGAGATACGTGTGTCATTTTCTCTTGGGTGTTCCACTTTAACTTTGTTCTTATTGTTGTAGTTGCAGGGATGAACCAGCAGGGGGACCCATCGTTCATGGCTCCTGTTAGTAGCCCACCAGCAAACATGATGCAAGGAAGAATGGCAGGCCCTCCTCAGACCAACATGATGCCGGGGATGCAGGGGAATCCCCAGGGAGGGGCCATGTACCCCTCTGGAGAAATGAAAGGCTGGACACAAGGCGGCATTCCCCGCAGCAAGTATGTACCGCCAGGCCTCGTTCAGCAAAATAATGTATCAATTATTCAAGTGTTTAAAGCTGATGGTAACCTTTTTAGCATCATATAAGGTTTTCCCTTGTGTTTATTTCTGTCTGAGATAAACGGCCTGTGTTTAACCTTGTTTTGTTTTTATTTTTTAGCTCCTACCCCCAGCAGCAGTTTCCCCAGCAGGGCAGCCAGGGCCAGTTTGGACCCATGATGATGAACAACTCCATGGGTGGAGCAGGGCCGGTCAGCGGGGCCGGTGCGGGACAGATGGGCCAGATGCCAGTACAGCGGCAGAGCCAGATGCAGGGCCCAATGCAGGGCCCGATGCAGGGCCCGATGCAGGGCCCGATGCAGGGCCAGATGCAGGGCCAGATGCAGGGCCAGATGCAGGGCCAGATGGGCATGAACCCCATGGCAATGGGCAGAATGCAAATGGGACCTGATCAGGTGTGTAAAACATTGCAACATAGGAGTTTTAAATGATAATATGTAACATTTCCTAATGCTTGAATATAGGTAAACGTATGTTATATATTTTGTTGAGTTGTGTTCTCACAATATCCTGTTTTTGTCTCTGCAGAAGTATTGCTGAGGACCGGTGGCAGAATCTGGAGCCTTTCAGCTGCAGCAGAGCGGTCCGAGCCCGAGAATAGCTGGACCTAAACACACACACACACTCAAAAACACAAGCAGTAAGAGTTCTCCGGCATTATCTGTGACACAGGCACAGCAGACCGCTCATTCTGGAGGACGTGGGGCTAGACGGACTACCGTTGGGCTTCATCCCCGATTGAAGCCTCAAAATCTGTTGCCCTGTGAAGGTGATGCACAAACACAAAGTACCTGTGTGTGTGTGTGTGTGTGTGTGTGTCTGTCTGTGTGTCTGTCTGTGTGTGTGTGAGCGCATGTTTGTGAGTGCGCTGCTGTCGGCAGTATTCAGCGTCACGGCCAGGCTGCAGAACTATGGTACAACGAGTGGTGGCTGCACTTTACCAGGAAGCTTCTGTGTGGAACAAAGATCGATGCAATATTTCTTCATCATTACAGCCTTACTAGAGATTCAATGCCTTCACAACAATGGGTTTCTTTTATTTCTACTTTGGATGCGCCTCATTATTGAAGTCATCGGAAGCTATAAAGCACAGTTATCTACGTTATGCAGATCGGAGCAATAACTCTACGCCTCTATGCTTTAGACTGTAACTGAGCATCCTAACACCTGTTATAAGCAAACAAATGGTACTGCAGTATTAGATGTCTCTGTGAATATGAATTGTAAATATTCTACAAAATATATCAAACATGCTTTTTAAAGGCCCATTATTGCACAAAGTATGAGACCTGGTTGTATTTTTGTGTCCCATAGGTCAATGCCTATTTGGTTGATTTTTATTATTTTTGTAATGCCGTTGCAAATATTGCAGGTGTGTTCGGGGGTTTCCTTCCCTTGTTTGTCATTTTTCTGTATGCTGTATTTTTTAATTTTCCAAAAAGTCATGTATTCCATGTTTTAGCGAGGCACTTTTACTTGTGACGAGGATCTGACGAGTTGAAGGTTTGAGCTGGTCGGAGGTTTTATTGGAAGATGGCGGAGGTGGTTGATTACGTTAGAAAATGAAATTATTTTTGGGGGCTTTGTGTGAGGGGAGGTGTATGGGTTTTGTCTACAGTACAGTAAAGAGGAATTTGCTCCTCAATGTAACCTTGCAATGTTTCCCCCTCCCTTAACCCTGTCGAGGGTATTTTATTCACCCCCATCTTCTGTTGACTGTTAGTCTCATCTTGCCGAATCTACCTTTTCAACATGCGCAATCCAAAGATATTTTTCCACATCTCTGTATAGTCTCCAAGGTTTCTGGTGTACATTTGTAATGATTATATTCGTCTGAAGGTGACTGGGGTACATATCATGGATCTGGTTTTTGTACTGTAAGCATAAGGAGAAGTTCCTCCACAGTGAGAGCCGTTCAGTGCAGAGCGAAGAGGACTGGAAACAGAACGTTTTTACATCCAGGAAAAACAAACGAAGCATGTTTTGCTGTGAAAGAGAAATACCAATGGAATGCAATCCACTCCAAGACATATCAGTATCTCTTCTATCTTTCAGGAAATAACTTCATTTTATGTCAAGATGTTTGTTTTTTTACTTCAGGAAACTTTGTAGAGTTAAAATGAAGTGCAAAAACGAGGCAAGAGATCATAGGGTTTGTTTTTTTCGTTATTTCAAGGTAAGATAAGCTGTCATTTTACAGGATGTATATTACAGATTTGTTCTGTTGTTGATATTGATGTAAATACAAATTTCTATTTAAACACTTTTGACTCTGGTTGTGGAATTATTACCCTCTGACTGCAGTTCACTCCCTGACTATTAACAGTAAATATCAGCCACTATGGCACTGACAAAATGTTGATCAAAGAAAGTGAATCGTAGCTAACGCTGTCAGTATCGTAATATAGATGTTTAGTATTTGCCCACAAAACAATTTTTGTTTAAAGAAGAGGCATATTTTCAGAACATTTACTACAGATAAAGCTAGTGATGGATGTGTAAAGAAAGACATTAGATGTTAATGTATACATCATCAGTAGCATGTTTACTCTTTAACAGAGCTAGTATTAACTGCTTTGTATAAAGAATTAAAGTTTAATGTGACGATTATTAAAGGTCGGCCCTCCTAAGGCTCACAGGACACATCTGGGACGGGTCATGATGATCTCGAAATAAATCACTTTGATCAAATAAAGCAGATGTAGGCTAGACTTTTAATTGCAAGATGATTGACTTGTTACCCTTTTTTTTACCTATATAAAGCATCTTTGAGCACCTGTCCTGATAAATCGCTTGATAAATAAAATGTATTATTATGAATTTTAGGCTGACCTAGCGGCCCGACCTAAGGATGCAGAGGCAGAACGTCCAGCAAATCACACGGTGTGGGAATTTATTTACAAGGGATGGCAAATAGCCAGGCCACAGCCATGGCAACACTTAAATCCAGGAACAATTCAATACAACCTACAACCACACTGCCCAACCTAATGGCAAAAAGAGCTGCCTTATAGCCCCAACATTTAGGCTGTAGCCTACTGTACTATAAAAAGGGGTGTTATGTAATCTGTTTTTTATGACAGTGATAGAAAGGTTAAACAAGACAAACATCACTGCAAAATAACAAAAATACATGAATTAAGCTATACATAATTCATGTACGAAAAACTATACTAACAAAATATACATGTCACAGAGAGATACACCACTTTCCTCCTTCTCTTTTATCCCAACCCGGAAAAATAAAAGTGGATGTTTCCCCGGGGACGCTTTTTAGCGACGGACCTGGGGACAGGAGACAGGTGTGTGTTTTACATGTGACGTTATATCGGTACTTGTTGTGGTGATGGGTATCACTTGTCTTAAATATACTTATATTACTTAAGTTCAGAGATATGTAGTAACTAAGTAGATGTACTCATGTACTGTACTTAAGTAGAAGTTCAAGATCCATTACAAAAGTATTTCAATTGTTTGCTACTTTGTAATTTAAACCCCACTACAATTCAGAGGTGAATAATGTACTTTTGTTCCACTAAATGTATTTAATACCTTTAGATACTTTCCAGGTATTGTTTGAAAATGTGAAATATAATCAACACTTAAATCAGACTTTAGTTGCACCTGGAGTAAATTCACAAGCTACCCTGCAGAATACAAAGTCATTCAAACTAGCTGCACCTTTACTAGCTTTGCTATCACTTTAATGCATCAATAAATATAATCAAAATATCACATTATTATTCTGAAAAGGGCCAATCTGCATAATGAGTACTTTTACTTTTGGTACTTTAAGTATATTTTGATCCTAATACTTATGTACTTACTTGAGTAACATTTTTGAAAGCAGGACTTTTAATTGTAACAGTGTACTCTTACACTCTGGTACCTACTTTTACTCAAATACAAGATCTGAGTACTTCTCCCACCCAGGGTCGGCGTCATGGGGGGTCATTCGCGGGCCATGCCCCCCCAAATGAGTCACTGTGCCCCCCCCCCCCCCCAACGCAGGGTGGGCAAGCCTTGCCACTTTGCCGTTTTTTTTTTAAATCATATAAGTGAAAACGTTTCCACTAAAGGTTTTTTGTGTGAAATACATCAGAAATAAATAATACAAATATAAAACACAGCCTGAGGTGTGCTCACTGCTGCTCTCTGATTGGTGTGTTGCTTGACCAATGACCCCCGACTTTTGTTTTGTTATCATTACGTGGCTGTGTGTTTAGATGAAAGCCCAGTGGCAATCTGTTCATTTGTTACACTGATTTTACAGTAAAGCCATCGAAAATAATATGATATACAGTACAGTACAGTACAAGTAGCCTACTTCTGGGTCTCTGTGTTTCATTCAAGCTCGGCTCTGTGTGTGTGTGGCACGAGCGCATTTTGTTGGTGCACGAGTGGTAACGCGGAATGTTGTTGTTAGCATCTGGTTGGCTAGCTATGCTAACGGATATAAAGAGCTGTTTCTACACCAAGGTGGAGGAGAGTCCTCTCCTGTCAGACTGAGAGGATCGTATAACCTCAGCTCAGTGAGGTAAGGACTCTCTCAGTGTTTAGATAATTCCCTTTAGTGTAAGTTATCTCAGTGGGTCTCAAACGGTTTGGTCACCATTTATGTAAACAAGTATTTGCGAGGAACACCTTTATATGATCATTATAGTTATTAAAGAATAAGAGAATAAATGAAAAACGGGTATGAAATGCTATAGGACAGTAACACGAGAATACAGTTTAAAAGGGGAGTGATTAGTAAAATATCCATAAAGAAAAAGTAAATCTGTGTACAGTTCTGTTTCATATGGATGCTGAGAGATGTAGGCTATCCATAGATCTCTTCATTTTGCTCTCAAAGTGCACCAGATTGATGCTTTTAACTTCGATATTTTAAAAATAATCTTCCCGGGGGAGCATGCCCCCAGACCCTCCTAGAGGAGGTTAGGTCCACCCCACCTAAAACATGTTCACATGGATAGGATACTAAATACATTTTCACACTTTTTATATGGTGGCCTATGTCCATATGTTTCTGTTTTGGTGGTCATGCCCCAACTGTGTGTGTGTGTGTGTGTGTGTGTGTGTGTGTGTGTGTGTGTGTGTGTGTGTGTGTGTGTGTGTGTGTGTGTGTGTGTGTGTGTGTGTTGTGTGTGTTGTGTGGTGTGTGTGTGTGTGGATGTGTGGTGTGTGTGTGTGTGTGTGTTGGTGTGTGGTGTGTGTGTGTGTGTGTGGTGTGTGTGTGTGTGTGTTGTGGTGGTGTGTGTGTGTGGTGTGGGGTGTGTGTGGTGTGTAGTTTTGTGTGTGTGTGTGGTGTGTGTATGATGTGTGTGGTGTGTGGGTGGTGGTGTGTGTGTGTGTATGTGGGTGTGTGTGTGATGTGTGTTGTGTGGTGTGTGTGTGTTGGCAGGGTTCAATACCACCAAGGTCATGTAATATAAAAAAAATCATTAAGGAAATGTAATGATAGCTACCATATAGAAGTTCTCTGTTAAAATAACTACATGTAGTAATAAAAAAACACATCAAAACATACTCAACAATTTTTTGAATATATTATAATATTCAAAAACAGAATTATTAATCATTGATATAGCATTTATATTAATTATAGTGCTTGATAGGAATCAAGACATACATTATACTGGAGTAGCACATTTTATTTAAATTTATGTAAATTATCTACAATTACTTATTATCAGCAGGCAAACCCTGTGACCGGAAGATGGCGCTGTTGCCTGCTGAGGATCTTTTTGAATCCTGCAGTTCATGCCATGCTCGCAAGAGGGCGCTACCTACAAGAGCGTTGAAGAAAGGGGTATGATTTTTCTTTATAGATTCATGGGTTTAATAATAATTAAGAAATTAGCACATTTAAAATCCAAACAATATTCGACCCTAATTGGATTTTAATGGTAACAACATCCTGAGTACAGACCACCACAAGCCTGGTTGTAATTCAATTAACTCCACCACATTAAGAAAGAGTGCTATTGAATATGTGATTAAAAAAAGAAGTTGGAAAAAATAATTCTTGTTTTTTTAGGATAAAAGAACAAATAAATAATTGTTTGTTAAAAATTATATTTAACTTTTAATGGACAGCTCAAGTAGTGTATGTGTTTTTAAAAAAAAGTACACATCCATTAATACAACTTTAAAACATACGACTGTGCTGTGGGAATCTCTACCAAAGAGCAGCTCTCTCTCTTTCTCTCTGAGTGTTGGCGTGGTTCCCGGCCCATCTGCGGCCTGGCCCGTGGATTACTGTTTGTTAATGTTTCAATCAGCTGTGTGTTGAGGAATGTGGAGCTATTTAACCTGAACTTCCCCAGGTGTGCCGAGGCGCCGCTCAGTCTGGGCCCCGCCGCCCTCCCCTGCCCTTGGCACAAAGCTATCACACAAACACAATCACACACTGGCCACGCCGGGCTGCAGCTGTGCGCATCGCACCGCAGGGAAATGGGAAAAACATTGCACCAGGGAGACAGAATAAATCTTATAACGAATCGCCTCGCCAAAGCCATTTTAACCCCTGCAGTGCCGGGGGGGAGACTGGAAAACTGTTGATTTACACTGATAACATATTGAAACACCATTTTTAAAGGTTGTTTTATTGAATGAAACCAACTTTTGTCTAATTTCTTTCACTTTTTTCTTATCTTATCTTATACGTGGGTTGTTTTATTGACACCATTTCTGTGTAGTGACTTAACCCTCGTTAAAAAAGCATTTGTCATGATGATTTTATTTTTATTTAATTCCAAACTTCCTCAATTTGTCAAGATGTTAAGACTTGACGATTTAACATGAGACTTCCTCCTGTAATGTGATACGGTAATGACCCATAGAGAAGCAAATTACCATTTTAACTGGCTCTGAGCCATGTTGTTGACCACCAGCTTACTTGAGTGACAATTAACAGCTTCTTCTGTGTAGCACTTTTTTATTGACAACCACTTTACACTCCCCTCGTGCTAAAGTCAGCACCAACATAAGCTATTCAGATGAAAATGTGTAGGCCTGCTATTAATCATGTTGATAATAAGGCCATAACAGCCTGTTATACCCACTAGTGTCATGTTTCACAACTATGTCCCAAAAAATTAACCACTAAAAACTCCAGGTGCAAGATATAACACCTCATATAAGCATCTTTATCTCTCTCACCCACAAACACAAGGACACAGAATGATTCTTGTTCAAAAATAATTGTCTTGTTTTAATAAAAACACGAATAAGGTACATTGTAAGAAAACAATATGTTCACATAATGTGGCATTGTAATATACAATACAGTTTGTCGCTCAGGAATCTGAGAAATGTACTTAACTTTTTACAAAATGTTGAATATCTCTATATGGTTAACACAAGATAAAAACAGCGTAACAGAAACATTAGCTTTCTTTAGAAACTCTACAAGCAACGAGCGGCGCTGGTTGCACTGAACATGTCTTGGTCCCCGGGCTAACCCAGTCTATATCTGGACACCTCCGCACATCTTCTTCGTCTTCTTCATTCAGGGCCCTCTGATGAATCGAGAGCCTTGAGTGACAGAGAACCTCTCCGCCGGAGAATGTCCACTCAACGTTATTTTTCTAGCATTGGGAGTTTGAAACGTCCCTACACAGTTCAAGGTTTTTTTACAGATGTGTTTTTAGAATACACATCAGATTGCCTTGTTCGTTTTCTGCGGTGCTCGCTTTTTTGGGTGATGGCGCGATGCTCCACTGGCTCTTAACGGCACATAATCCTGTCGTCTGAGCATCCATTCTGAGGGAAAGAGAAGAGGGATATTGATTAATACATCTGTTCATAGTCATAGTCAAGCTCTGTTCACAACAAAAACTCAGCGCAAAATGTACTTTTACGCACAGTAGATATTTTTACGCACAGTAGAAACTTTTACGCATGGCTTTTTCAACTTTACGCATAAGTACTAATGTTCCAAAAACATGTCACATCAGTTAGACACTGCAGCGTATGTGAAAAGATATTTACCTCGACTGCGATGCTTGCGATCTCAGCATTGAGCGTGGTCAGAGGTGTGCGGATCATGCCGCTGGAGATTTGGCGACTCTTCTCCGGCTCGTCCAGCTCGACCTGCAGGTCCCAGATGTAATCAATGACATGCTGCAGGATCTCAACCTTGCTGGCTTTCTTGTTGGTGGGCAGCGTGGGTACGAGCTCCTTCAATTTGCTGTAGCAGCTGTTCATGTCGGCCAGGAAGGCGCTCATCTGTTCATCCAACAGTGGGATTTTGCATTTGGCGATGGTCAAGCTCTGCTCGGACAGGCAGCGTACCATGTCCTCTCCGCCGACCTTGCTCTTCAGGGCGCAGGTAGATCCGACAACCTTCATGATGATTAGTGTAGAGGTGTAGTTTCCAAAAGAGGGTTAAAGTAAAAGTAGTTCAGTAGTGAGGCTTCTTTTCCTATTAGAGATCTTGGCAAGCTTATGTTGACAGTTTGCAACATCCACATGGTCTAACCTCCTCTGCTTTATAGCCGAGAAGGAGCCGGGGGGGGGGCGTGCCAGAGTAGTGCTGTTTGAAGACAGGGAGCCAATCAGAAGGCTGGGTTTGTATTGAAAGGTCGGTCCACAACAGCAATCCTAACCAATGGCTGTTCCCGCCTGGTTATCAGGATTTACAATCTGTTTGAGGGATGGCGTTACAAATGGAAACAAATGTGTGTCTTATGGGTAATATGTGGGAATCCAGCTGTCCATGGCTTGGGGACTCTGCAGGTGTAGATAGCCTGGGGACAGTCACGGGGTGGTGAATGCACTGTGGGAATGTGTGTGGGATGGGACGGGACAGGATGAATAGGATGAATGGCTAATGATAATTAGGCTGCCACAGTGCCCTAGATTTGCCTCTCACATTGTTGATGGCACTGCAGATGTGGATGACAATAGTACAGTAAAGTAAGACAATTGAGTGGCCAAACAATCCTGGGAAAATATTCTCTTTTTGGTCATTACTGTTTGCAAACAACTGTTGTTGTGAGGAATGCAGTCACTAAATAGATAAGCAGTTTATTCAATTTATCGCATCATTAGTTAATAACATTTGAGGACAGATTGGTGATTGTTTTGAGAAAATATGTTGCACACTCATTTCTCAGTGGAGCAAATGTTTTTATTGAACTCAAAGCTCTCTTTATGCTTTCTCTCAGCACAGACTCTCTTTTTGCTGCTCCTCTAAAAGCAGCAGTGTGAGCAGCAGCTTCACGGATTCCTTCACATGTTTCTGCAGTGTGTGCTCAGCCTTGTGTGCTCACTCAGATCGCATCGCTCTGTTCTGAATCTTCCCCCCAGATTGTCCAAACAAGCCCGAGCAGACTGGCAGGCGCCAGCGCGGTGACGTCACCCATTCATCCGAGCCTTGACGCCTGTCAGCCTGGCGCCGCTCGGGCGGTCGCCATGGAGACGTCAAACAAGAGAGCTCGCACTCTGCACTGCTCCATTCACCTGCGTGGCGCGCGGAGCCCTGAGAACAAACCGGCTCCGGGGCTTTGTCGTTCATTTATCACCTTTAAAAGCAGCAGGGGGGGGGGGGGATTACCGCCCCACGCACCTGCAGAGCCTGTCAGAGGAGAGGCTTTATTTTAACACTAAATAACTGCTGCATTCCTCCACAGCCCACGGTGACTCCTGTGTGGCCCTGAGATAACTTTACACTTTCTTTAATTCGGTGATTTCATGCACATTTTTTGCAGGAATTCAATTTAACCAAAATACCAGTGAAAGTTTGTAATGCATTAGTTAGACCATCATACATTTAAGATAATGCAATGTCATTTTAACAAAAACAAAACAATGTATTATAACTTTACAAAATGTTATTCACTTAGTTTTTTGTTTTTTTTTACAAAAAATAACAATTTTTCACCACAATATTGCAGCAATAATAACATTAGACTAGTTAGTATAACTTTAGACAAAGTAGATTAGATTACTTTATTGATCCATGTGATGACTTTAAAAACGTTATTTGTATTCAGTTATTTGATGCTATTTGTTTTCCCTCAATGCTCACAGTTTGTAATTTAAAAGTTTAGATCATGCATGAAACTTTGCATGTTAAACATTAAAGGTAATGTTCTATAAGGACTTACACAACTTTATATACTTGCCAAACACTTTTTTCAAACTTAATTAACTTTTTATTACATATTAAAACAAACATATTTGTTATATAATAATAACGTTTGACTCATTAGTGTTACTTAACTTTAAGTAGAAATGAAAGAGAAGGCAGCAATACAAGATGGCTGAAAGCATTGCAAAGCTTACTAACGTAAAAACAGCAAAGTTATTATCTGTACCCAACGACCCCGCTCTGTGTTATATTCTTGTAAAATATATTTGGATTTTCATCACTGATTTAATAACGTGAGTCATGTGTTTTAGTATTGTATCTGGCCAAATGGGATTTTATTTCACCTATTATTTTATACTGTTGGGTAGTTGAATCCATGTCAGTGCATCAACGTTATGATACATTTCATATGGTTAATCTCAATATATAAAATAACCAGTATATTTAACCGTGAAATAGTTCTAGAGGTTTGAAAAGTATAATGATTTCCCTGAAGTGAAGTAAAAGTATAAAGCGTTATAACATAGAAAGTGATCATATAAGTTAAATTCCCTTACTTGTACTTAAACAAATTGCTTGAGTAAGTTTACTTTGTTATTTTTATAAATGAAGCTCTTTTATTTGAATAGGATCTGCCACATATAACAGTTTAAAAAAGCATGTTTTTCAAAGGTGTAAGATTAATTTTAGACTCATTAATAATCTGTAACTTGCAAAGTCTGATGCTCTGCAGCTTTTCATAAACTTTTTAATTAATTTGCATAGTTTGCAAGAGTTAAAAGTAGCTTGTCTCCCACACTTTTAACTCTAATGCTATTTAAAGAGCCCTTCTTGTGTGCACAGATGTTGGAACAGACCACATATAACATCAGCATTGCTTTGCTGTCTTGTAACAAACTTTACTACCACCCTGCCTGTTTTCTTCCAGCCGTTGCAGCAGTAGCCTGTAAAAACTTTTTAAGAAACTTTCTTTTTTTTCCTTCCTTTTCTCTTTTTTTTGCCCTCTGTCCTAGGTCGCAGCTGACAGGGCGGAGGGAGGGCCGGGTGGGCAGAACAATGGGAGTGCGGTGCAGGGATTGTGGGAGAGAATCTAGGCTGGAGCCACAGTGTCTGGAGCGCCCCTCCACTCCCCTCATCCAGCTTTTGTTCAGCTGCAAAAGCTATCAGCACTTCCTACTGACACCAACAATAACTCCACACAGCTGGGCCCTTTTTAGCCTGTTTACAGCACATCAAGGCGAGGGGAGAGAGAAGACAGAGGGAAGAGGGAGAGGAGGAGAAAGAAAAGTGAAACATATTAGCTGCTGATTTTAACTGACAGAATGGCAGTGCCCTCTCCCCGCTCCCCTTTCCCTCCTTCATCTCTGACACAGTATTCATTTCCCAGTGGACTCTTTACAAGGGAGCCTATTATCACTTTGTATTTAAAGTCTGTTGACAGGCTACTGTTTGTGACAGTGCTGTTGCAACATCCTGCATCATTCAAGCAGCAGCAAGACAACACTTTTTTCAGGACATCGTGTCTCTTGAGTAAATGTATGCCCTTACACAAACTGTTCCCAGAATTATTCACGATGAACTGTCCCATTTGCTGGAGGGGAAACATATTAGCTGATACGCCCTCTTTATCGCACAAGCAAATAGATCTACAAAAGCACACTACAGGAAGCCATGAGGGGAAACGCTGGTGCAGGAATTCACTCATAGGAAATAGGACATTCCAACAATGCTTTCACACTTTTAGCTGTTGTTATTATTGCTGTGGGGACAATAAGTAGTGTGCGTACTACTTCCTGAAACATGAAAGTCACCACAATAATGGCAGAGGGGAATAAATGGTTTCTTAGACAGAGGGTTTTAACTTCAGTGTGATTGTTCAGATACACTGTTGAAAAGAAATGTGCAGGAATTTGATTATGAGAGGAGAGCACCACATGCAAGTTTTCAACAATTTGTACTCACACACATACACACGCACACACACACACACACATACAGGCCATCTCCTCGCAGCTGTGGGATTAGTTTTCAGTTCCCAGTCACGCTCTTCCTGTTTGCTTGATAATGATCACACCTGTGTGCAGGTGTGTGGAGAGGCTCTCATGGGACTGGGAGGGGTGAGTGTGGTGTCCGATACAAAAACACTTTTACCACACCACAACGTCACGTATTCCCCACTGCTGAGTGAGGTTTGACCGGTGGGGCCATCAGTAATAGGTACGAGCGGAGGAGGCTTGTACCTGATTGTGAGGGTTTATAATGTATCACGGCCAGAGAGGTCATCGCCATAATTGGATGACATAATGATCAAACTTTTATTTTAGTCTAGCTGTCAGTTTTTCATTGATTGAAAGTGAGAAGAGATTTACTCTTAATTGAGAATAAATAATATGCTTTAACAAACTTGTACGGATTAACATTTATTAAAACATTTAATTAATTGTCATACATTTTGAACAGGTTAGATGAAGTGGCCAGTAATATCATTATTAGACAGGTACTGACACCTCGTCTTTTCTCTTTATAAACAGGTGATACAGCAGGTAAGACTGCCGTGAGGTGACTTGACTCGCCTTCCCCCCTGAAAAAAAACACTTTCTTGAGACTTTGACAACATGTCTCAAGTCAAATGCTGCTCTTGGCTCTGTGGGTGCATGTTGTGTACGATTCTTCCTGGATTCCTGGTATGTCCCGGCGTGGCCTGGCACCTCCCTGGGCTGCCCGGCCACGGTAATGACTGAGGGCCCGTGGTTGGGAGTCACTTCCTGTGGGAGTCCTGGTTCAGAGATGTGTCATCAGCAGGGCAGACCGGCTGGAGCCTCGCTGCTGCTGCTGGGTGTTTTTCCTCTGTGCAGGCAGGCAGACTGGTGGGTGTATGGATGCCCTTCCCTGAGAGCCAGGGGCGAGCTGCACACACACTATCTCCATCTGATAGTCGGTGTGCAGCGAAGCCTCACAGAGATCCTTGAAGCCCCACAGGTGTCCTCTGCTCTGCGTCCTTGGCCTCGCAGGGACAGCTTGGTCTCTCTCTATCTCTTTCTCTCTGGTGTGTACGTGTGTGTGTGTGTATGTGCGCATTCACCGGACCTACCCCTCCTTTACACCCCTGTGGCCATCTCCCTCCGCCTGGTTCCCACACACACTATCAAAGCCCTTTAATGGCTTCTAATTAGCTCCCCATCTGCTGGTGACAGCGCACTGGTGGCATGCTAAAGCACCCATTGAGAGCAAAGGCATTGTGCTGTGGAATACTTTCCACTCCAGTGGCAATTGCCTGGAGAGAGAGCTTTAGTTGAGGGTGTGGGGGGGGTTGCTGGGGTGGGGCTGGGTGAGGAGGGGGTGAGAGAGGGAGCTGGAGGAGGGGATGCTGGTAGTGTTCTCTACAGTCAGGGGCTTGGGGGAGGGCAGGGGTGGATGGATTCACAATGGGAGACAGTGTTACGGCTTGTTGCAAATCTAATAACGCCAGAGTCCCTTTCCGTCCACTGGTCATCACCCCCCCTCATCACCACCAGCAACTATTTCACAATCCCACCCCTCCTTCCTCTTTCACTTTAGCAACAGTTTGCCACTGACATCACAGGGAGGATGGTCGTGAGTTAAATATGACTCTGCGCCGAGGCCATGGTGAAACTGGCAACACAGCCAGATGAGGTCCTTTATTGTCCTGAGGAGCCCCACGGCTATTGCTCCCCTCTTGGACCGAACAATAGATGCACCTCTTTAGAAACTGTAAATGTAGCCTAATGAGGCCTCTTCATTAGCAGAACCTGTCTGTGTGTGAATGAATGCGGCCTGTTTGTCAGATCCTATGAGGCCTTCACCGCTCCAGGACCTCCAGCAGGGCCCAGGTCCACTGGTAGCAGAAGGGGGGACCAGCTGTTCCCAGCTGGGAGCCAGAGGATGCCTCTGGGGGACAGGCCTGATTGCTGCTGGCCAGCTGCCCCCTGCTATACGGGGGAGATGAGGAACAAACAAATAACTGCTTCTGGGAAATCATCAGATCCAGCATTGTCCGTCACCACTGTTTGCTTATTTACATAGAGCGTTGCTGCACTGAATGGATAACTATATATTAGTGCTGCAACTAATGATTATTTTATTACCCGTTAATTGCCAAAAGTAGTTCGGTCCTAAAATGTGAAACATGTCCATCTAACTTTCTCTCATTTAAATTTCGTATTGTGTTTCTCCAAACCCTACAGATGTTCAGTTTGATATTTGGAAAAAAAGTTTTAGTATGAAAAAACCGATTAATCAATTATCGATTATTGATTAATCAAAACAGTTGCAGATTATTTTAAATTAGTTAATTACTATTTGCGGTTCTTTTTTATATACTGTTCATATAATAATAAAAATATATTTTCCAAAGAATGTGGTGTAGGAAATCAAACAGGTCATTATCAAAGCTTGAGATTAAAATGGTAAAACTTTTAAAAGGTTAGTACAATTAAGAGCCATAGAGGTCAATACACATGTTTTCCCATACTAGGATATATTCCCCTGAAGAAAACAAAACTGACCTATTTAAGGCGGGAACTTTTTCTGGTTGTAAGACTCCATGGCAACTGAAGGCACTACTTTGAAATGACAAGTAAGACCCTCTCTATTTGTGTGTGTCTGTGTGAGTATGAGACGAATGGTCTGTCACCTAACCTCTCTCTCCCCCCCCCCCCCACACACACACACACACACACACGGCACATCCCCACAGCTGCACAGAGGCGTCCAGTCAGCACGGCCAGGGGACATGGGAGCCAAAGCCCAAAGATGGAGCATGGACAGTGGCAGCTGTGGAGCTGACAAAGCCCCATTCAGAGGGCCCAGGCCTGGGGACAATGGCTGGGCCAGGCTGAGCCCTCTCCTCCACTCTTCCACCCAAAGATTAATACTTCAGATGGGCTTCCCGGTGGCAGGCAGGGCTAAAAGGAGAGCCCTCCTGTTTGTCACTGGGCATTGTGCAAGTCGCCTGAGAACCAACCTCTTGGATGGGCTTGACAAATGAGAGCCGCCATTGACAGTGAACAGATTGGGCCTGCCACTTTTGTTTTGATTGTGGAGCGGGTATAATCAAGTTATTTGGGCCTCGGGGAGTTTTTGTTTCTCTCTCCTGATGCTCTTGACACCAAAGTCCCACCTTAACAGCCTCCGCTGGTTCAGCTGTGTGATCTGAGCCCGCTCAAGTTTCGCCTCTTGTTTGTTGTTTCGATTTATCAAAGCTGTGCAGAGGGCACGACAGCAGGAGGAAGTTAATTTACTTGGGTGTGGGAATCTGTCTATCTATTCATGTGGCTTACAGAGGGAAGTGCAGGTGCAACAGGTGTAGGTGTGTGTATTCTCTGCTACAGTGCAGAGTTATTGTAATGTTTTCTATGCAGATGTCCCCTGTACACCTGACCTCAATAATGTGTTTAAAGAACAGCTCTTAGAGTAACCAGAGACCCTGTTGGGTATGGGTTCGGGGGTAAACACAGGCAGCTCAGGTGTAAACTACCCCCCCCCACACACACCCTCTCTTACCTTTTCTCTGCAGCCCTGTGAATGCAGTGCAGGTGTTTAGCCCCCAGCAAGGCAGCATTTCAGGTTAAACTGTAGGAACGCTGCCCTGCCTTTAACACCGGGAACTAGAAGTGGCCGCAGAGTACACAGCGTCACACCTGCACACCTGTGTGTGTTTTGCACAACACATTCACAACAGGAAATGTACTGCCACAGAAGCCGGTCTGATTAGAGATCCCTCATGCAGTTAGTGTGTTTTATGCAAATGTCTTCTTTTAATTAAAAAAAGCCCCATAGCGAAATAAAACAGACGTAATATTCATTTTCCCGTCACCACTTGACCTTCGACTGTTTGATAAAGCAACAGGCTTTTGTTTTGTGTGCTGTGGCTACAGTAAGTGAGGCCTCGGCCATCTGCCCGGTCTGTCCCGGTGTTATTGCTGTGCATCGAACTGCCATTCTCACGATTAAGGAATGTGCCCTTCTTGTAAACATGCATCGACCCCCCGCAAGAGCCACAACGCCATTCCCCTTCCCTGTTAGTTCCTCTCACGCCCGGGTGTCCTCCCATCCACCCCATCACCCTCTCAAACAAACCCCCCTGGGTCCATCTACTGTCAGTTCCCCCCTTGTCTGCCCCGCCGCCCGGTAGAGACTCTCCCCCGGTTCCCATACATGTACAAGTGAGAGACACCCAGCTAAGACAAGCGCCCTGCTTTTTATCCAGGGCCCACTTCCAGGACTCCGCTTGTGTGAAACTTGGGGTGCAGCAGAAGGTGCCCTACTTTTAAACTTCATTCTTCTCCCTGGGATTGTTTCAGGGGCTTTAACAAAAGGCTAAAAGAGCCTGTGTGCGGGTCAGCAGGGGTGTGTGTGCGTATGTGCATTTCTAGGTTATAGTCGGGTGCGTGTTTTCGCGTGCACGCCTGTGTTTATGCAACAGTGTGTATGCGTGAGTGCACGTGAGGGGAGGGCTGGAGGATTATAAAGAGGAAGTGAATGGGAAGTACACACTCAGTGACAAAATAAGAGGGAGACATTCCTTTGCTGCCCCTCCCCTCCTCCTCCCTGCTCCCTCTTTCTCTCCCTCTGCTGTGGCAGGGCCCTGGGAAAATCAAACAGGTGGTTTAGGCCTGGTAGGAAAGCTGGCTGGGCCCGGGGTGGGCAGGCCTACAGGCTGCTGGGGGCTATCAAAAGCTCTTAGACCCAGCTTTAGACCAGCACTCTGAATGGCCCCAGGCTTCATTATCATGTGAATTCTGGGAACTGCCTCGGGCCCCCAGTAACACCAGTGAGCTGCCCATATGGCGTTCGCTTGGCAACTAGGGAGACCCAGCATCCCCCCTCCCTCCCTCGCAGTGCTACTCCTCCATTCCAGCACTCCTGATATCAAAGGAGGACAAGGAAGAGAGGGAGGCAGAGGCCCTCTCCTGGGGGGGGGGGTGGACCACACAGAGCAGTACTGGACAGGACGGCCCTCAGGGACCCCGGATAACACCGCTGCCCTACAGCTAGCCCCGCTGCGGGTGGATTTAACCATTGAATTAGCATTAAAGACACATTCTGAAGCTGTCAATTTAGCATCAGAACCAAAGCTTTGACAGATAAAGATGTCGGCAGCCTTTCCACTTGATGAGGGGGCTCCTCCTCCCACCATAACATTTCTCACTCAGGAATTTAAAGGGTTAATCATTCCTGAACTTTTAAGGATCGTGTCACACTAGAAAAAATGGCACGGCATATTTAATTCAAATATGTTGTAACTTTAGTATCATAAGGCCCTTTCACACATGCACTGCACTGCAACCCTGAACTTATCTATACAAAACAGGTAGGAGCTGTTAGGGAGCACGCAAATATCCCATTAGCTCTGACCAAACATTAAACAGATAGCTCCCTAGTACAAAGTCTGTGTAATGTCCGATTGAGCACATGTTTAAATAGAGCTGCTCATGGTCAGCGGCATTAACAACGAACAAGTGCGTGTTGGTGATGTTTCTATACTGGCTGGCATAAAAAACGCAAGTAAACAAATGTCCAAAGTTGAAGAAAAGGCAATCATTCTGCTGCATGTGTAATAGGGAAATTCCTGACATTGTTCAAACTTTATTCTCTAATTGTTTTCCTATAGCAACAGGGCTAGCTGGTGAACTGCTGACAAGCTAACTGCTACGCTAGCCAACAGCTAACCTGTTATCTGTTATCATAAACCAGTCACAATAGCTTTTCTAATATTTTTTTCTGTACAGTACCACTACTGTTATTTTGTTCTCAGGTACATTATTAAACACAATAAGGTTTCTGGTTAAAGGGGTTAAAGGAGCGTTTGGTTCTTGTTAGCTCGGTTGCTAATGGTACATAAAGTCACATTGATTGTTCCTGTTTTTGTGATTTTTATAAACCTTGGTGAAAGAGTGTAGCATGGGCCAAGGAAGACCCAATTAAATGTGTGAGGGCAACTGAATCATAGGCTAGATATACAACCCAGTCTCACGGCATTTCGTGTTATAGTCACGAAATTAATTTAATCTATTGATTCGTGTTCACCAACACGATTTTCGCATTTTTGTCGTGTCACACAGAACGATTTTAAAAGCAATGTATTTCTATTGGTAGTATGTTTCGTGCCTGCAGCACGTCTTTTTGTCCGGTCGGGTCTTGGAAGACCAGAAGCTGTGTGGTTCATAAAAACATTTTCTTACTCAATATGTACTAAGCCTAACCCTATCCCTTTTATTTTAAATTGTATAATTGTCTGAGTTTTTTTGCCGTCCGTGAGGAAAAGAAATGGGGCAAAGAGCCTCAGAATACTGAAATCTGTATTTTGTCATATTTTTTTCCTTCTAATTTGTTATTATTTACATTGCTTTTAAAATCGTTCTGTGTGACATGAAAAAAATGGCGAAATCGTGTTGGTGAACACGAATCAATAGATTAATTTTGTGACTATAACACGAAATGCCTTGAGACTGTGTTGAGATATACGCATCATTTCACTTGTATTAGCATTGAGAGATGGAGCATGGCCTTGGCGGAAGTCTGCACGCTTATATTTCAGTTATCCATTTGTACCAACGACTCCTGTCTTAAATCGTTGTACTCTGATACTGAGTAAAAGGGTAGTGGAGCAACACAGCCAATAGCCTACAAAAGCTTTCCACTCTCTGGACACTCAAAGGTCAGCACTGTCAAGATGGCTTTCTGTCAACAGTGCAAAATCCTGTAAAGACATTTTTGTGGATTTACTTTAACCTCTCCAGTAATACCACTCATAGAATGAATTGATTATCCTTCATATTGTTGCCATATTAAATCCTGGTGTGTGCCTTAGCAGCCAAACCCCTCACAATAAAATATAATACATCTGCAATATTCTGTAGGTGCACTGGCCCAAAGCAGCCTCCATAAGCATTCCAGATACATTAGCAGTGAAATAAAACATCTCAATGAGATCCATGTGAGGTAAATAACCTTATGAGTCATCTGGTTTTCCTCTATGAGGATGAGGACACTTCAACGGAGGAGATGTCACTTAACAACAGAGCAGGAATGCACTCCGGCTGCTGCAGTCAGCCACCTGCACTGGAGTACAGCGGGGGGAGGAGGAAGTGTGTGAGCGATGTGTGTTATATGTGCCACATGATCTCATGCTGATGAAGAGACTTTGGATGGCTCCGGCATTGTTCATTGTGATTACTGAGGTGTGTGTGTGTGTGTGTGTGTGCGGCCCTGAGATTGGGGTGTGATCCTATTGCACATGTGGATAATCTAGTCAGTTTACTTCACTGCTCGCACCAGTGATAAAGAAGGCGAGGTATGGAAAACAGAGGAGAGGGAAGGAGGAGGGAGTGTGTGAGAGGTAGAGAAAGAATTAGAGCGAAAGCTGAAAGTGTGATCTGACTTCTGAGGAACTCCAGTGGTGATTCATGCTCTTACACATGGAGCGATTCACTCCCTCTGCAGCTGTGCGGGCCACATGCGCAATATGATTTCACAACATCTTCCCTGTCCTTGGAAATTCCTTTTTTTCATGCAGCCCTCTCACCCCCTTCCCTCATGTCAGTGCGCTGGCTGTGTTAGCCTGACAGAGAGGCAGGTGCACGACTTAGTCATTCTTTTCTTCCCCGAATGGCTGTGTGCTTCACCGAGGCTTTAGGCAGTTAGAAAGGCTTGACCAGAAAGCCCTGTCAGAGAGAGTCATGTGTTTATCAGACAGTAGGCTTCACAGTGCTGCTGCTGCTGCTGGAGATGGTGTTGTTGTTATCGCTCAGCTCATCACTCCTCCCTTCCATATCAACAGCCAGCTGGGAACATAACACTTCGCAAAACTCCAGTGACTCAGCATTTCTAGGTTTCGCTTCCTGGTTTTTGCCTTACAGTGTGTGTTTATCTCATATACTCTTTTTCTACGATTCAGTCCATGTCCAGTTGTGACGTCTGTGTGTGTGTGTGTGTGTGTGTGTGTGTGTGTGTGTGTGTGTGTGTGTGTGTGTGTGTGTGTGTGTGTGTGTGTGTATAGCTGTCTCCCCATAGGACACACTTGCACACAGATTCACCAAGGGAATCAGTGACTAGATGGAGTGTAGGGTGTGTGTGTGTGTGTGTGTGCGTGTGTGTGTGTGTGTGTGTGTGTGTATAGCTGTCTCCCCATAGGACACACTTGCACACAGATTCACCAAGGGAATCAGTGACTAGATGGAGTGTAGGGTGTGTGTGTGTGTGTGTGTGTGTGTGTGTGTGTGTGTGTGTGTGTGTGTGTGTGTGTGTGTGTGTGTGTGTGTGTGTGTGTGTGTGTGTGTGTGTGTGTGTGTGTGTGTGTGTGTGTGTGTGTGTGTGTGTGTGTGTTGCCCCCTTGACCGGCTAGCTCTGCAGGCCAACATTCAGGACTGTTTACAACAAAACCCGAGCTCACAGCAGTGAGGTAACTAAAGCAGCTTTCGCTCTTGGAAGCCAGCTATGATGCCATGTTCAATTATCCAGGTAACATGATTGTTCCGGATGGATTAGGCTGCGCTCACGTGAGACTTGGCATCTGCGGGGCTTGATTTTGTCGAAGCTTTGTTGTCGTTCCGTGGTTATGCACTTAAAATGCAGAAACTAAAAATCATGGGGATTAGGCAAGCAACTCTCCTGCTCTGAGATCAACTGAACTCCATGGCTTTTTAAATTCAAAAGTCGGATTGCATACTTCTTTGCAAACGTACTTTAAATGCAAAATGGATGCACCAAAATGATCCAGTATCAGCTGCAACAATATTAAGATGATAAAGTATCGGCCATGATATGACTGCTTCAAATTCAATGTAGTTTTTATACTTGAGTCTTTTTAAAATTCTGATTATCTGCCATTAAATCACAGCTGTTTAGTGCTATAGAAATCCCTGGACTCAAGTCACATTAAATAAAAGAAAAATCCAATGAGTAGCAGTCAGTTATACAAAAAATGAGAGCATGAGGTATCCGACCAGGACTTTTTGACACGATTTGAAGCTTTCAAATCCGAATCAGGAGAGAAAAGTCTTGAATTTCATCTTCTAAGCAACATGCACAGTTTTTGAGTTTCCTCTGAAGGTCAACATCTGTAATAAACATGATAGCAAAGAAGTTTATAACTATCTGTGCTTCAACCGTGAGTCAGCTGTGGTGCCAGTGACAACTTGACACACAAATGAAAACTGTCATTAGATATGTTGTCTGTGTAGGGACACAGTTTAAACTCCTCTGACGATTAGCACTGACCTGTCGGTGCTGGATTAGATATTAGTGCTGATTCACCATTCTCATTAAAGTTATTGTATGCTAAATGTGAGTCTCTTTTAACAAGACACATATTCCTTGATCTAAGGTACCAGTGTAGTATTGGTATAAAAACATATTGTCACAAGTATTTCAATTTTCAAATGCTCAAGCCCAGTTATCAAATTACAGTTTATTGGGCCCTTGAAGAATATTTTTACGAGAACATTTATGAGAAAATAACCTGAAAAATGTGTTTTTTATCTGTCATGGAACATCGTTGCTGAGATTCAAGGTCGTATGAATCAAATCAGATCCTGATCTAATGAAATTATACTTTGCAATCAGATTTAGCCATAAGGAAATCCTCATGATTCGAGTCCAGAGTCACAATATTATTATAGGCATCCAGACTTTGAGGTGAATTGGGCCTATTCAGAAGAAAACAACATACAGATGTAGACAAAAATACAGCAACGGCCTATATGAGATATAAATGATACTGCCGTGTTCCAACCTGTTGCATGCTTTGCTTCACAAGTTTTTGCCAAAACATTTTTTTTTTTATCTCAGAAGAAAAACTTAATGCATGACTTCATAATTTAAGTTTTTTATTCTCCTAAAGAGTTTTTTCTTGTCAATTTACCAATTTAATGTTTAGGAATATTCAAGTTTTTTCTCATAATGGTATAATTTTTCTTGTAGATGTTGAGCTTTTCCTCTGGATTCTAACCTACAGTTATGTCCTTGATATGCCCTCCTATATGACCTGGAGATGATTATGTAATATGTTTACTTTCTGTAAACTTTACAAATCTTCAGGTGAGTTCACATTCTCTTGGTCGCATCAGTTAGCCGGGTGGTTTCTTTGATAATAGGCTTTTAATTAATCTAACCGGTGTTTATATGGTTGCATAGTATCTGTTAAGATATTCATTGTTTCATGAAGCATTTCAATTCCTAATCCCCCTCTCCACCCACCCACATATACACCTCTTATCCCTCTTCGCGCCAAAAGAGCCGGCAGGAGAAAGTGAAAGAAAGGAGAATGGGCCTTCGAATGGCGAGGAATGAGAGTTGAGTTGAGGAACAAGTGAGTGAGTTAGAGAATGAGAAAATGAGAGGGAGAGACAGCATGGATTCTTTTCTTTGGGGCCTTAAAGACATGTTTCCCTCAGATGTTGGCTCTTCTTCAGATGCTAATGGTTCACTCTTATTCCCAAGCTGGGCCTTAGCATAACAATGCCGTGGAAGTGAAAGAGCTAAACCTCTGCTTTCTTTAAGAAGCCAAAGCTGGGCTTTTCTTGTGGACTAACGCCCCTCTCCCTCTTTGTGCTCCCAGTGAAAGGCCTGTGGAACGCAAAGGCTAGGTGATCACAGACTTTACTGAAAATGAGACTGAAACAACACATGGGACACCCGGGCTGAAAATTGCATCGGTGAAGTCATTTATTTCCCAGGAAACATTACCAAATATAGAGCAGTGGGTTCGCTGGCTCCTAGCCAGACTACTCGATCTCTCGAGTATGATGACAGCAGTCGTTTTGAATATTATCATCTTTAAAAGCTGTGCTGAATTATGCCTGTTGGAAGACTCAAAGTAAAATGTTATGACTGGTCTCGTGCTGACTCCATCTGAAAAGCAGTCGTGAGCCTGAAGGGTTTCTGGATGAATTGTGGTCTGACCTTGACAGGACTTTATTAGATAATGTTGGAAGGCCCTGATAGCTTCGATAGCAGAAGGACAACATAATCAGCTTAATAAATGATCGGGGAAGACATGACGTCTTTAACTTATCCTTGTTTGTGCAAAATCAAACTGTTCTTTCTTATTATCCGTCATTCAAGTTTTTTACCGTTCTGCACAAGTGGTTCTTAAGATATTTGGAGAGATCTCAAAGGGCACATTTGGAGATGTGGTTTCAAGGCTGGCTGCAACTTTACGACTGCATGTTTATGAGATAGACGGACAGAAAAGTATTGTATGCCGAAAATATATGTACATGGCCTTCACAAGGACTTTTAAAGTAACTTATTTTTAACGGTTCATACTCAAATGGAAATAATTTACGATAAAGGATTGTTTCAAATATTGTATTTATCAAGCCGAAGATAATACGTTCAGCACAGCATTGTGAGAATATTGTGCATTCAGAAATATGAGACAGATAATATGAAATACTCTATTTTGAGAACACATTCAAAAATATAAAAAATAAAGAAAACAATTAACTAAAATAAATAAATAAAAGGTTAAATAAATATGTATAAATTGAACAAAGGAGACATGAATGAAATATAAAAATAAGGGACACCTGCCTAAACCTGCCCTATTGTTCCAATGCAGTGTGACAGCAGCAAAGGGAAGTTTAAAAACAGATGTAAAGCATAGATACAGGGAAGTAACCAAACAATCTAGAATATCATGTACAATGTTAATCTAATCTGTTTACATACGGAAAATCGATATTCGCTCTCATTTTCCTGCAGATGTACAGTATGTCCCCAAGGTTAAAACAGAAGTAGGCAAAAGGCTTGTTATACACTGCTGCTTCCTTCTGGAATAATGTACAGAAGGAGCTGAAACTGTGAGAGGTAATAACATGGCACTTATGTTACTGAACCTATTTTGAAATTGTGCCTGTTATGCATTATCACTGTCATTTTATAAATGCATATCCACTGGGTACACACAACAAAAGAAAGGTTTGGGCGAGGAGAAAAATACAGGAAGAAATGACAGTAACTGATATAAGTTAAAAGGCTTTGCCGCTTAAAGTGACGTGTGAACCCTAAGAAATCCAAATGAGGTTTCATCTGTTGTCCCTCGGGCCTCACGATGACAATAGTCGACTAAGTACCCCCCAATTACCAGGTTTTAACCCATTAACACCTCTGATATTCTCTCTGTCCTTGCAGCTGACCCCTCCTCTCTCTTTATGCAGATGAGCAGTCGGCCAGGTGCAGCACAGAGGAAGTTAGCGCCTCCTAAGCAACAGCGACACACTATATACATGCAAAACGCTGGGCTTAGTCAGAAAATGTGTGAACACAGGTGTGTGTGAGAAGGATGTTGTCACGGCAGCCACTAATCTGTTTGTCCTGACGTTCTCCGTGTTTGCTGTGAAAGTGTTGAATCACAGTATTGTGCAATTAGATGATTTGTGGAAACACATTTCAGTTTTCTAAGAGATTGCAGAGGAAGGATAGAAGACGCTGAAATATGCTGCTTGCAAACACAAGCCTGCATTTAGTTGTGCTGAATTGAGCTTTTTTGCTCTTTCATTTGTATGCACATGTGTGTGTAGGTTGACAGGAAGTCGGTGGTGGCAACCAGTGTCATTTGAAGCGGAGCGCCTGGCGCCACAGCATCAGGAACATCACTCCCTGGTGCCAGGCTCGTTTTTATAAGCACTCACTAAATGACACACAGCTGGCGGCATGGAGGCAGCTGTCACTGCCGTCACTACGCCCAAACGTGTGTCTTTCCCTCTCTTTTCCTCCTCTCTCACACTCTGGTGTTCAGCTGGGCTGCCTCCCTTCCTCCTCCCCCCTCCCTCCCTTCAGGGTCCAGACTTCGTGGAGCCGAAGCTGCAAAAAACTAACTTCCTGTAGCTGGTGCTCACTTCCTTTTCTTTTTGTGGGACTTCCTGTGCTGCCTCTGTGATCAGGCCGGTCCGAGCTGACTCTCTGGGAGAGACTTCCTGATGCACAGACAGCTGGGGAGATAATCCCCTCTTTTTGCTTCGGTCAGGATTTTTTTTTCTATCTCTCCTCCTCTGTCTCCAGAGGTCTCCTTTTCCCTCTGTACTGTTTTTCCATTTACTTGGCTAAGCTGCAGGTTTATTTTAGATATGAGGCAGAGCAAATCTGACCCCCCAGAGATGCATCATCTTCAGAAAAGGCAGACCTAGGAAGGACAACATCACAGGGAAAATGAGCCTAGCAGATTCTACACAGCCGAATGATATCAGAGCGAGGCACAAAGCACTGTTCATACAAGATGATCTGGAGAAAATATTATGCAATATCGCACCAGGCTGTCCCATCCATTAGGGCTGATGTTCACCTCGCCCTCCCCTCTGGCTGCCAGTGGAGGAATGCAGTGGGTGTGGGTGTGCGGGCCCTGGTAGCGAGCAGAGACTGGCTCTAGTCGGTACGCCAAGGCTGAGAGGAGACTCCTGTGATGGGGCAGCACAGACATGAGGAGGCCTGGCTGGGTGAGCAAGTACAGGCCTACACAGAGAAATAGGGGATGAAGAAGTGTGTAGGAGAACATTGTTTGATTTCTGACGCCTCGCAGTCTGAGATCCTGTTGCATCCCATCCTGCAACCCATCGTCTATAAATGTTGTGTTATCGCTGAAACATATTTATCTCTCATATTGTGTGTGTTGCCAAAACAGGAACAAATGGACTTCCTGGCAAAAGCATCCATCTCTTTTGCAGCAGCATATGTCCACCTTATGCTGCTTCCTCTCTGTATGTCCATCTGGCCACCTGGGCCACGGTGACAGCAGAGGGGTCAGGGGAGAGGAGAGAGGGCGCTGTCCTGGGGATAGAGGGTAAGGGTCGTGAGGTGCCGGCCAACTCAACCTGAAGAGAGCCTCTCGGCTGCGGTGCCACTTCAGCGTCCCCCAGCACAGAGGCCAAACTGTGAGAGGCTGCTTTGAAGGGGATGTGGCTCACACATGGGCTCCTTACAGAAGTTGTGTGTCAGTGGGCTCTATGCTTTGTGCAGCAGACAAACGGGTTTAGTGTGTTGCTCCTCTGTTTGCATGGCTGCCTGCTCTCATATGTTTGAGGTCCTCTGAGGGGAACGACCTCGCAGGGGCAATAAATAGTTGGGCTGGATAACTGGTGTTGTTTCACCTGAACACTCAATCTGCAGTCAAACAAGCCCAAGGGATACCTATTGAAGTGTACAGCTGCTCAAGGTCTGAATTGCCTCAATTGATCCTCACAGATAGTATCAAGGTGTCTAGAATCTGAACTATGCAAACTGACTTGATATGGAACAAGTGAAAGTGCCTTGAAACAGAAGTGTTTCGGGGAAATATCTGAGGGTTGATCGTTCCTCGTACAGAGTAACAGCAGCAGAGATACAATCTCAATCCATCATGATTAAGGTGATGTATTTTTGGATCTGATTCTAAGGGATGGAGGTGTGGCTCCTGCCCAGGACGAGGCCTGTTCTCCGGGCATGTTCCAACGGGTTCCCCCACCTCCTCCGCTCTCTGGCCCCGGTCCGCCTGGCTCGGCCTCTGAACGTTCCCTGGAGTGCTGAGTGACAGGGGAACACGGTGACCTCTCCACACGTCATCCACTTCCTGAGCTACTGCTGGGCTCTGCAGCCCCACATGGCAGCAGGCTAAGTACACACACAGGAAGAGGTGACATCTGAAACAGCAAATGCTTTAACAGCTTGTTTGTCGTCTATTTAAGCCGGAGAAAGTGTGTGCATTGTCATTGGAGCATCTGCCAAATAATAATATCTAACTTTTGAACTCATCGTGTTGTAGTGTGAAACTGTGGTAAACATTTGTGAACTCTATCTGCTCATAATTTCTCTGACACTGCATGAGAAAAAAATATTGCTGTTAACTTTTTCCAAAGATTACTATCAGCTGGTCTTATTATCTAAAAGAGTGAAAGAACAAAGAAGTCACTTTTCAGCTGGGAAAACAAATGGTTCAATAAATGTGCCAATACATTTTTTTAAAAAAACACAATTTAAGTATCTGCTTTGCAAGACTTTTTTATATTTTGGTTCCAAATCAATTAACTTGCATGATAAATCCACAGAAAATAATAATAATAATGAATTCAGACACTTTCATGGTATTAACCAGCTTAGCAGCGGAATGTTTTTTTCATCTAAAAGGAGATGCTTTAGGAGAGCTCAGGGATGAATGTGTAATGAGCTCGAAATAACCTAATGCCCTTTTTTCTCCCTTTTTCTCTTCTGTGTGTCCTCCCTCCCTCCTCCCCTCTCTGTCTTTTTTTCTCCTCTTTTGGGAAACATGCCTTTCCCAGCTGCACAGCCCCCACAGCGCGAGGCCAGGCCAGGAGCACAGCTGGCCAGACTTGGTGGAGCCAGTCGACAGGCGCATGGAGCGCAGCCCGCCCAGGGCCCGCTTCCTTCGCAAACATGCCCAGGTGTGGGGCCTCTGAGCTGGGCTTCTGATCTCCAACAAACAGCAGTGTGTGTATGTGTGTGTGTGTGTATGTGTGTGTGTGTGTGGGTGTGTGTAGGGAGGGACGGTGGGATGAGGGATCAAGAAGGCAAAAGGGGGATGAGAAGGAGGAGGGGGTGTCATGGTGTAGAAGGGGGGGGGGGGTGTCCCTGCTGAAGCTGTGTCAACATTGTGTGTTAATGTGTGTGAGTATGTGCATCTGTATCTGCATGTGTTTGTGTTTCGGGAAGTGAGGGGTCACCCCTGGGGGAGACAGTGGGCAACAACAATTACTGCAGCATTGTAGCTAAATTGTGTCTGAAATGTTTGTCCCTGCCCACAGCCAGCCGTTGCCAGGAGAGAAAAGCGTTATTACTGTGCAGTGGCTTGTTTTGAAAAATATACAACACTGCTTATTAGCATATAATGGAAAATAAATGATCACCTGCAACATGAGTACGCACTCGTGCAAAGCTCCGGGGGCTGTTTGAAGAATGTAATTCTGTGCAGATTACTGATTACCCTGCAACATTTGACTACTTTCAGTTAAAGCTAGGTTTCTGCAAGCTCTGTTGAGCTGTGTCTTAACACACTTAAACAAAAACACACTCCTGAACATATCCAGCTCGGGCCACAAAGCTCGCCTGAGTAACTTTCCCATAAATCACTTCATAAATCACTGCACAAATGTACGCCTAAATGATTTCAGATTGCCTCGTAACAGTGACATTACCTGTGGTTGATTTGATATGCAACCCCCTCCCCTGGTCCCCCTTTTTTTTACTGTGTTACAACTGATGGTGACCTCACACTGGCCTGGTTGACATCCAATCCAAGCATTTAACATTATAACCAGATTCCAACACACACACGTGGGCCTGTGATTACACACACACACACACACACACACACACACACACACACACACACACACACACACACACACACATACACACACAAAACCACTCCCTCTGCACAAAATGAAACACAGTGTAACAGGAGGCGTATGAGCAGGGGTCACATCAGATAAGGCGAGGCCAGACAGCCTGAGATAAGCTCTTTGAACAGCTCTATCTGCAGCGTCAGGGAGACGCTCTCCCCTCCAGCCGTTTCACATGATGACTGTGGGCCAGGCCGCTGCTGGCCTGTTTGTGGCCCAGCACTGCTACTAATTAACTGGGAGAGCCCAGGGCCCTCTGACTGACTGCCTTGTCTCTTGCAATCCCCCCACTCAGGATTGCTCATGCATGCATACTAACAGACACTCAGGCAGACTCACACACATACCCACACAGACTCCTATCTGTTGTGGACTCCAGCAGGATCTAAAAGGGTGTAGGTGGCCCTCTTGTGGTACAAAATGAAGCCTGTTGAGGCACCTAAGTGTGTTTTGTCTAATCCCATGGCTGTCTGCCTGAAAACACATAGTTCTACATGCTAGACTGGTACATAAGCAGTGGCGTTTTCTCCTGGAGGCCAAGGGAAGCCAGGCTTCCCCTGTTTTTTCGGAGTGTAGTTATAATTTTAATAAATAAATAAAAACACTTTGTTTAGTTTCGGAAATTCCGGCCCGTCTCTCCCCCATTCTCAGAGTATTTTACAAAGAGTGAAACAGCGCCCCTCTAGATGTTATGGTGAAACAGTAGATTGCACTCTCTGCTGCGAGAGGAGGCGAGCCAAAATTGGCTTCCCTTGGTGAAAAAAAATTGAGAGATTGACCAATCAGATGAGGCTCACGTGATGCCTCTGCCAACCTGTGATTGGTCAGGGCCATGCCAAGGGAAGCCAGAGGCGGCTGGCTTCCCTTGCCTCACAATCCAATCAAATTGCATCAATTTAGTGTTGCAGTGACGCATTCTAAAACCCGGAAGTAAGCTGCGCTCGGGTTGCCTCGACAGAAAGCAATGGGAGTTCTCCATAGGATTTTGGAAAATAGCTCGAAATAAGGTCAGTGGAAAACGAACCTGTTAGATAAATGCACGTTTTGTTCAGTCGGATAATATCCACATGTCTACCCTACTTTTATAATTTTCGAATCATAAATCTAATCGATAGAAGATAGATAGCGTCACTGCACCACTCTCACCGCCGTTAGAAAGTAGCAAGCAACTGAAGCAAGTGCAATTATGGAGGGTGAAGATTTGGAGTATTTAATAGTATTTAATAAAGTAATTGTACTAAACTTCCGCTACAGCAGCAACACCAAATACAATCTGATGACAGGCCAATGCCCAAACTGGAGCTGTGTACAGCGAGGAAAAAAGGAGCGAATCGGACGTAAAACGTTAAAGGTCTCCTGATTTAGTTTGTGAATGAATGCTTATTAGAGTTTAGGCTGGAGAGTGCGTGCGGACCTGTCGGTTAGATAACAGGCGTGTGTAAGTCCTGCATCTGATACAAATGTGTGTAAAATGATACCGGGTGCTGTAATCACTCATCTGGTTACGTTATTGCATTGACCACCACACCCTCCTGACCCAAAAGAAAGGACGTATTATTGGCTTCCCCTAATTTTTTCCCCACGCCACGCTACTGTACATAAGGGCTGTAACTAACAATTACTTTGACTATGGTATTATTTTACTAAAAGTAATTAATTGTTGAGTCAAGTTATTCACAATCAGGGACACGAGTAGGTAACTTCTAAACACTTTGTGTTGTAATTGAGATTTGCTGTTAGCAAGCGAACAGAGAAGCAATAATGAATAAACAGTTCAAAAATATAGCTAAACGTTTTCTAACAGTTTACAGTTGACACTGATGGCTGAAAGTGTTTTACAAGTAGCCTACATACAAGCACTATAAAGTAAAGCTTAACGTTTTTAATCTATTCTAAAGCTATTTAAATGCTAGCAATAGCATAACGTTAGCTTAAAGGTCCCATGTCATGGCCATTTCTACTGATCATAATTCCATTGTTGAGGTCTACTAAAATATATTTATACTGCGCAATTTTCCAAACTCACATTGGTTTATCATACAGCATCTCTGTATAGTATGTGTGTTCACTCTCTGTCCTAAACGGCTTGTTGGAGCTCCTGCCCCCCCCCCCCTCCCTGTGAGCCCAGTGGCCGTCTGCGAGACAGCGAGACACAGCCCGAAACACACCCGCAGCCTGGCTGGGAGTTTGTGTGCGTGCTCAGGCTGAGTTCTGCGGTGTCTCGCTGTCTCGCCGACCCCACACCAGTGAGCCGGCTCACAGTGTCCCGCTCCTCGCAGCAGCGAGCCTCGCAACGTCCCGCCGAGTGTGTGAGTGTGAAGAAGTCGGCGGATTGGTCCAAACGTAACGGCTCCGCGGACGTGACGTCACTATACCCGAAATACGTCACTATACCCAAGAAGTAAACAATGGAAAAATAAAAATGTCCAACGAGGCGTTCTGGGGCAGCATAGACAGGTCTTTTCTGTGTTAGAGTTTTACTCGCTACAGGGTGTACTTTGAGGGTTTGTGACTCTGCAGACCGTTTACATATATGCATACAAAGCTACATAACACACAAGGGGACGGGTAATAACCAGAAAAGCATGACATGGGACCTTTAAACTGATGGAAACTTTAAATGGTTAAATAGTTTGCCTAAATCATTTGATAATCAGTTTGATATCTGAAAGTAGACTATAAGATGAAAAGACTGATGGTTAATTGGTTGAGCTTAAAAGCAATTGATTTAAAGTTAGCTGAAGGTAGGTTACTGGATAGGCTAAATGTAATGCTAAAGTTAAGTTAAATCAAGAGTTGAAATAATATATTCTTAAAGTTGGCTAACTAATGGCAGTAGTAGCCTATAGAAATCCACCAAACTGACCTAAATACTGACAGTTCAGTTATGTGAAAAAATACTGTAGCCTAACAATATCCACTTATTCTTAATCAATTGGGTAAATGCAATCAACCTTCACTTCAATGTAAATAAACATGGGAAATGTATTTCCCAGAGTTCCCAATATTATGTAAATGAAAAGTGACTAATTTCCTGTCAATCACATATTCACTTCTGGACTAATAACCAATAAAGACCTCCATCTTCTCTGTGTGTGTATCATGTATTTGCAGACTTAACATTCAAACTAAACAACATTGACGTCAAGTCACAGGACTCATATGGTTGATTCTTGTACACTTCATTGTCTAATGTAAGCTTCTGATGACAGTCCAGTCAGGGGTCTGTGTTGTGTTTCAGCAGCGCTCCCCTCCCACCATGCAGAGGTTAAAGCCCACTTAACCTCATATGTCCAGGAGCATTCCTAAGGCTGTCAGCTGTTTTATCCTGCAGTGACCCATGCAGGGTACAGGCCTTGATGCTGGGAAAACTCCCTCTGTATCCTTACAACAAGGAACAACACAATCAAGGTGTTTGAACAGCCACGAAATACACACACGGTCACATATGGACGCAGGAGGAGGCTGTGTGAATGCTGCTGCTCCAGGAATCTCACCATGAGCAAGTGTAGGTTTAAGGGGATCAGCTAGGATGTGTGAATAGGTGTATTTGTATTATTCAGTTACTGTGTTTGTGTCTACTGGTTGGACTAAAAATGGTGGCTTGCTCACCTGTTCACACACAGTGGACAGAAGGAGAGGCGGCCTCTTTTCACAGGGCCACAGTCACGGCTGCAGGCACACACACAATCACACACTCACATACATACACTGACCTCCACATTTTTTTTTCTGCGCTCACCTGTTTGTTCAGAGGATGTCTGCAGCCTGATCAACTTAAACACAGCTCCAATGTTTCCACTACCTGTTTGAACAGCTGAGTGAAGCGTTGACTTTAGCACTTTGCACAATAGAACAGGATTGGTTTGGAAACACACACAGGCCTCCTCCTCCTCCTTCTGGGCTTCCTTCAGTTTGGCGTGGACTTGGATGTGTTAAACGCTGCACGGCAACCCACTGAAAAACGTATTTTCCCCCCTTTAAAATAGCTCACTTGGTCTCATGGAGTACAATAAGAAATCTGGTTTTAAGTGCATGTTTGTGGTTTGCATTGCTTACTATATATGGGCCAAGCCTCCCAGTCTAACATCTAATTATGTGCTGATGGGAAAGGATTAGACACTCACATCCAGCAGGAATCTGTAATTGTGTGAGTGTTCTCTGTAGATGTTGGAGTGGATGTGAAGTATGGGAAGCAGTGTGCTATTGAAGGAATGCCCTGGTGCCAGTGAGACTGGGGAGCAGACGAGCTGTGGTGGATCTAAATGAGGAGAGACGGCGAGAGAAGCATTTATGACACTAATCTGCATTCCTCTCTGATCTGAATGCAGCTGCAGCCTGATGCTGCACCTCACCTGCATTTAGAGGAACACCTACATGCAAACACACACATAAAAAAGCAGTGCAAGGAAAAGGGCTAACCTGACGCTGGCTCACGTCAGAACATAACAACATATTTCCTGTGCATTGGTTTTTGTATTTTATTTCTCTTTGCTATATTTAGTTAGCAACATTGCTAAAGCTAGTAGCCAGCAGACCTAAGGTAGAAACAACCGTAAGAACCCCTAAGAACAAAACATCCTGATCTCAGTGCAATGATAAAAGCAAATTCAACACCTGGAGGTATTAATACTTTGGTTACTTGATGTAGCTTAAAGAAAGACATGTTTTTATCACTGTACCACTTAGTTTTTTTGCATTCAGGTTTTTTTGTTGCCAGCTGGAGCTTCAACAGTTACCATTATTCCAGTTGTTTTTATACATTGGTGGTATATCTAGTTTGTTGAATTAAGGCAATCGTTTATGAAACAAATCGGCATCCTCTCTGAAGGCAGCTGCAGCCTGACGCTGTTCCTCACCTGCATTTAGAGGAAGCAGTGCAAGGAAAAGCGTGGTAACTCTTGGAGCCCGTTGTACCTCAACAGTGAGGGAGACTATTACAGGCCTAACGCGGCACAGCGGGCTCGTCGGCGTCCGCCTGTCGCTGGCCAGCCTGTTTTGGGGGTCCGGGCGGAGGGTTTTTGTGGCTGCGGTGCTGCCTGAGGCCTGGCTGGGCTGATTTACAGGCGGCGTGGGGACATGTGCTGGGGATACTCCCAGAGCAGCCTGGTGGTGGGGGCCAAAACAGCCACACTGCTGCTGCCTGCACATCTGGAGTCTAGACTGAGTGGCTCTGCCGAGAGCCTCGATCCCTCCCTTCTTCCCTCTCCACATCCACATCCATCCCTCTGCTTCAGCTGCTGTGTCTCCCCCCTCCCACCATCATGCACTGTTTGTGTAGCTGCCGGGGCTCAATTGAAATTTAAGATCAGCTCTCACTTTTTCCTCTCTCCCACTCACTTTCCTTCACTCTTGTCTCTCTCTTTCTCCTCTCTCCTTTTTGTCCTAACTCTCTACACATCTGATAAAGGACAAAATAGTCCGAAAAAAACGAGTGGCGTCATGGAGGAGCGCATGTGGAAGACATCACAGAGGGGATTGTTATTCCTCTCCCTCTGAAAACCAGAGCCTAAGTGTTCACAGGGGGACCCTCCAGTGATCTTTCAAGGAATTATGGATCAGGCTGCTGAGCCAAGGAGCGGTCATATAAACATATTGGCTCTGACATACACAATAAACAGCCGTGCGATAAACACGATACCTCACACACACTCACTCTTTAAAACACAGCCTTGTTTTAATGGTGGCTCCTGTTGTTGCTGTCAGGACAAATGTTCCTCATTCTGCAGAAGACATTGTGAAGATGACGACTCCTATCAGAGTCATCATCAGACTCCTCCCATTTATTCTCACACACACACACACACACACACACATAAAGCTTTTATGCTGATGCTGCTTTTCTAATCTTTCTCACATATACATCACATAAGGGAGCACTCATTACCTTCGTATGTCAGCCCTTAATGTGTGAACAGAGACATATGTGTTATCTCTCATAACACCAACATGATGGATGAAGCCCCACAAGATACATATGTTCTGGTATAGGTCAGATGGTCTTGGGATTCAGTTAGGAGCATCCCCCGGAGAATTGTTATGGACATCATCCATTGTCCCTAACGAACAGCATCAGGCTTTCCCCTCCGCACATGATCACAATTACAATAGTCTCTCCCTCCCTAAGCTGTGGAAAATTGTTGTAGAAACAACTTCTGTCAGTGGAAACAGAGATGTTATTTACTGCAGAAAAACAGGGACCTCTCGTTCTTTCCATGTAGCTTGATTTCCTTTCCGAGTAATGAACATGAGCTTTTTTTTACTGCCGTGTTCACCCTATCACATTCACACTGTGTCATACACTGCGGGATAAATGGCTGCGTTCAGCTCTCTGGTGTTAAACAGGTCGTAAAAAAGGGCTACATAATACCCTTCCAACAAGGCCCGAACCTGTGAGGCTGCTCGCCTGACTGTCGCCTGCCTGCCCCCCCCCCCTACACTACCCTCAAATGGAACAAATTATCTAGCTACTTTGGTGAAACAAGGTAATATTCATTTAAGAAAGAGAGAAGTATAGAAAGAAAAACATCTGGATAGCACTGGTTGCTGTTTGACTCCTCTGGAAGCCATTAGGACAAACAGTGCTGCTGGTCTATCACTCTCACGTTTCGCACCGGTTGAACCTTGCATCCTCTCACCACCTGTATCAGCTCTGGTTCCCACCCTTGTTTTTTAGCCACAGGACAGATACCGAGGGTGAGAGATGGGAGAAAGACACCAGATACAACAGAGGGGAGGTATTTTTTTTGTAAAAGTCAAAGAGTACAAGTAGTCCCAAGTGATAAAGGTGACCTATCACTTACAGGTGAGAACCAGCTGCACGCTCTCATCTGCGCTGAGGCTGCAGGGCTTCTGTATCATACATGACAAAGGTTGAGTTTTCTCCACTGTGCTGCTAAAAAATTCTCTTCAAGTGCTAACCTGACCCGGGCTCACGTGAGAACAAAACATAACATATTTTCTTTCCATTGGTTTTTGTATCTTCTATCTCTTTGTTCATATATTGTTAGGAACATCGCTATCGCTATCCAGCAGCCACTGTCCTAAGCTAGCAACAACTGTAAGAACAGAGGTGGGAGAAGTACTCAGATCTTGTACTTGAGTAAAAGTAGCGGTGTGTAGAAGTACAAAAGTCTTGGCCTCAGATCATACTTGAAGGATCAAAAGAAAAAGTACTTAATGTGCGTAATGTCACATTTCAGTATCATCTATATTAATTTACTGGATTATTATTATTCATGCATTAATGTGTTCATTACTTCTGGTAAAGGTGGAGCTAATGAATTACTTTATGTACCACTACTGGATATATTAACCCACAATTATATATCATAGTTTATGTATTTGTGTATCTATATTAGCTGAATATCTGAATCTGTAAAGTACAAGTACCCCAAAATCGTCTTTAAGTACAGTAGTTGAGTAATACTTCATTACATTACACCACTGGCTATTGTAGCCAGCAGCTACTGTCCTAAGCTAGAAAAACCACTGTAAAAAACCCTAAAGGCCCTGACACACCAAGCAGTCACCAGAGGACTCGCCGACGCCGACGTCGGCTGTTGCATCGCGGTGTTCTCCTGCGTCTTGGCCATGTGTCGCACAGGAACACACCGCAAAGAGTGGCAATAACTCTCCTTACCAGCAGGCGGCAGTGTGTATTATTCATTAAAAATAGGCAACAACCGGAAGACAGAGAAGAAGAACAGACTGCGTGATATAAACAACAACAAATAGCGTGTGCAAACTGCAGCCTGGTTATGATCCACTGCTGTCTGCCCGTCTTTGGTGCTCCACAACTACCCGAAGGGGCAAGTCTCCTGTACCGGGTGTACTGGGTTCTCAGAGAATCCCACTTCTTCCTCAGCTCTTTCTCTGAAGCACACAAATAAACGATGTAAGCATTGTGGCTAGTTAGCATGTCCAATTCATATCTATATGCAGTGCCAAACTGCACAGCTAGCAACAAGATAACAACAAAATACAAGGTTGAAATAACAAATTACATTTCACGTTAACGTCACTGTACGCTGGCAAACAATAAAAAGCCAACAATATCTGCTAAAGAGCTCAATTGATGAAAAAGATAATCTTACCCGAGAAACCAAGTTGCGTTTCAATCTCTCGCCAGAGTCCGGTTTTCACTACTCGGTTCGAGTACCTTTTCTCTGTGATGTCGTACAGAGCTGGCCTCTCCTGGATCAATGTGATGAGCAGGTCTTCGTTTGCGTCATTCCAGATCGCCATGATGAGATGAAAATGAATAACAGTCTGTGTGTGCCTTCTTAAATCGTTTGTTTACGTCCCTCACTTCCGTTTCGCTTCTCATGCACTGATTCGCTAGCTGAACAGCCAATCAGAGTGATTGTTTGGTCCGACTGCCAGACCCGATGCATGGCCGATTCAACATGTTGAATCGGCCATGCATCGGGACAGGCAGTCCAAATAAGGCGTGTCACGGTCGACGGTGCGGGACAGACCAAATTGAGTTTGGGCGACAGGACACGCTTCGTCTCCCGACTTACGAAAACAGCCGAAATCGGCCTGGTGTGTCAGGGCCTTAAGAACAACAACTCCAGATCTCAGTGCTATATCAAAGCAAATCCAACACCTGGTAGTTTGATAGTTGGCAGGTTTGGTTACTTACTGATGTAGCTTATCGAAAGAACATTTTTTATCTTTGCTTTCTTTGCCTTCTGCGTCAACAGGGCTATCATGCCAGGTGGGTTTTCAAAGGTTACTCCAGTTGTTTTTCTACATGGGGATATCTAGTTTGTTGTATTGTTGAGCTGCCTCTCTGGTAGGCAGTGATGCAGTGTACTATATGTCAGGGGCTTTAACTGTGAAAGGGAAATGATGCCCTAGAGGTAGAGCGCTTTGTGAAAGCAAGTTTTATAGGGAACAACTCTAAACACAGAGGGTGTCTTTATTCTACAACAATTACCTTTTGCAATCAACATTTACTACATAATTATAAGTTTAAGCAAACATGTTGTCTTTTGCCACTTTAATGCCAAGTGTTTACTGTAAACCAGACTGAGAGGCAGCTGGGTGGATTTTGCCTTTTCAAGGAAAGTGGTGATTGACGTTGTCACAGTAGTACATATGTTGCTCAATATTGTCTTTACATCCAAGAAAGAACAGTGTTATTCTACTTATGAGTCAAGAAAGTGTTTTGTGTCCGACCTTTACACAATAAGCTGGCTGGCTAGGTGTGGGCACTATGATACACATGTGGTGTTGAGACGTGCAGATTGGCACAGTATTGTGTTTGAATCATACGGCAACACCACTGTCAACACACGCCTGCCAAGCGCCCCACTGGGAGAGGCTCAACATAAGTGATGCTGCGCCCGCACTGGTATTAGCTGTGTGTGAGCTCTGAGTGTTAGGCTCAACGTGTTATCAGGAGGATTAGAATAAACTCTGACTGCTGATAAAAAGTCAGGTATGAAGAAAAGCAATCACTGCTGCAGGAGGTGAGAAGTAGTATATGATCTGACTGCTGATAAAGTGGTGATAAAGTTATGAAGAAGGGTGTGAGGAAAAGCAATTACAAAGACATAGTGGGTGAGAATGGCTGTTTGTATTATCTGCAACTTTGATAAAATCCATCAAATAATGACTGATCCGTTTACTATAAAGTTGTAAATTGAGATTCTTAAGTAATAAAACACACACTTCATCACTCAATTAGTTTTAATCATGGTTTTAATACTAGTTTGTCTTGTATGACCAATGGCTAACATTGGCTAATGTTCGCATACATATTGCTGACATTGGGACTGACATACTTCATGCGATATCTTTTACAATAACATCTTATAATATATAAAATAAATAGTTTTATCACAAACCCCCTATACCTCACCAGGAGAGGTGTGTGTTGTTTCCATAGATGCATTAAGGGAATTGTATATAAAAAATGGCTTCAAAACCATTCCTGTTAAAGTTGCTCACCCAGCACAAGAGTCAGGTTACTCTCTTCACAGTATGGCTCTGTATTGTCCTGCACAGTGCATATGCACATTATTTCTCCCTCTCTGAGCCAATTGGATAGAATTTAGATTACTATGATGTCTCATTCTTAGCTGCTCTAAACATATTAAGCTTGCATAAGTCCAATGCACCCTATAATAACATCTTTAAATCAGCTAACTATAGAACACTTTTAAGATGAAGAGAAACGAATGCTGTTCAACCAAAGTTACATGGAGTTGATACATCACGTCTTACTTTGTCTCTTCGATACAGCTACAGTATATACAATCGCTGCAGTCTTACATCCAATGGAAAATTCCACAGTTTGAAACTAAAAGTGGGAAATTGTAACGATCTCAAATGTCGGTGAATTTCTACCTTTCTTTACATAATTACAGATGGACGTACCAAAGAACCATGGGGTTTAAACAAAATTGAATACCATTTGTCAAAGGCTACATTGGGATTTCATTTGGAGGATAAGTGGTGTCTGCCAAACCAGGCCGTCACAGATACTGTGTAAAACGCTTTACTGTGCATCACCTCCAGTTGTAAACTGTTTTAGTGTGCTAAACTGGTCTGTAACAAACTATACCTTTCGATTTTTTACGACTGTTGTTACGTTTGCAGGTGGCCCTTAACCTCTCACTCAACTTCTTCTCTCTGCAGCTGCATCTCCCTCTCTTCCTCTCACTCACAGTTGGTCTGTTTTTACTTTTGATTCTGTCTATTCAACACTAAAACTGCAAAGACGCATCCATTAATCATCCAGCTCTTTTTGTCAACAGTGATCTCACTGGGCCTGTGACAGTGAACCAAACCATTGTCAGGGGATACTTGTCAAGCTCACAGTAATGCCTGTAATAACATCTCTATCACAACAACAATTCTCAGAGACATATTTAAACAGATTACGACTCCTCTCCATGGGTGTAGGCTGTTTTCCCATCTGGCTTTATACTGTCACCTCGAGTGAAGCCATCATTTTTTCCTTTGTGTTTACAGTCATTTTCAAGACAGAAAATAGGGCTGTTGAAGGTTGCGCTTGTAGTTTGGATGAGACCCTGTTCATGTGCAGGAGGCCTCTCTTCCAGGAGCTCAGTGCCTCTGGGAAATAATGAAAAATAAACACTGAGCCTTGATGTTGACTCAGAGAGAAGTGATCCACAGGTTATTACTGCGCTCCTCTCTCTCCTGCTCTCCCATGGCTCTTGGATGAGTTTATGTAATCTAAACAGACCCCCCTAAACCTCCATCGCACACACACACAGACACACACATACACGCACACCCCTCTGGCCTCCTGGGCAATGGATGTCAGATGCTGCTGTCATGTCTCATTTACACCTATTGCTTTGCAGCTGTAATGGGTAGATGAAGTGTGCTGGTGATACAAATCTTCTTGAGTGGAGATTTCTCACCCCATGTTAGGGTCAGTACACTTAATCTTGTCAATACATGTCATAAACGGAAGCAGCAATTGACTCTACAGTAATGCAGCAGCCATTCATTGTGGTTAAAGACTGGTTATTTGATCCAATAGCCATACATTTTCACACACAAATTCAATTGCCTTGAGTTTGATTGAAAACCGGAAGGAGTTTTCTGATTTGTCAAAATGGTGTAGTCCTTTGTGTATTTTGATTTGTAAAAAATACGGTGCAACTATATATTGATCTCTTAAAGTTATATAAAAACATGTCAAGTGTGGCCACCAAAAGTTATTTGATCCACTTATTCAATTCAAGCATTCAAAGAACGTTAGTGTTTTAGATATTTGTTTAAAAAACCCAAATCAAATCTATTTATATTGACACCTTACATACATCTACACATTTGACATTTGTAATGATGGCATTCAAAGACTTTTATTATCAGCTGGAGGAAGGAAAGTCGAGTTCTTGATTGATATAAACATGTAATTGTTTTTATTAGGCCACACACCAAATGTATTAATTCAACTGATTAGTCAACTAAGCAAAAAACAATGTTTATGTTATCTGGAAATGCTTTTTCACAGGGTAGATAGATACACTGACACTTGTTTCCATGTCCTGCCGGCTGAAACTAAAAACTGTAACCATTGTCTGCCTGCTTGGACTTGCACTACTTGTTAAAATCATCCAAGCTAGTGGCCCCCTCTTGTGTGTAAAATGGGTAAGTACAACAATAAAAAGAATGTCGGTGTTTTGCTTCTTTATTTTCAAATGAAGTATGTATTTTATCTTGAAACAAATATGCTACCATTCCTAGTATTGCAACTTAAACTATCTGATGTAAAACTTGTAAAAACCCAACGCTGGCCTGTGTTAGACCTATGGTAAAATCACCACTCAAAGTACACCTGTGACCGAATAACAATTAAAATATCAATGCGCTGCTTTAACCGTTAGCACAGAAACCCGCTGATAGCATGTTTTTAGCTCGACGACGTTGCTTTGGAAAAAAACACAGACATCACTTTTTAATTATTAATGTCCTCTTTTTGTTCATTTATTTGTTTTTGCAGTTGTATTAACTCAAGTGTGTAGACATCGTTAATAATCAGTAGAGGTCGCTGCGCAACAATGCTAGGCTGGACAGGAGAGAGGTTCAAAGACACACAAACAGTAAGTCAACGCTACAATATATTATATATATATATATATAATATTGAAAGTACATATTGCCTGAGATCTCATGATGTTGTTTTATTAAATGTGCCAAGTGCTAGGACTGTCTTAGGGAAGAAAGCTTTTAGTTGTGCAGCTCCACTAACTTGGAATAGTCTGCAAACATGTTTAAAACTGAGCACTTTGGTTCCCCTGCATCATTTTAAAACTCGGCTGGGTGACATGCTGTATGATACTCATGGTACCTGTCTCTGTGAATAGAGTTTGTAAACTGTACCCTGTACATTATGTTGTATGTCATCCTTATTGTTGTTCTGTTGTTTTTATGTTACATGTGTAACTAATGTCCTGCAGGTCACCCTTGAAAAAGAGATCTTTTGATCTCAAGGGGCTTCACCTGGTTAAATAAAGGCTACAAACAAACAATATGGGAAACAAATGTCAATTCGTCTTTATTAATGAATTCCAGAGCGACAAGTGTGTGAACATATTTGTAAAAATGTTCTGAAGATGTTAACAAAGTACCAAATAAATGTAGGGGCGAATATTTAGGTTATAGACCAGTTAGTGACCAGTTAGCCGACAACACATCTGTAAACAAAAAAGTAGTTCGTGTAACGTTCACTTTACTGGTTACTAAAGATGTATGCAGTGGTCTAAAGTAACTAATTACATTTACTCAAGTACTGTTCTTCACTACAATTTAACAGACTTGTACTTTACTTGAGTATTTCAATGTTTGCTTAACTATCCCACTACAATTCAGAGGTGAAAAGTGTACTTTTACGCATGTATTAATACCTTTAGTTACTTTGCAGATTTTGTTTGTTTTGATATACTTAAAACTTAAATAAGATTTATGATCCTGGATTAAATATACAAGCTATCCTACAGCATACAAAGTAATTAAACTAGCTGCAGCTTTTCCTGCTTTGATAACACTCTAATACACATGTGTCAAACTCAAGGCCCGGGGGACAAATCAAGCCCTTGGTGGATTTAATTTCGCCGCGCAGGATAATTTCTAATTACTATTAGATCTGGCCCGCCGGTATATTGCACGCACACCTTCACTCCATCCTGAGGGTCTCCTCAGCTCAGAGCCTGACCCCAAATATTGATGACCTTGCACCCAAGATGAGATGCCAAGTATCTGACTTGAGCTAGCATCACAGAGCAGCACACTGAGTTTGATGGATGTTTCCTTCTGCACTTTTTCTCTCACGACAACAGGGCATGTTTGGTTTTCTCTATGAGGGAAATAGTTTTTTTGAAGCTGTTGTTGGCCTGTGGAAAAATGTAATCATAAGAAATGTCTCCGGAAAAGCTGCAGATAGAGCCATAAGAAATGAATGCAACTGATTATTTAATGTTTAATGTTGTATAGGCAATCATTTAAGCTTTGTTAGTTCCAGGTTTAATATGTGCAATAAGTTCATTTCAATAAGTTTTGCAATAAACATTGAACCAGTCCGGCTCTCGACTAGCACCGATTTTTTAATTTTGGCCAACTGTGTATTTGAGTTTGACACCCCTGCTCTAATACATCAAGTATAATCAGTGCTGCACATAACTGGTGCGCAGGTGCGCATGCGCACCTTCGCCAAAAAAGAGCACCGGGTCATTTGAAAAAAGGCGCATTTGCGTACCAACATTGAGAGAGAGGAGAGAGGGAGAGAGAGAAGAGAGAGAAGGGAGAAGAGAAAAGAGAGAAGAGAGAAGAGAGAAGAGAGGAGAGAGAAGAGAGGAGAGAGAGAAAGATATTTGCGAGTTGCATATGAACTCAGGGCCGGCCCGTAGCGCTGGCGTTATAGATGTTCGCCTAGGGCGCCAGATCTGTGGAGGCGCTGCGCTGGCAGCTCTGGGAGGGAAAAAACCCTTTTTGACCATTGGGCTCATCCTAATTTTCGGCCTTGATGTAACAATATTCATAATTAAGTAAATGTAACACCCTTTTCACCCCCGTTACACGTTTCCTTTGCCCTGTACAATGGGTGCTGTAAGTGATGAAAATGGGGGATGTTGGCTTATCTGGCACCCGGTTCCGGCGCTGTTGTTATTAGAATCTGGTGCTAGCTGCTCTAACGGATATAAGAAGAAGATGTTTCTACAATGATGTGGAGGGAGAGTCCTCTCCAGTCAGACTGAGAGGCTGATGACTACAGCTCAGTGAGGTAAAGGACTCTGAGTGTTTAGATAGTTCACTTTAGTCTAAGTTATCTCAGTGGGTCTCAAACGTTTTGATCACAATTTATGTAAACACATATTTCCAAGGCACTCCTTTATAATTATTGGGATAAACAGGTTTGAAATCATTCCAATGTATACTATAGGACAGTAAACCAAAAATAACCTTTAAAACTGGAAAGATTAAAAAAAATGCATAAATAAATAAATGTTAAGGTAAAATATGAATGAACAACAAAAATAAAATAAGTTACATTAATTTGTTATTGGCTATGGTAGGATATTGGTTATGTTCACATACTTATTTGATTACATCCACTTGTCTAAGATGACAACAGAGACTTTCGACCCAAACCCAGCTGTTGACTTGTGGATGCAAGCAGCTAATCGAAGACTCAACACGAGAGAAAGTAGTAGGCCTACATCATCAGCTACCATGTCTGACAGAGAGGAAGACAGTGAGGAGAACAGTCAGGAGGGTAGTGATGACAGCTTGTAGGATTACTGGTCGTGCTAATGTTGTCTTGTGTTCACCTCTGTGTGTGTGTTCTGTGTTCACCTCTGCATGGGTGTTCTGTGTTCACCTCTGCATGTGTGTTCTGTGTTCACCTCTGCATGGGTGTTCTGTGTTCACCTCTGCATGTGTGTTCTGTGTTCACCTCTGCATGTGTGTTCTGTGTTCACCTCTGCATGTGTGTTCAGTGCCGTGTGTCTGGCAAATAAAGACCCCCTCAAAAGTTACGGTTTATTTCATTTTAAGGATGAGCACCAAGCAACATCTCCAGGTGCTCCTTTGAGAACCAGGGCAAAAAAGTTATGTGCACCCCTGAGTATAATCACACATATAATACATTATAATGAAATGGGCTAAATGGCATAATCAGTCATTTTAATGCTAATGCTTTTGTACTTTTAACTTGGGTTACATTTTTATTGCAGGACTTTTACTTATAACAGAGTATTCCTACACTCTGGTAGCTCTACATAAGTGCAAGATCTGAGTACTTCGCCCACCTCTGGATGTATGCAATTATAAAATGTAAAATACTACAAACAAAACACTTGAAATTAAGTGCTTGCAGCTGCGTGTCACCATGCAGAGACACTTTGATAACACTGTTAGTCTGTGGACTTGATATTAATAGACTGTGAGTGATGTTTGGCGATTCAATAGACTGAATGAATTATAGATGATATGTGCGGGAAAATCTAATCTCTGAACAGAACATTAGAGACCTCAAGTACTGTTTTAGCCTGAGCCTCTTCCAGTGTGCACCAAGACATAAAGCCAAGGAGAAAAGAGAGAGACTAGGGTCTGTCATAAAATACTCCAGACAGTGTTTCTCAGTCTGTGTGTCTGTGTGTGTGTGTGTGTCTGTCTGTGTGTCAGTCTGTGTCTGTGTGTCTGTCTGTCACACAAACAGATCAGTGTTGTTAGTTAGGTGTTTTTGGGAATCTGTGTCTCAGTATGGATCTCACAGTATTCACTCTCTGAATTATTCTTTTTATAGATGTCCTGTAGTGAAACAGCTCCCTCTGATGCAGATCAAAGTCTCCAGCAAACAACTGCAGAGGTCATCCCTGTGCAAGGTAGGATTGATAGCAAGAGGAGGAATTCAGAGTGATACTCGACCAACTAATCCAACAATGTAAAACGACACTTCCATAAGTTCTGTATCAACATGTTTAACTTAGGTGTAGGCTTATTTGCAGTAAGGTGTTAAATTAGTCATATATAACCCTACATAAATTATTTAGTTTAGCTTTGAATTAGTTATATTACAACTCTTAGAAATAACTACAAATGTCAGAAACATTTGTTTGAAAAGAAAAGAGTAGAAGTGTAGTGCTGCCCAAAGAAAAAGAACCCTGAGTAAAAATACCAGTCTCACTCAAGTTTATTTATGTATATTCTTATTTACACAATTTAACATTCCCCATGTCCCAAGTCTATACTGCATATTAATCTATACAGTTCCAGTGGGTATGAAGGGGATGAACATTGTAATACAAAAAATGACTAAAGCTATCGGACACATGTAGCAGAGTAAAAAGTACAATATTTGTCTGAATCCGCATAGAATCACTTGAGCAAAGTAGCTTGAGTTTGTACTAGTCCTTGTAATTAAGTGTTATGCTTGAGTAAATATACCAAGGTAATCCAATACTGTATGGTATACGCATACAGTATGTTGTTGCAGCTAGTACAGGCTATGATGAGATTACTGTAATCTAATTATGTGTCACCCATCACTCTTTAGCCTCGTGTCACCACACCTCCGCAGTAGATTTCTATTGCACACACACAAGGTTGATTCTCCTATGTTGGTGTCTCTTTTGTCTCCCCCACCCCCCCCGAGTCTCTCCTATCCATCCATCTGTGCTCTTCACACGCTGACTTCGCCTCTTCTCTGAGTGTGTATGAGCCATATTGTGGTTTGAAGTGTTACTGCTGCTAATGAGCCAATTGTTCTTGTGTTTTGTTCCCCTCGGGGAGCGTTGTGTAGATAACAACATTCTGCTCACAACCATTTTAAAACATATTCACTGCACCGGGGAGGGATCGGGGCCAACAAAACAATAATGACTCGGAGCACGTACAAAATGAAAAAATGTGTTAATGACAGCCGCACCAGCGAAGTGACAGAGCATCCTTTCCTGTCAATTAGACCTTGGTTATTCAAAAGTAATTTGCATCTCCCTGCCGAGTGAAATGTGTGCCATCTCCCAGGCCTTAGTCTGTGACAGCGTGTAAGCGATGTATTCATTCCATTCCTCTGTGTGTGTCCTAGTTTGAGACATTGAAGTTATATTAAAGGGGATCTATCATGCAAAATGCACTTTTGTACGTCTTTTATACATGAATATGTGTCCCCGGTGTGTCAGGGAACTCACCAAGTGTCAGAAAACACAACCCTCTCTCTTTTCCTCCGTACCCAAATCTCTAAAAACGGGGCTGCAACGGAGCTGATACAGATTTGAATTTTTCTGACGTCAGAAAAGGGGTGCTCCGCCTATATGGGCAACTCTCCACCCATCAGGGGAATGAGAGGTTGGGCCACGGCCGGCCATTGCCGCTCGAAAGCGCTGGAGACGCTGTAGTACATATGCCAGGCCTGTAAGTGGCGCTGTAGTCTGCCACAAAAGCAGCGAAGAAGACTTCTCACAGAATCAGCCCTTGCAAAAACAGGGCTGGAATAGAGCAAATAGAGCGAAATGAGGCATGGCTAAAATGCATGATCTGTTTGGTATTTTGAAAAAAAAACTTCACAGACATGTTTTATATAGGTATAAATATATTATTCAAATATAGCATGATAGGTCCACTTTAAGTTAAGATACAATCCAAAGTGCTCTATCCAAATAATGTTTTTCTTGAAAACAGAAAACTATAGTTCTATTTTGAGAGGCTTGTGTGCCCTTTTTTCTGTGTGCTCGTGACCCTGTGCATGGGGTATTGATACAGCTGGCATTCAACACCCTGATTAATTGCCATGGCATTTGGCTGTTCTCTGTAAATGCCATATCCCATGCTGAGTGCTTGGTTAATGGATTTCTGCCCATTGCTGGCCCAGCATCGGCATTTCCTTTCTTTCCTCTCCCTCTATCCTTCATTCCTTCCCTCCTCTCTGCTCCTTCATAAAAGGTTATCCATGCTTTATCAGCAGGAATGGACACTTGAGTGGAAGGATCCCATACTGCTCAGATGTCCAAGCTTTTGACAGTGACGTCCAGAGTGGGCTAGCCGCACAAAAGCTCAGCCTCCTCTATTTCTAACAGCACTAGTTCAAAGGTTTCTTAAGGTTACGTCCTTCTTTTTAGTCTACAGTCAAATGTGTTTTGATAAGAGCCCCACCTTCATTCGCCAGTCCCCCGTAGACCCAATTTGAGTTTGTCTCTATATCTCTGAGAAGAAGAAAAAAAAGATATGAAGAATTAGCTTTCATCCTCAAGTGAATTAGTTTGCTCTATCTTAATGAGGTTTGCCATGTCAGAGGGAACAGCTCAGAGCCTGCATACTAAACAGACTGAAATTGGAGTATTAGCTCCTTAACAGCAAAATACCTTCTCTCTCTCGCTCTAATTCTGACGCTGCCACGCAATTACCCTTATACACAGTTTAATCTTGTCACTTCCAAATGGGGATATAAGGGAAGTGAAATATTGTTGTTATTTTTCTTCTCTTTCTTTCTGGAAAAGTAATTCCAAAATCTAATTAACTGCAGAAAAAAACGTGTTTCCCATTTGACTGGAAACATCGAATGTGGTTATGCAAATGACCCTAAGTATTGTAGAATGTGATTTGACAGAATCTCATTCTGGGTGGTGCTAGGCCAGATAGGAAGATTGTTCAGCCGAGTCTGAGTGGAGGCAAACAGGAAGCGATGAGCCCGGTAATTTATTGCGTTGGTATTTCTCCTGTTTGACTGAAGACAGCTCATTAAAGGGTGAGGTGTCATGCAGACAGACAGAGAGACAGACAGACATTTCTCTAATGGGCTCTCCTCTTCTCTGTCTGCATCAGCTATTTTCTACCTCTTGCGATGCTGGCTTAATCTCTCACTTTTTTTAATATGAGGTGCCAAACAAGATTTTACACAATTCATCATTCTGCTCTTCACAGGGGAGAGGGAGATGCGATTTCATCCTCCCGCTTGTCTTCAGTCTGCTTACAGGGCTGTTTCTGAGCAGCCTAGAGACGGCCAGAGGGCTGAGATGAGGAGAGGAGGTCTCTGTTTTTATTTTTTAAGAAACGATGGAGAGACTTCATGGTCTGCTGTGTTCTGATAGTCTGCTGTACAGGTGGCATTCTGCTGTTGCGGGCTGGCGTTACTTTTGGCAAATGCCCCATATGCTGCCAGAGTGCTGGTTTTTACCATTTGCCTGTCACACAGTGAGGACGTGACACTGATTATTCTGCCCACAACCCTCTGGCTGCTCGGGGCTCCTAACCAGCAGCCCCCTCGCTCTGACAACTCTTCATTAGTGCATCTGTACAGGTCCTGTTTGTGCATGGGTGTATATCGGGCCTAAGGGTGTAATGTGTAAAACAACAACATAGTGAAGCTGAATTACGCCCTCCAGAGATTAATAAAGTATGCCTTCTACTTTTTCTCAATTACCCGACCCAAATCAAATCTTAAATGTTAACTCATACACAATAAATGGTCTGCTACCAATCAAGGTCTGTCTTGATCCTTTATTAGTCCCGCAGCGGGGAAATTAACAGTGTTACATCGAAAGTGGCATATCAAGTAAAAAGGCAAGCTGCCCACTCTGTTTTACTCGACATCCATGTTTTATTTGTTTTTACTTTGTGCTGCATTGAAGACTGCATTGCGGTCCACTGAAAGTAAGTCGCAATACTCTCCTCCTCTCTGTAACAAACAAAACTAATGACCAGCAGGTAGCATTTGATTTAAATACCTTATTGCTGCACCTCCACACAGACATCATATCCTTATATCCTCACTATTGAGATTGTATGTAATCTTTCTGGACACTTGGCTGTCACCAAAATGACATCACACATTATAAGCATTCTGCAGACTCTTCAGCAGCCCTTCTCACAGCCAGACAGATCCCATTGCATGCCAGCGACTGTTTGTTTGCAGATGCAGAGAGCCGTACAAAAAAAGAAGCAAGGTCCACTCTGGTACCAACAAGTAATTAATTATTGACGACACCAAACACGGCTGCTTGCTAATCTACATAGCGCTTTAAAGCTCCTTGATTTATAATTCAGGCCCTTCTCTCACTCCTGAGTGCTGAGATTGAAAGGCAGAACTGGAGGGCACTTGAGACTTCACAAAGAGCAAGGTGTGTCTTTTCAGCAAGGGCCCTTTGTGGCTGTGTGCTGCATGCAGAAGTACAAGCATGCCTGTGCAGATTCATGTCAAAATAAAACCAAAAAGTCGAACGTGTGCACAGAGGAAGTTCACACAAATCTTAATCTAGTTATATTGTCAAATTCACTCTGGTTCCAGTGTAATTTAACTTTAAGTGGCCGCACTCACAACGTTTTAAAGTGATTACAAATGTATTTGTACTACAAACACCAGGGTGCCTTGTTAGACAAACCCACAAGTGCTTCTTATTTAATATGTGTGGCAGATATAACGCAGTGTGCTGTACATTAGTAATGCAAATAACATGGCGTCAAAGGGAGTTTAGTTAATTAGCTGGAGTTGCGATGCTGGCTCTGGCCCATAGCGGCTTGTGTTCCTCGGGACCCCAGACCTCGACGGGGGGCCGCTCTTTGATCCGAGGATCCCACGGTCTGCTAACGGTTTCCCAACCTTTGCAAAGCCTGCTGCGCAGAGACAGATGGGAGAGAAGTGTGTGTACGACTGTGTGTGTATGTGTGTGTGGGCACCTTTGCATGTGACTGATCCAACCTGTTCCAATTTTTTTTTTTGATCACTAATTCCTTGAATGTGAATGAATGAACAGACAGAAAGTTGACTACACAAGTTTGATCATTGAGAGTAAATGGTGCTCATCTGTCTGCCCAGCAATGTTACATCATATGTCCCATTCTGCTCATGACTTGATATGAAAGTTATTTGAAATCATTGTTTTAACAAAAAATTACAACAAAGCACTATTTCAAAGGCTGAAATGTATTTCCAAGGCTCAGTACGTGCAGGAAAACGAGCAAACAGAAACCAAAACCTGAAAGTAGCAGACCGTTTTTAAGCATTACTATTCAAATGAAAACAATGAGATATTTATCAGATACCACCCTATTTTCCTAATCCCTCCAGTTGTCTTTTCCACCTCAAAGCGATGCATAATGTTGTTTCTTCAAACCCTAATGCTCAGTGGAAGATGCAGTATACTCCCCTCAGGCCTAAGTACACCTCCCCCTGCTGGCTGATAATCAAACAACATGGCCTCCTTTAGTGGGACTGGCAGGGTGTCCCAATACTAATTACTATGTGCTCACACACCATGTACCAGTGTTGACGGCATGCTGTTTTGGCAGATAGAGTAAACAAGAAATCAATGTAGTGTACTGTTTTGTACTTGCAAGGAATTAAACAAGCCGTGTGGGATGTCAATAAAGCTCCAGCTTGGGAACAAAATGCAAACATGTCAACTTTAACTTCAGGAACTATTTCTGTTCACAATGATATGTTGAACACAGGTGGAGCTAATACCATCTCGTATTGCTTTGCTCTACTTAGATGACTCAGTTCCATGGCTCTGATGATAATTCAGTAAATAGCTGGGCAACCCAACGAACTGAGCCATCCTTGATGCTATTGTTGTTTGCTATAGAGTGGTGATGAAGTATTTTTGTATGTAGGCCAACCCGAAAGTTAGCATTGCAAGACCTCACTTGACAAAAAGCAAATGGGATGTTTCCATTGGATTTTGGGAAATTGCAGAAAATAAGATCCCTGGAGGATAATCTTCACATATTAACTCCACTCTTAGAATAGTTGAAGAATCAAATAGCTAACAAAATGCTATAAACATCTACATGACGGTTGTATCATGGCTTCACATCAACACCGGTTGTTCTTACACTAAGCTAAAGGTGGTCTTTTGTTTGCCGTGATAACGTCTAGTAGTCTCTTAGCCACTTTGTCCTTTTTAAGATGCATAAAAGCTTCAGACGCTTATTTTGGGAAACAAAAGAAAAACGAATAAAAATAACTGTTGATTTCCAGACGAGGGAGTCTGGACTTATTTTGGGATTAGGACCTGCACCAACCTATTTCAATTTGATTCAGACATTTTCACTTTTACTCTTTTCTTTTTCTTTTGCGGTGCAGTCTGGGACGACCAGAGAGTATAGTTTATTTACACACGACATACTCAAGCACAGTTTAAGATGCATGAACAGACAGTTTGCATATACAACAGTATATTCAAATGCCATACAGGCCTTTCTTATTTTTCAGTTGCTTTATGTCTGTCTGCATATCTGTCTACGTCTTTCATTCGTCCTTGTCACTTCCAGAGTTGCAGTATAACTTGAAAAATATCCACACACTGCAAAATGTCTCAGGAAAGTGCTGAAGGGAAATCTGCTCCCTGTATTACAATTAACCGGGATAATGGCTTTCTCACAGTTGCTCTTTAGGAGATTTCATAATTCATTGCAGAGCTTTTAGTCAGAGAATTATTTAGACTTTCCTCAGTCTGAAAAACTTCTATGACCAAAAGCTTGGCAATTCAATTTGAAACCTTCGATGTGAGAAACTTTGCCAGCCCCTCTATTCTTTTTAATTGTACCATTCAGTACAGAGTTGTGGGACACTCATGAATGAATTATAGCAGCACCTCAGGATATGGAACCGACTGCTGGAAAACAAAGGATGCTCGTAACTGACTTATTAACTATTTATGTTTTGAATGGTAGCGTGTGATGTGACGGTGAAAGGGATGAGGAAATAAATAAGAGCAGAATGCATTAGACATGACAGGATGATATGTTGTTTGCATCATTAGCAGGATGTAATGAAGTCGGGGTATTTAGGTAATGCATGCCTGGCATTTTGGCGACCTTCTGCAACACAGGAACACAAGAGGAAGACACACATCCAGGAGCAATGAGCACAGCTGCAGAATGAGAGTCATTTGACTATTTGCATCTGTAATTTGCCAAGAAAGCTGTCTCTGGAACATATGTTTGATCTTCTGATGTTCGTGTGTGCTGGGTCCGGTCATTGTATTTGAACACACCAGGGACATGCGTGTAGTATGTCTATACCAGATGAGCAGTAGGACGAGGTTGTTATAATGTCTGCCTTTGAAGCCACTTCCCAGAGGTTAGACGACCCTTTTACTATTCCACCTGCAGTAGCCGCTGTGCTATTTTCAGGACAATTGTTTCATGGAGCCAGGACTTCTCTCATCCTCACTTCTGTCAATTCTGTGTCCTTGAGTGCCCACATTGTCAGCTCCGCGGCTGTCTGTTCTCTCTATGTCTGTTTCTTTTCATAACGTAGCCATGGAGATGTAGAGCTGTCTCCCCATAGGACACACTTGCACACAGATTCACCAAGGGAATCACTGACTAGATGGTGTGTGTGTGTGTGTGTGTGTGTGTGTGTGTGTGTGTGTGTGTGTGTGTGTGTGTGTGTGTGTGTGTGTGTGTGTGTGTGTGTGTGTGTGTGTGTGTGTGTGTGTGTGTGTGTGTGTGTGTGTGTGTGTGTGTGTGGGATCATCATCCTTGAACCAACTAGCCCAAACCAAGAGAATAATAGTTGGTGTGCCTTCAGAGAAAGAGAGAGCTGACAAGGAGGAGACAGTGCAGAGGTCTTCCTCATTTGTACTGGAGTCCTCCTCTCTCCATACAACCAGCTGACAGGGGATATTTTTATCAGCCTGGAACAGACTGTGCAGAAAAATAAAAAATAAATCATTTGTATAGGCGCAATCCCAGCCAAGGACAAGATCTCAGCGGGATAGTGCTTCGCTGTATTTCTGCATTATCAGAATAGAAATCATTCATAGTTGTTTATGCAGCTGCCTCGCCGCCACTATCCCACACAAGGCCTTCCTCACTTTGTGTCCAATGAGACCGGAAACAGAAAATACAAATAAAGGTGTATTCTTCGTGAGCATCTTGTTTTATTGTTCTTCGTCTTTCTTTCCTGGAAGCCAGTGGGGTTAGAAGTTATAACTCTGTTGTTCAAATACAAAGACTTTACGTTAGTTAGTTCATAAATATATAAATATCTAATGACCAGGCTTTTTTACAGATGCTCTTTGTACAGAACTCATAATTGTACATACAGTATGAAATCACAACGGAAAAAAAGATAAAACATAAATTTAACTGAAATACAAAATGAAAGAAAAGAATAAAAAAGAAAAGAAAAACTAAAATCTAAGCAGAAATATACTGTATATTAAAGTTATATTAAAGCTGATAACAAAGCAATGGCTCATACAGTTCCTATTTCATCATAGGTCGAACGAAACAGAGGGTTGATTTCACGCATTTACATTCATACACGCTTACATACACCTGTTCATACACTTTCTTCTAGACATATGCATATTTACATGTGAGTAAATGGCATTCAATGGAGTAAAAGAAAAAAGTTAGTTAATATATACCGGTTCGATGGAGGGTATGTATTTTGCTCTGAATCCAATTACAGTTAAGGTATGACACAGCTTAAATGTGCGTGAGAGCGAGCGAGGCAGAGTGGGAGCATGAATAAACCATGTCCTAAAGTGGTGTCACTGGGCTGCTGTGTTGGCATGTCGGCACCGCTCAGAAAACATGGCCGTCTCTGGAGCATTGTCTGTAATCCAGCATGTCAGAACAGCTAGATGGCTCTTTTATGTAAGCAGTCTCTGAGTCTCAGACATCATCTGATATGCATACAGCGGAGAAATAAATACATTTTCCAGCAGTATAAGTATTTTCAGATGATTATGAATAGCATTAGAACAAGCTAATCCATTCTTACAAAGGGCTCATGCTTCCGATTGGCTTGAATGACAGTACTTTCCTTTTTGCTCAAGGATTAGCGTTGAATGCACCTACACGATAAAACAGGACATTTTTCTATATCCTCAAATGCCATGCAAATCCCATCGCGCTGAATACTTTGTTTCGCATCTGCTTTGACACTGTCATGGCCAGAGAAATGCTGTTTGATTTTTTCTCTTTAAGCACCATTTCTTTGCAGTGACACAAATACCATAGTGTGCCAAGCTGACAGGGAGATGATCCATTGCAGACGTCGTAATTGAAAACACTGAGAGGGGTTGGACAATTAATCTCTTTCTCTCTGTGTCAAATTTCCATGGAGAAATACCTCGAAATGCAGATAATAGATAAGAGTGTTATTGATTAGATGGGGTGGGTGGAGATGCAGAGGTTCTCCATCACTAATCTCTCTGGCTGTGACTGCATCTAAATAACCTGCAGAGAGGGATAAACAGGCGCATCCATCATGGGACGGCTGGTGCGGACAGTGATGGATGCCTCCGCCCTCTGCCACCCTCCGCCAAGCCCTCTCCTCCTGGTCGGGGATAGGAAGTGACACCGGCACTTGGGAGAAATACCTGGCTCAAACATGCCTATCATTTCTCTTTGGTGTGTCTCTTTGTGAGCTTGTACAATTGCCGCCTGTCCTCCTACCCCTTGTCTCTTTGAGTTTGTAGGATTATCCGTCTTGATAGATCCTGTTTGTTTTGTCAAAGGAAAGGAAATTGCTTTTGTGGACTTGTGTGAAAGTGTGCTTTTGTGTGAACTCACCCATATATATGCCTTTTGTGTATAAATTGATTTGGGTGAGGGACGGTTTCCTCTCTATCCTCATGCCCGTGCAGCGTGAGCCAAATCCCCTGTGCTGCCTGGACCCAGTGAGTCGCCTCTGAGGTGCCAGCCTGATAGATATGGTGTGTGTGTGTGTGTGTGTGTGTGTGTGTGTGTGTGTGTGTGTGTGTGTGTGTGTGTGTGTGTGTGTGTGTGTGTGTGTGTGTGTGTGTGCGTGCATGCGCCAGGTTGTGCCTCTCCTCCCCACCCTTGCAGCATTAAGATTGATCCCTCGTTCCCTCCCATTCCTTTCTCTCTCACTCTGTGTGCCTCTGCCTTTATGAGACTGTGAATAGGTGAAGCTCACTGGCTCCAACAGATGGCCGGAGCTACCCTGTTACACTGTCTCTCACACACACACGCACGCACACGCACACACACACACACACACACACACACACACACACACACACACACACACTCACTACTGCCCCGTGAATCAGAGCCTAGAGAGAAAGAGAGGAAGAGGTGGATGTGGCAAGGCGAGAGAGAAGGAACAGGAAACAACACAGTTAGTGGGTCAGTGAGGAACAGCACACAGGGAGGAGGATGGAAAAGGAGAAGGAGCGATAGACAGCGGAATTAACTAAAAGAGGAGAGGACACATGCTGGAAAAAGGAGTGAGAGCAAAAATGGAATTGTAGATTGAGGGAGCCTTTCTCCTCCCTCTTTCCCTCCCTTTTTTATTTATCTCATGTGAAACCACGCCTCCCTCTTTTCACTTGTCAGTGCATCTATAACAGTGAGCTGTCTGCGCCGGGCTGCATGGGGGGTGAGACGAGCTCCTCACTCTGCCAGCACACACTCCGCATCTGAGCGGACCGGACTGGACTGGATGCTACTGGACTGACCAGAGCAGGTGTGTGAATTTGTGTGTGTGTGTGTGTGTGTGTGTGTGTGTGTGTGTGTGTGTGTGTGTGTGTGTGTGTGTGTGTGTGTGTTGGCGATAGATGTCAGAGAGCAGCATGTGTAGCCCTCAGTGTGTGAGCGCTTGTTCCTCCGCAGGACTTGCTTCCAGAGTAGCATAACTAGAGGGTACAGTGCTGAAGCTTTGCCCTAGTGCACTTGAATGCTCCTATCCTTTCTGTTCGCCTCTGAGATTTATGCATGGAGTCCCTAACGACACTCCTCATAAGGGTTAAAGAAATATGCTGAGATCAGATGGAGTATCTGGCTTTGAGTCAGAGCAGCGTGGACAGAAGCTGCTCTATATCTGGTGGAACAAGTTGGTAGTTTTAGGCTGGACTCTGTCGACATGTGCTGTGTCGACATTCGTTTTTTTTCCTGACTTATAAAGGGTGTTTGCGTTTGTACACAGTAGCATCCTTTAGTGGGGCATTACATTACATTGTGTTCAACATCCATTTTCTGAAAGTAGTCAGTGCAGATTTGACTGCTCTTAGGTGTGGTGTTGAATCCAATTTGTGATTAGTTCTCTTTGTCTTCCTGTTTCACAGCCTGTGGTGTTTTGAAATATAGAACATTCATTGTCTCAGCATTGCTTTGTTTGTACTCAGCCGAATATAATCCTTACTGTTGCTGAATCTTTGTGTTGGTTTAAAATAAGAGCAACAACAGAAACGGTGAAAATATTACTTTTTTAAAAGGCAGGACCGTCTCAGTTTTGGATTATTTACCTTAAGAGCACCTTAACATAGAGATCCAAGAGGAATCCGGCACACAGCGTTCCTTCAGGAGTCGCCATTTCAACAGTTGCAGCTGCTGCTATACTGTAGAGCCGGCACGGCTTTAGCCTATGAAGCCAAGTCAATGTACTCACTATCAGTGTTTTGTCAATCTCTTTATGGGTCAAAAGGCTGTGTCATCACCAAGCGGCTGTTAAGAGCAGCAGAGCGGATGAAGGGGGGTGAAAACTGACCTACAGGCTAAAATATTTATGATGGAGACAGCTGAACGCCCCTTGCTGTTTGTAGCGATATGGCTGGATGGATGAAAGAATGCAAAGATGGAGGGATGGGTGGATGGGTGGAAAGTAAAGAAGAGATTCAGAGATATGTTCTTTAAGCATTCATTATTTATCACAGCGCACTCTGCCATGAAGCTCTAACCCCCACATCAACTGGCCTATTTTCTCACTGAGAGGCCAGTGGACTGGAGGAAGATGCACCTGCTTAGTCTACCTGTCAGCCAGTCCCAGGGCATGTGGAGACTGCAGCCGCATGTTACACACACACACACACACACACACACACACACACACACACACACACACACACACACACACACACACACACACACACACACACACACACACACTCACTCGTACACTCATACACACGCTTACACACACATACACACGTATCTAAATAATGTTTTGATTTATATTCACACAGTAAGCCTAAATGCATGGTTACCGTCACTAATGTGCACCAAAATCACAGTCACTTATTTCCACTGCATTAACCAAAAATACGATTGGTGCACTCACACTGCATGAATTTATGCTCAACACACACACACACACACACTTATTACAGCTTTCAACCATTTTATTTCTCCCGCATCTTTTTTTCAATCTTGTTCACAGACTCTTTCTGACACACACAAAAACCACACACACACACAATCCTTGGGAGTGACGACCTTGAGACCTGTTGATGTTGTTTTCAGCAGCCGTGCATGGAATACATTAGAGGCCATGTGGGACTCGAAAATGGGGCGCTTGACATTCCGTTTGTAAAAAAAAATGGCTGGAAAATGTGCATGAGGGCTGGCGATGCAGACGGAGGGAGACTCCTCCATGAATATGTATTGTATGCTAATGCCGCACGCCGAAGCTGTTGACTCAAGCTGTTGATGAAAGCAGAGGACATGTTCCCCCATCGCCACCCTCAGGAGGAAGTGCTATCGACAAAGCCATTGTCGACGCATTTCTGGCCGCGGGGGCAGCAGCGCGGTGACAGGTGGCAGATATCGGTGACAGCAGCAGCCAAGGTGACACGGCTCTATGCTCCCCTCACCGCCGCCTTGACCTTTTGTGGTTAGACACAGCGAGGTTGTTCCAGAGGGCCCTACAGCTAATGTCTCCCATTCGCATCATTCAGCCCCTTTCAGAGCTGCTTCCTCCACCTGCTCCCCTCCTCTATTGATTCACATTTTTTTATTTAACGATAACAAATAACAGCAGTCTAAGAAAGACTGAAATAGTACTGACGATATTTATTTTTTTCCGGTAGAATAGTTGGCACACTGAAAAAGAGAAGATCCCACAAAAGCTGACAGAAAGAGATATTTCAATACGTCTTGACTTAATCGTATTGCATATCATTCTGCCAAATACCCTCACAAGTCTTTACTCCAAAAATAAAGATAGCTGAGTTTCCGGGGTGTTCATACGTTATATGTTCCTGGTTATAAAAAAAAGGGAAAAAAACACGAAAAGGCCTCTTAGCAACAATTAAATACTGTCATTTATCTGCGTTTCTGGTACATGATTAATGTAATTTTGCTGCTTCAATAGATATCTATATTGAAATGCGTTCTCATACATTAAGTAAGTAGTCACACACTAATCCAGATTACATTTATTCATGCATTTTATCTTAAAACTTGGGAACATAACTCCAACACACATTAGAAGTATCCTGACAGTGGGTAGAACTGGCATGCTTGAGTCCCTGTTCATCTGTATGTATGAGCTGCTTTTAAGGTCCTGCGATGAGACGGCATCAGAGATCAGTGTGTAAATCTCGCTGCTGCCGCTGCTCCTCTCAGCTCTAATGATAGCGAGGCACAGGGGCGCTTTGACTAAACCTATCAAACACTCCTCTCAACAGTGTGTGGAGAGCGCAGAGCAGGTTACGGCTGATAGGAGCAAATAAGGAGAAGCACGTTGCCAGGTGTTTAGAAGTGCATGTTTCTCTGTACACAGTGTGATCCCCACGTGTGGACAGCTATTGGACTGCGGTGTGCGAGTGCAATCAGATTTCAATCTCTTCCCTCTATACGTCTGAGCTGAAGCAGCGGAGGTGCCCCTTGGGGAAAATGTAATTATACCCTGCAGGCCACAGAGTACAGGCTTCACTGCCCCATCCGTCTCAGGAGATACGGCGGATAAAGGCCTCTTCTCACTTGCAATACCAAACGGCAGAGATGTCACTAAAGCCCTTCTATATTCTCAATTTTGGTATGAAATCCAGGCTCCAATCTCCTCTTCTAATCAGCTTTTAGATCCCGGGGTTATCTGTGTCCTTTTGCAACAGTTTTGTTACAGTTGTGAATAATTTATGACAGAATTAACTGCCGTTGCTAAGAGCAGTGATTGGGAGATTTTGGAGCACAGCCAAAATCTGACTTCAGTTCAAAGCAGAGAGTTTATTTTTGTCTGATAAGCAAAGCCCTCTCACAACGGGTGTAATTATCGCCATTATTACTGTCATCTGTATCTCGAACCACCTGAGTTCCTAACATATGGATTTGAAGTGTTTTTATTGATCAATATGCTTTAAACTCCTTCTGTGCTGTCTTTTATGACCCTGTGTCCACTGCTGCTCGCCATTGGTTCTCAGTGAGGTGTGTGCTGAGATGGTGTGCATTAGTGAGGCAAAACAAACAACCCCACTCTCCTGGATTTAGGCAAACAATCAATGAGAGCACTCTGATAACAGCAGTCTAAGTGGCCCATTGATGTTACGATTAAATGAATGCAGGATGTAGCGGTGGTGGTACAAACCAAATATAAGCAGATTATTTTCTGTGCTGGAATTATTTTCAAATATACAAAACATCAGCCAAAGCCGTCTGCTCTGTTCAGGCTTATAAAGCGAGAAGAGAAACAAATGAAACAAAAAGAAGAACAATGAAAAATGTAAGAGCACTGAAACAGCGGAGAAGAATTATCTCTGTCTTGGAATAGTCTGCAAATTAAATGGAAACTGAACAATCTGGTGCCACTAAATGTTTTTAAAGCTCGGTTGGATGCTACTCAATCGGAAGCTATTGGTACCTGTTTATGTGGATAATTATGTAAATGATGCTGTATGATGTCCTTTTGTTGTTCTATTTATGTTTTTATGTTTCATGTGGAACTACTTGAGCAGGTCTCCCTCGAAAAAGAGATCAATGATCTCAATGGGATTTATCTGTCTAAATAAAGGTTTGAAATTCAATTAAATGAGATCAGCAGTGCGTTGTGACTGACAAGTTGAAAATTGTACCCCGTGAATCTCAGTGTGTCTCCGTTTCATCACGTTGTACTTCGTCATGGTAACTTACCAGAAGTGCATCCGTGCCAGAACACTTCTGTCTTCTTCATTTCTCCGATTTGCTTCACTCCGGCTCTACCTTAATCTTTATTTCTGCCTTCGTCACCCTCTCTCCATCCTTGTGTTTTGGCCGGGTCAAAACTACACTTACCCACCCCCCTGCCGCTCACTCACCCCTCCCTCCCTCCTTCATGCCTCTCCCTCAGGGTGTAGCAGCTATTGTTGTGCCTAATAAGGTTTATGGTATTACAGATCTCTGAAATTGGATTTTCTCACTCCACCAAAGCAGTGGGATTACGAGTTTAAGGCCGGGTGCGTCGGGGCACTAGTGACCTGTTTCTGAACTTCTTATCTTTTCTGACTTCACCCTGAAGGTGGGCAGATCAAGAGATTGATGTGGTAATAGCTCTGGAGAGAGACAGGAAGACTGGCAGACTCCTTGTATCTGTATTAGTTTAGCAATTAATTAGATTCTGAGTCAAACAGCTTTTTGGCTCCTACGCCTGGATTTCTGTTTCTCTCACGTCGTCTACTCTCACACACTCTGCTGTGTTTGATCAAACTCTGATCAAATGAATCTTTTAATCTTCCTCGCCCGACTCCCAGACACATTTTATACATCCAAAGTAGCCCAATTCATTCTCATCCTTAAAATCTAGCCGCTGGTGGAGCAATTGATTCTCAGCCATGTACAGGGATTTGAACTGTCTACATCAAGCTTATGTGTAATGAACTGTGGGATTCCTTTACTAACTTTGATGTCCCGTCCCAAAAAACGACCTGATTACCAATACGAGCGATATTGTTCGGATGCGTCTGAGCATTACATTCTCCTGGAACTGAGCAGTAGTCGACAAAAGTGAGTAATGAAGAGGGAAAGCATTGGAGACGGTGAGTGTTATGAATGCAACATTGAGACGTTGGCAGGAAAGTGGTATTCATTAGGAGCGGTCCATAGTGCCGGCTTAGTGAACTCTTAATTGGGGCAGAGACGGAGCTGGGGATGAGGGATCAATAGGGGCAGAGCCGGGGTTTCAGCCCCCTGAAATCAATCAGCCTCCTGCCAGACGGGGAGAATGCAGCCAATCAAAGAAAACACGGCCTCACACAGCACTCATTTACCCTCCTGGTCAAACCTCATCATGATCGACAGACGGACAGCTCATTCAATCTTATCTCTGTCAGAGGAGGATGGAGTGGCCTGATTGCTCTTTTTTTCGACGTGGGAACAAGATCCTGTTGCTGGAATGCTTTCGAAATGTCATTACAACCCTGCCAAGGACAGGAACTAATAAAACATGATTCATTAACAAAGGAGAGCTCTATGGCAAGGAATATTAAATGAACCCTGGCATATTTTTACTCATCTGCTAAAAATAGTCACTTTCTCCTCTTCCTCCTCCCCGCCTGGGTAATAGCCATCTTTCTGCCTTGGCTCTTTTTGATGTATCATCCTCTTATTCACATCAAGGACAAGGCCAGGTGTCGCATTTTCTCTCAGTTGCTCCACGCTTGTCACGCTGCCTTATCACCCACAGCCTTTTCCAATCCAGCTCCCTTCTTCCTCCCCCTCTCTCCGCTTTTTTATATTAAATCTGTCACTCCTTTTGTTTTAGCGAGAGAAAAGGAAAGTAAATCACTTTTGCCATTTGCAGCCTGAGGTGTCTGCTGAATGCTGCAGGTTTATTTGGATGTCATCTTTGGCCAAATAGAATCCTGTCAAAACAAATGATGTCTCTCCTGGTTTGTGCTGTTGTCGCACAGCTGAAATTCCTCCTGCATGCTGTGTGCAAGGCTTCAAATGTGTTAAGCTATCTATGAATATGCTTCACAGTGAGAAGGAGGCCTTGACAGATGTCTAAGGCTTTTATATTTCTCCAGATGAACAGACGGGCACAGGTGTCCGGCCCCACCACTCTTTGATGCCCATGAGTGGCTGGCAGAGCTGATCGGGCAGAGAGCAGCTGGGGTCGGGGACGTGCCTCGACGGTGAGATGCATTTGAGCTTATAAGGTCCTCCAGTGTATTCTTAGCACATATCTAACGATGGCATTTGTGTGTGCATAGCCACGTTGTTTGGTGAAAGGCGGTTTCACCAAAGACTACATACGACATATCCATCGGTAGAGGGAGATTAAGGCCAAGATTTCTCAGTGGTTATAGAGATGTCAAAGATGGTTTGACTAGGCTCAGATGTTTAGACTGACATCTGTCCGATCAGAACATGGATCAGATCAGACAGCTCCACTGCTGTCAACATGTCTTCACAGGCAGACACAGAACAAGGCACTGTTGCTTAAAAGATCCCGACTAGAGGGAGACTGTGGTGGAAAGAGCTGGGAGAAAACAGCTAGTTATCTGTGCCTCATGAAGCAGAATAAGGATTTACTTGTCTGCCCTGACTGAAATAAGCAGTGCTTACACAGCTTTACAAACAGAAACTAATTATTATTACCATCGCTAAAAATGTTCTGCAGGGTGAGAAGTAATTATGTTGAAAATGTAGCAATTTTTACTCTATTTCTGGCACATGTATAATTAAACCACCTCCTGAACTACCGCCTGCTCCCTCAGGCGTTACAACATCAGTCAAATATGGATTTTTACCTTGTGCAGAATACCATGTGGACTAACATGACGTATGCGGTTGTTTATCTCCACTTCCTACAGTTTGTCAGTGTCCTAAAACAGATGTGTCATCATCCTCAGGGGTGAGTGGGAGGGAGTGGCATCGGGACTCAGGAAAGGCTTATGGTGTTTGTTAGGGAGGACAGAGACAATATAAGCCAGCATCAGGCAGGGAAGAAGCAGAATGTGTACAATATTCATAGATTTAGATATGAAACAGTTTGAGCTCCTAAGTGGAAGTTGCACATATTCCAAGTCTTCATCCACTCTGTGTTTGCTTACAGAACGTGGCAGTCGAAGGCTGATTTCTGTGGGAGAAGAGCACATCAGAGGCAGCTTGTTTAGAAAGGAGAGGAAGGTAAGGTCCTCCTCTGATTTCTCTCTCACATACATAAGGAGAGTTGACCTGCATGTGTGGATGGATGCACATTTCTGTTATGTTGCTGTAGGTTTCTGTATTTGTTTTTCTTATCTGAGCAAAGTGCCCGATGATGCAGAGCATTTTTCATATTTACCTATTTATCTACCTTTCAACCTGTCTGGGTATCACAGACTAAATTCTGATAATTATTCCCTGTTACCATGGATTCTACCGACCTCGGAGGAAACAAACGCAGCGTGCTACTGTTTACAGCGATGCTATATTTACTGCGGGGGAAACATATGTCACCTCCAGAGGCAACTCGCATCACATCACACTGCTTCAGTCTGTCTCAAACCCACATCTCTTCATTTGATCCACCTGCCAGTGATTAGCATCTCATTCTGCATGAAGAAAATAATGGTTGTTTTTGGCCCCGCTGAGTTAGAACTGATGATCAAAAGAAAGTTGTAGGTGTTGCGTTATGTTGTGTGGACACAGCAGATGCCCCCTCAGTGGTCGTCAGTCCAAATGGTAATTATGAAGAGGAGGGAAAACAGAGTGAAATGGTAGATGCATAGAGATTTCATTAGAATTAACAAGAAAGCTATAAACGCTAAATTTTTAAATCAATAACAACGGCAAAAGTGGCTTTGGGCTATCCTCATGTCCCCACTGAACAGGTAAACATGAGTTTTACGTTTGGATAAGAAGTTTTTAGTGAGCAATGAGTTTTTAGAAAAATTGGAAATGCATTTGTGCTAACACTGTTTTGAAAAAGGCAATACATCTGCACGATGCGGACACGTGGCCGCTTACCACTGTCCTGCTGGCTGTTTACCAGTAACATGCTCGTGTTGCTGGCTGCGATCGGAGCGTCCTGTGTGAACAGTTGGATGGCAGCAGATGAAGCAGCTCTCCGCACATGTGGGCATATTATGTACACAGCTGTGCACAGCTGACTCATTATCACTTGCGAAAACATCAGTATGCACGACTGTAATTAACTCTTCTCTTTGATTAACAAACAACGGCGCTACAGACGACTCCTAATATAGCCCTGATAGTTGAGGGTTTTGTTTGTGGAAAAAGACAAAACATGTCTGGCCATGTAGCTGTTCTCCTCACGCAGCACAACTTTGATTTTCCTTCTTGTCTTTTTGAAACTTGCAAGAGCAGGCAGGTGAATGATATGTCTGTGGTGAAATATTCTGTTTCAGGACCCCGCTCCACTTCAAAACCCCAGCGTGAGGACAGCATTTACCTCTCCCTTTTTCTCCTCTTCTTGTGGGCCTTCGGCAGTGCGGAATAAACCCCAAAAGTCTTCAAGAAAAACTCTTCAAAGGAGCAGTTCATCTGCCGAGAGAAGACCTCATCAATTCGATTTTCTTCTTTTAAACCACTGTCCCCTCCACAGAGTTCTGGTTGTTTACGACCAGCCTGTTTCTTCTCCATTCCTTGCAGCTTGTTGCATAAGATGCTTTTGATTTCTTGTGAGTGACGAAGGGATATTTTCCCCAAACACTTAGTGAGATCGGCCTGTTGTTGGGGGCAATGTCTCCCTCAGACTGATTCCTCACATGTTCTCTGTTGAACATGTTGCGCATTGCAGAGCTCTGGGAGCATTTTCCTGACCCTCATTTTCCACATCAGCGAGACAGGAACTGCCAGCTTGCTTTCATGCCTTCTGCCCACTGATTAGAAGTCAAATATTAAAGTGCTCTGTTGTGAGCTCGGCTTAATTGATTCTTTCCGCCGGGTGCACACAGAATGGGCTGACAGCAGGCGATACCAGGCTTTGTCAACATCGGGCACGCTGCCTGACGCTCAGGACGGCATCCCAATAAAGCCCCCTGTGAGCGTGCCAACCTGCGGCGCCACACACAGAGAGGCACTCAGCACTCCGACCAAGCTTTATAGTAACAACTCTGAAGCAGCTCATTCTTTTGCCTTGTGTCAGCTCCCTTCGGCTGGCTGGGAAGTCGGCTCTCTATTTGTAAAGAAGTAGCAGGCTAAGAAGAAAGCGTGTATTTGTGTGTGCGTCTGCCCACTTGCATAACCACTCGGCAAACTTAAGCTATCTGGGGCGACGGTGCTGAAAAGAGGTCTCATCTGACTTCCAAAAAAGTATTTCTTCTCAACCGATCCCCAGCTCTCCTGCCGTTCTGATAATTGCTTTAATAGCTTTTTTAAAAACATATTTAACAAGGAGCTTACCAAACACAGAATGGCAACAAGCCTGTCATCACTGCCCACACTGCAGAGACTGAATGGCATCTGGTGGAGATATATTATTCCGGTTGAAGCCTCATATATTTTCCTTGTAACGTCTTACCCTCCCTTAACTACAATGTAGTGATAATTAATTGATTCTCTGCCGCAGTAAAAGAGTCTCCTCCATAGGCCGAGACCGTGCATCTCCGTCCCTCTTGTCTGCTTACACCGTGAATTTACTGGGCATTTTATGTGTGTCTTGAATTGGCTGGACTCCCCATTTATTTTTTATGCGTTTCTTCTTCACACGCAGGAGAGCACAACAGCCATCTTGGCGCTATACGACGCTCATTAAGTGCAGACATTCATCCACGACGCTTCTCTCATGAATCTGATTGACCTTCTCGCTCGGTGCGATCCACAGTAAAAGGTTATTAAACCCCCCCCCCCATCTCACCCACCCGGTGGTTGATAATCTGGCTATACCCCCTGTCCTGCCTGATGCTTAATGTTCCTTTTGAGCTGATAGGAAGGTGCAAAATGAAGGTTTGAAGGTGCAGGAAGGTGGGGGTGGGGGTTCAATTCAGGTCAGCTGGCCGCTGTTGCAGTAATTACTCTATTTGTAAAATGGGGCCTCGCTCTGCGCTCTGACACAGCACTAATTGCAACGCAAGGGTGCCAAACTTGATCAAGGCGCTGCTAATTCATGTTTAATAAAAGAGAGAGGGGGAAAACTGTGAAGGAAGGTGAAGAACAGGGCGAGCAGGTTACCAGCGGGGGTGTATGGAGAACATTTTGTAAGAGGACATAATCACAACATGTACCCGTTTCAAGCAAATGCCGTTCTTGAATTTTCCCCGTTACATTTCAGTGTGACCAATCGGCAGCGCAGTGCTGGAACGGCTTCAGTGGTACAGGCGCACTGAAAAGTAATCACAATGTCCTCTCCCCCGAGTACTGGGCAGGGTTTCATTTCCACCTCCATACTCCCAGGAGAGGTCCAGGGGCTGAAGGGGGGGGTCATGATCACAACACAGGGAGGAGGCCGACATCTGGCTGCCTGTCTGACAGAAACCTAATGGGGGGCTAATAGAAGAGAGTAACATCTCAGAGACCACTGCTGTGACCTTGACATGAGCCTGTGGAGGCAGGTAAAGAGGAGGAGGAGGTGAAGTACCATTAAAGAGGGTGACAGGCAGCTGGTTTGAATATATTTGTCTTTTATCCATTACCTCTCTTTCTGTTTATTTGAACTTCTCTTACCTCCTGTGTCCAGTTAGTGACCCTACAGAGAACTTCAGCACAAAGCAAAGAGATGTTGTTTTCTCTCTCCTGTGTGTGGGTGAATGATTCAGTTAGTTCAGTTTGCATGTGCGCGGGTGGTGCCTGCGTCAGAATAAATGTTTGAATAAGTGTTACTTTCCTCACTTTGTTGTTATTTCTCTTAACTGTTTGAAATGCTTAAAGTGCCTTTCTGTGTGTACGGCTGATCAATTATTGAGAATATACTTGATCTTTTTATTACGACAGACTAAAACTGAAAGATTTTTTAACACTCCAAATCGCTTTCAAGTTTCAATTATGTTCTTGTAAAGTCAACAGCCAGTAGTATTTGATGACTTTGGAGACTGATGAGTCCTTACACAGTTACGTTTTGTTTCAACTGTTGCAAACCAACTTCATCACCACTGCAATCTGAAGGGCAGAACATAGGTAACCAAAGCTGTTGCACGTGATTATTTTAAGGCAAGGCAAGGCAAGTTTATTTATATAGCACTTTCCAACACAAGGCAATTCAAAGTGCTTTACAAAAAATGAAAGAGATTAAGAAAATGGCATTTAAAATCAGTCATTAAAAAGAAAAGCTAATAAAATAAACATTAAAAGAAAAAATACATGGATAAAAGTTACAGTGCAATTAAACATTAAAAGAAAAAGTACATGGATCATTTTATCATTTTAATTTTTATAACAACTCATTGCAACCACTAAGATTCCTCCTGACATTTTTTCCTGATTTCACTTTTGTACTTGAGATTGTCTTGTGCTTGTGACTACAGATTGTGGGCAGTATGTCTGTCTCAGTGATACAGATCATAGGGGTCAGGTCTGCAGGGACAGCCCATGAGCATCACACACAGTAAAGGGGAGAGCCAATACAGCCTGATCAATCTGAGCTCTCATTAAAAGGCTGCCAAGCCATTTGCAACCCGATACAATATCAATATTGTGGTACCACCGAGAGACCTCCAGAGCTGTTAGGCAAGCCGCTGGCAGCTTAACTGTCATTACCGGGCAGGCAACATGCCAGAGACCCCCTTCATGGACCACTTAGGCTCCCCCCTTGGTCCCAAACACAGGTCAGTGCAGACAGATGGGCTGTCTGGGCATCTGTCCAGGGGACGAGGCAGAGAGAGATGGATCCCGACCTGTAGAGGAGGAGACAGCTTGCGCTCTCTCACAATACGGAGGGAAGATGTGGGCTGTGTGTGTTGTTACAGTTACACATCACTGCGGTTTCACCTGAGGCTTGTTTGTTGGCCGTGGGTGTTTTTCTGTCTTGGTCTTTTACCATGCATGGTTACAAGAAGCATCGCACATGTTTGTTTTCAAACCGAACAAAAGACAATGAGTTTTCAGTTCCAAACACCCTCTCTGAACTTTGTAGGTGTTGGTTGAGATACAGGAAATCTGCTCTGGGTTTTGGCACATATCCCAAGGTTCCTGCTGGGAAAAACCACGAGCACTGAATGGCGCTCTGTGGTGATTTCTGAGCAAAGCAAATGGGGGGGGAATATAAGTGGCCTTACATAGAAAAGCCTCTGTAATTCAGATCATTGTGCAAAGGTCTCCCCTCTGTGCTCCGGTTTTAACCCCCTGTGTGGTTCCGATAGGGGAGGGAGGGATCAGTGTGTGCGTCTCTAAACCCCCAGTAATCCGCCGACAAAAGGGTGAGGAGAAAGCCAGCCAGAGAGAGCTAGGGGGGTTAGGACAGAGAATGGGCGGAGTGAAAAAGTAAAGAAGTGGTCGTCGCCTCTCCAACCCCCAAGGGTATGCTTAACATCGGAGAAGATGGTCCTCACTGCGCCCACAAACCCCCACCATCGAAAGATAAAACAACCCTCTGCTGTGTAGGGCCTCTTTGAGCAGTCAAGAGCCTTTGTTTATCAGTCAAGTAAAAGAATCCCAAGACCATCGGTGTGATCACTTCTTCCGCAGCTCGACTCTAAGCGTATTGATTTATCTGGGCTGTGATTTATTCAGCGGGTTGGCTGCAGATGTTTACTGAAAGTTGAAACCGATATTGTCTGTAATCATCATTAAGTCAGGCCATTAGGAGGAGTCCCCAGTGCAGGTGCTAATTTGATGATGGGAGAGAAATGGTATGTAATTAAAACACAACAAATGACAGCTTAAAATCTATGAGTCCTGTGGAACATGATCTAATTTAACACAACGCGTGCGCAGCTTACAAACTAGATGGATAATGCAATTATCCGAGCAGATTGAATATCACTGTGTGCATCCCAATTATGTTTCTCTTATCAAGCTGTTTTTGTTTTATGTGAGTCTTATCAGATCATATTTTAAGTGATGTTTCATTGCGCTCCAGTTACGCAATGTCATGCAGAATTCATTTGGACCAAATGAGGGCTCAGTGAGGTGTTGAGGTCGGTGGTACAATTGGCCCCGGCTGACTTGTCTGTAATCCATTTAGCTGAGATGTGACACACTGTAGGGGGGCTTTGCCTCTGGTCAATAAGTGCCAATAAGGAACAGCCATCACTCAGCGGGCTGCCCTGTCCACCAGCTTGCTCACTTGTTTCAGCTGTCAACCTCTGACTCAAAGGAGCTGGGAATTGCGCCGCTCTCTCGGACGCACCGCAAATGGCTTTCCCATACAATCCTCAATGGGACAGGAAAGGCACGCACACTTGCAGACTGCAAAGCAGGCACATTTCCCTCTGACATCAGAATAAACCCATCTGAAGTGAAAACAGCTATACGTATTTACAAAACACCATTGACAGTTGCTCATTCTCCCCGTTTTAAACCCCTGGAGGTGGGGCTGTGGGGGGTTGAACTCAAGACGGGGACAATCGGGTCTCTGTTTGTGTTTTCTCTAACACCTCCGTGTTCTCTTTGGGCTCTGTTGGAGCGTACTGCAAGGGTGCAGAGGAGGAGGGGGGTGCCGTGACCCTGCCGAAAAACTCTGACTGAAGTCCTTCAAAAAAGCCTACAGACCACCGCGCTAGCCCTACATGCCACTCTGTTGCTGCTGGAAACAGAGCGAGAGCGAAGTGGACGTGTTGATGAAAGGGAAAGCTAGCCTCTTGAGGCCAAATCCAGTGACTAAAACCTCCTCACTGCAGAAGGTTTTGATGTTGTTCAGTATCAGAAAGTCTGAATCAGACACAGGTTTATTGCCAAGTAGGTTAGAACATACAAAGACTTGCCCTTGGTGTATATGGTGCATACATAAACACAGACAAAGAAGATACATTGTAAGAAATGGACCACTACTATGTAAAAAAAGAAGATTATAACAAATATAGAGAAATGTATTTACGTGAAATATAGATATACGAAAAAACGACGTACAGTTTAATATGAGATTATTTGTACAAATGGGCAAAATGTCCAGGGTTGTTACTTGTGGTGTGGCTGCAGTCCAAGCTCATTACAAGTAATATCTTCACTGTGTTAAACCTGTTGGTGACAAACAGACAGGCAGTAGCTGTGTGATGTTTGTCTCAGTGGACTTCACAGTTTGTACAGAATATCAGTATGACAATACGACACCCTCTGTCCTTAGACCCTCTATCCTTAGACCCTCACATCGTACAAGGAAAAACTTCCGGAGAAAACCCACAGTTTAAAGGGAAAAATGGGAGAAACCTCAGGGAGAGCAACAGAGGAGGGATCCCTCTCCCAGGACGGACAGACGTGCAATAGATGCTGTGTGTAAATTTAAAAGATAATACATTTGCAACATAGGTAGTCCAAATGTTTGGAAATGCATGTGTGTATAATAGGAAGATGAATCCACGAGGATATCCATCCAGGACCTATGATCCAGGACCACAGCCACGACTTAAGATCCAGGGCTCGCGATCCAGGACACAGGACCGCAGGATCATCCATGACTCCGGATCCCGGCGTATATAGACACCAAAAAGAAAGACATTTGGGGAAGCTGGGTTAATCGGAACATGAGAGTACACAGGTATAGACAGAGAGAAGGAAGAAGTAAGATGTCCCCCGACAAACTAAGCCTATATCAGCAAAACTAGGGGCTGAATCTAATCAGTCCTAACTATAAGCTTTATCAAAAAGGAAGGTCTTAAGCGCACTCTTAAAAACGGATAGGGTGTCTGCCGCCCGAACACAAGCTGGAAGCTGATTCCACAAATGTGGAGCTTGATAAGAAAAGGCTCTGGCTCCCATTGTACTTTTAGAGACTCTAGGAACAACCAACAACCCTGCATTCTTGGAACGCAATGCCCTAGTAGGACAGTAGGGTATAATGAGTTCTTTAAGGTAAGATGGCGCCTGCCCATTAAGGGCTTTGTAGGCGAGAAGAAGAATTTTAAATTCTATCCTGTGTTCTATAGGGAGCCAGTGTAAGGCAGCCAGAACAGGAGTAATGTGGTCCCTTTTCCTAACTCTGGTTAGTACACGAGCTGCAGCATTTTGAATCAGCTGAAGCGACTTGACTGACTTCTTGGTACACCCTGATAATAAGGAGTTACAATAATCCAGCCTTGAAGTAACAAATGCATGGACTAGTTTCTCTGCATCGTTTTGAGGCAAGATATGCCTGATTTTTGCAATGTTACGTAGATGGAAGTAGGCGGTCCTTGAAATTGATTTTATGTGGGCGTTAAAGGATAAATCCTGATCAAATATAACACCAAGATTCCTTACAGTCTCACTGGAGGCCAAATTAATGCCATCCATAGTTAGTATATCTTTAGATAATTTGTTTCGTAGATTCTTCGGGCCAAGTACAATAACTTCAGTTTTGGTCGTGTTTAACATCAAAAAATGTAAGGTCATCCATGTTTTTAAGTCCTTAAGGCAGTCTTGAATTTTATTTAGATGATTAATTTCATCAGGCTTGATTGATAAATATAGTTGAGTATCATCCGCATAACAATGAAAGTTTACAGAATGATTCCTTATAATATTGCCTAACGGAAGCATATATAATGTGAACAAAATAGGTCCGAGCACTGAACCCTGTGGCACTCCATGGCTAACTTTGGTTTGCGTGGAAGATTCATCGTTAACACGTACAAACTGAGAGCATTCAGATAGGACCTAAACCAGTCTAAAGCAGTTCCCTGTATGCCAACTAAGTGCTCTAGTCTTTGCAATAAGATATCATGGTCGATAGTATCAAATGCAGCACTGAGATCGAGCAAAACAAGAATAGAGACATGTCCCTTGTCAGAGGCTATTAGAATGTAATTTGTGACTTTAACCAGAGCTGTCTCTGTGCTATGATGTGTTCTAAAGCCTGACTGAAAATCTTCAAATAAATCATTGTTTTTTAAGTAATCACACAGCTGTTTTGCGACCGCTTTCTCAAGAATTTTTTGAGAGGAACGGAAGATTAGAAATAGGTCTATAGTTGGCTAAAACCTCTGGATCGAGGTTGTGCTTTTTAAAAAGAGGTTTTATCACTGCTACTTTGAATGATTTTGGAACATAGCCTGATAATAAAGACGTATTAATAATATTTAATAAAGAAGTGCTAATTAATGGAAAAACTTCCTTCAACAGCTTAGTTGGAATTGGGTCTAACATGCACGTTGATGGTTTAGAAGAGAGAATCTCCTTTTATGTCCACTTGTTGGAGAGAGAAGTTTGAAGTCTGATATACAGAGTGTGTGTGTGTGTGTGTGTGTGTGTATGTTGCGCTGCCTGCACGCTTGTTTGTGTGTGTGTGTGTGTGTGTGTGTGTGTGTGTGTGTGTGTGTGTGTGTGTGTGTGTGTGTGTGTGTGTGTGTGTGTGTGTGTGTGTGTGTGTGTGTGTGTGTGTGTGTGTGTGTGTGTGTGTGGGGGGTACATTTATAGTCAACAGAACAGACCCAGGGAGTCTGTCAGAGCTCTTTGTTCTCAAGCGAGAACACATCATGACTGGCTCTTTTGTCTGAACTGACAAATCATACAGTCTTTCTTTACGTACCTCTACCTCTCTCTCTCTCTCTCTCTCTCTCTCTCTCTCTCTCTCTCTCTCTCTCTCTCTCTCTGTTTTCCTCATCCTCTTATTTTTTCAACTAAACCATTCAACCGGCATCCCATCACTCGCACCATTTACAAAGATAATGGACCCTGTGGATTATAGAGTTGCAGAGATGGAGATGATTTGTCTTCCCTGTGTCTGGGTGTGGACCAAGCTAAGTGTGTGAGGGTGAATTTCAAAGTGTTAGGTGACCAGAAGATGACTTCTGAGGACCTTTTCTTACTGTGTGTCTTTTCATTTCTAATTCAAAAGTGTGCTTGTTTATTGACCCATGTTGCTTTCACTTACATACCCATTACTCACAGTTGGCGTCAACCCAATGATGAGTTATCTCCTCTGTTCAGGCCAAGAAAGTTCTTCACTTACTTTGAACTTAAGCCACATTTTAACAGAATGGAATCTCTTGACTCGAGTCTCTTGGAAGGGTTTTTTTGTTTTACATTTGCAAAATCAGTTTATCACTTGGTGCCTACACATATTTTATACTACCTTGGTTGAGCTTCCAAGCAAGTTTTTATGCGATACTAGAAAGTAACCACTGATTCTTCAGAGGGAATTTCCGCTAGAATCATCCATTGCCTGACACAAGACATCTTGCACAATTCACCATATTTAAATAAGCTACCATTAATAGTGGCCACAATTTATTCACTGACATGACCACGTATATATTTTTAATGGCAGCCTGCTTAAATATGCCATGTTCCATTAAAAAAATACAGACGTTCTTCTGTTTGGTTGCAGAGCAGTACTACAGTATGCAACGGAAATCTGGCATAAGGCGCATGGTTTTAAATCTTCATACAGTACCAGGAGTGTACATTTACCTTTGACCATATGATGCTAAATCTAGGTGGGTGAGGCCAGATATATAAACAATCTGAATGTGCATGTAAGATAAGATGATAGCGTGTGCGTGAGTGAGTGAATTTGGCAGCCAGAACACATCTCAGCTTCGCCTTTTCTCTCAGGGCAACAGACATACTGCAGGATTAATGATGTGTTAAGTGCTAAAATTACACTCGTTCATTTTCACTGTTAGGGCGGGACATTCCACATGGATTTAAAGGTTAGGGAGGAATATAATTTATAAACAAGGAAAGAAAAACGATGGCATAGGCAAACAGTTTACAGTTACTGCAGAAAGAAAGATCACTCACCTGAGACTCCTCATCGCAGCACAAATCTCCTTCTCTCACTTTTCAAGGCCGACCACGGCTCTTTGTGTCTGCGTGTGTGACAGAAAATAGCTTTGCAGGTTCTGACTGTCATCTTAAATGTCTGCAGAGTGCCAAGCTTATCGGAACCTGAGGGAAATCTGAATTAAATCTTCCCGGTGAATGGGATCGCCCTTCACTTTATCTCTTGTCATTAAAGTTAGTTATTAGGAAGCCACATTTTTCAAAGAATGTGTAGGCACTCTTTTAAACCAGAGAGCGTTTGGAGAGCTTTTGAATGTGAATGCAGGGTTATCAGCCAGCGACTGGAGATGGTTGAAGAGACCGTGCTGACCTGTCAAAGGAGCCAAGGTTTTAGATGTCATCTAACCAACATTCATAGTTACTAAACTGTTGTTCACAGTTCATCTGTAGAACATTCTGGAGGCATTTGTACTGCCAGGATGCTTTAGGCACCTGACATGAGTAATGTTAGCATTGGATGCTAATAATAACTCAAAACTACCCATGGAAGGTAGCAGGAATGTTGTTACGACACAAACAAAAGTTAAGGGGTAGAAAACATGGTAGGATTATGTAAACCAAAAACTAATAGAACAACATTTCACATTTACAAATGACCCTTTAGCAATGATTTTAGTTTGGTTTAGAAAGGGGTTGCTTATATTGTTTAACCTACAGGGAATTTTGTTTGCATTAATTGTGCTCCTATTGCATTGTTTACGTCTACTGCAGGCATCTGTTTTCACACCTGTTTAGAAAACCAAATACAGAGCCACAGGAGTTATTTCTGGACTCAACTCATCCTTTGACAACTGACAACACAGCTCCAAGCGAATAATCAATTGGCTCCATGTCTGCCTGCTTTGTGTTTCATCCAAGTTCAAACAAGAAGGTGATGGTATGTCAGTGTTCACAACTCCTTTACATTGCTCCCAAGTTGCCAAAAAAGTATTATTACAGAATTCTCAGTCGTACCTTACTTATTGGGTCAATGAGCCAAAATGCTTGTATGGGTCCATTTAAGCATGAGATTGACTAACCTGATTGAGAATAAGATTTTGCTGTGTAGTTTCTCCATATGTTTGTGGTTGACCAAAGATTTGCATGCAGAGAATGATAAACCAAGGATAGCAACAAACCATGGCTCCTTATTATCATGAAAAAAGCATTCCATACTGTATTGAGGATTGCAAACCCCTCCTTCTACCGACACATACTCAAACCCATGCAAACTCGCACATAAACTGCTTTGAGAGAAAGTTACTCTCACATAGATGCATGCCGTAACAGAATTTGCATTTGAATACCAACTTTTGTTGGTAAATTGAAGGGTCCTTGGAGATTTTGCACATTCTGTTCAGAGCTAGGCAGGCCAATGGGAACAAAGTCACACATTAGCAAAGCCCTGCCAGGCTCAATTATGACCAAAGGGATTGGCTTGATAGTGTTGCAGCGAGCTACATTCAGAGCTGGATGTGTCTATTTAAACTTTCCTCTCCACTTCCTTTATGTTTTCCAGCAGTTATTGGCAAATTCCTGCATACAGAATGAAGCAGAGGAGATTTAGAGGTTCTCTGCTAGCGATTTCTGTTTAATTCAGTGCTACTTTGCAGGGAAGCATCGGTCTGTGGATCTAGTGTTCATGTTTGCGAAAAATCCATCTGCAATGGAAGTGCTCAGGCTTTGTTCTATCCAAACTATATGCCTCCTGGTTTTTCTTTCTAAGACTCTCCGTCTTCTCCTCTCCATCTCTCTCAGAACATTTGGAATAGAGAATCCGTGAGTCTGGCTTCAAGCATGTGGGCTTTCTCCTCCATATTTCATATGCATTATGAGACCCAGCTGATTAAATTGCAAGTGAACACCATGACTCGTCCTCCTTCAATATGTAATACATTTCTTTTTTCCTCGGTTTTCTCATATTCCGTCTGTCGGTTTCGTGGCTTCTCAGGAGGATGAATCAGACTTTATGCATGTTTCAAGGCCTAAGGTGTTTTCTATAGAGGGGAAAAGTACCGTAACACCTCTGCAAAGTCTTTGTGAGATTTATCAAGCACTCTCTCCGCTTTATCCCCACCTCGCCTGTACTGTGAAACTTGAAGTACAGCAGCATGTCGTCGGACAGTACAACATGTCTGTCTGTCGATCTGGTGTTTGTTATCATCCCTCCATCGTCTCACCATCATGCCCGTGGTGTGACATGGCCAGCCCTGTTCTCACGGCATTTATAATTCAGTCTTATCAATAAGAGATGGACGGCATTAAGATTTTATCTGGTGATGCAGTGCTGCTGTCTCTGAGAGCCTCTTTACAAGCGAATGACTGAAGAGCAAAACTTTCCCTCTCTGTTCTGACTTCCAGGCATCACTTGGCATTAGTATAACCTTAGACAATCCTTGTTCCTACAATATGCTTTTAGAAGCTGATTCCTTGTGCTAGCTAACTCCCCAACCCTTCCTCATCCCCCAGCCTTTTAATTAGTTTTGCTGAGGCTTATATTTACTCATGTTGTCTTGTGCTTCTGTCTAAATGGCACAAATGTATCTTTCAATCCGTGCTATTGGGCTGAATCAGCGTTGTCGTTTCGTAGCTCACTTAGCGGAAAGAGCTGATGTGTGCAGAGGTCTGTCAGGAAAACAAGATTTAAATCATCCCAGTTTACACTGACAACATGGATGGCCTTGCATTATGAATGCATACGTGCCATCACACTGTTCATGTGTTTGGAGAACAGCTTGGCTAGTAACTGCTGTTTTCTAATGGTTGTCCATCTCTGTATTTTCCCACACATCTTCAAGGTATATTGGCGTCCGTCTGTTTTGACATACTGGTTTCCTCTTTTTTCTCTGCGGTTTAATGTAGCATCTGCCACCCGGAGAGATAAACAATACGGCTAGATAAAAGAGAGAGGGGAGAGCAAACTGGAAAGAAAGGACTATATGTGTCAGTTAGAGCTGATGAAAGCCTGGAAATCCAATTAGTCCTTCGTATCAGGGAGAAGGAGGAGGCCTCTGGGGAGTGATGTCGGAAGATATCTACCACCGTGGCGTGTCAATAACACAACATTTACATACTATTGATGGATCAGCATGTAAAATCAAGCTGGATGTCTTCTTGTAAACCAAGACTATATTTAGTATTCTTCCTTGACAGGTTGTGCCTACATCAGCTTTTTGAACAGATAAACAACTATCAAAGGGAAATACTGTACCCCCCACATCGAAAAAAAACGCTCTGAAAGAGGAATCAATGGTCTTCATTTAAACACACTGGATCTATTCACTCTAGATGTCCTGGAATCCATTTTGGGGACGAGGTATTCACTGCTAGTTGCATACAGGTTTATTGTGGATTTCCTCATTGACGGTGTCTTGTTTTCATCCCAAGGCGTAAATGAAAGAGGGATGCAGGCAGGGAGAGAAAACGAAGAATGAGCAAGGACAATTTCAACAGCACAGCGCCGCGGGTCAGAGCTTATGTGTTCCTCTCGGGAAGAACCTCAGTAGAACGCCACAGCAAACACAGCTGCTGTTGGACAATGTTATTGGTGTGTTTGTGTGCATGTAGTGTGTATTTCTGTGTGTAGGTGTGTTTCACGTTTGTGAAAAGCAAGAACACGACAGAGGATAGAGGACATGTGTGGGTGTTTGGTGAGAAGTTAATGTGCACAACCTGGACAACAGTGTAGAGTTGAGATGAACAGGGAGCTTTGTTTGAGGCAGAAGAGCGATGTTTCTCACCTATAATACTAAATGGCCATTATTAATTGTCATCATGATCGTGGATTTAAGGTGGAATGGCCCTACTGTACCTCCTGGATGGGTCAGTAGGCTGTAGTCATCTATTCATAAACATGATCACCACAAGTAGGTTCAAAATCACAAGCCCTGTTTAGGGCAGTAATAATTAGTAATTAAGTAATAAACATAGGACAAACTCGGGTGACGTAGTATAAAGACTGACAAAGGATGTATGTATGTAGAAGGATGGGGTGGATGAATGTATGAAAAAAACACATAACGTTAACCCAGGAGACCAATATTTGTTTAATGTGTGAAAAAATATATATTCAAAAGGCCTTGTCGTTGGTTTTGGAATGTTCCCTTTCCTGTAGTGCAGCGTTTTCAAAGTGTGAGGCGCGCCTCCCTTGGGGGGCGCCAGAGAGCTTCAAGGGAGGCGCAGCGTGAGAAAAAAATATATCGAGAAACAGTTAAATCAGTAATTTCAGCTAACTTTATGCGAGCGGCAACATGCAGTGTGCGAAAAAGCACACGTCTGATCGGACAAATACATCTTTCCATTGACGTGTCCGACGGACAAGTGACTTTTTTCGCCCATAAATGTTAGTTTTGGTTCTGCTTGTCGATTCCTAACGGCCCGTCCACACAGCGGCGTGCGTTGAAGCTTCCAACGCTTCTGCCCATTCACTTTGAATGGGGTGACGTCACTTTTAGCCGAACTGCATTTTGGGAAGCGACGTGGAGCGTTGCTGGCGTAGCTGGCGTCAAAAGTTGAGCAATGTTCAACTTTTGACGCCTCGACGCTAGCCAATCAAACCGCGTGTATGCTGGGAGAGACTACGCAGGTCATTTCCTCATATTCAAAAAAATGGAGGGAAAATTCATTATAGCGGTAGTGAATCACCCGGTGCTGTATGATCAGTCTCTGTTGATCTACCGGGATACAAACCGGAGGAGCGAGGCATGGTGGCAGAGACAGTGGGTGAATCTGGTAGGTTTTCGCCTGTTTGGGGATTTTATATCCAGTTTACTTCGTTTTAACATTGCTATTGCTTTGTATGTCGGGGGCAGGAGATTCATGTGATTGGTTGTTGGTCGCGTTGCTCGCAAAAAATCCCCAAGCTTCAGATACGCCCACCTCCAAGCGTCAACGCACGCTGCTGTGTGGACGCTCCGTAAGGAAATGCATCTCGCCGCTTGTACTGTTACGGCCCCTACACACGGCGGCGTGCGTTGCCGCTTCAACGCTTCTGCCCATTCACTTTGAATGGGGTGACGTCACGATTCGCCGAACTGCATTGTGGGAGCAAAGCGTAGCTTCTCTCGCGGTGCTCGCTGCAAAAGTAGAGCAATGTTCTACTTTTGCCGCCTCGACGGAGGCGTCAGCCAATCAAATCCCGGGTATGCAAATCTGACATTACAAGCGCTAGCCAATCAAACCGCGTGTATGTTGGGAGAGCCAGACCGCAGTTATTTCCCATATGTCAAAAAATACGCAAAACTCGGTTCCGAGTTTGAAAAAATAACAATTGTCAGGTCCCGGGAATAATAAGAGTTGTCGGGACAGGAGGCGGAGGCCGAGCCAATCAGAGCAGACTGGGCTCTGGTTTCAGACAGAAGGTGAAAATAGGTGCTGCAGCACAGGCAGTATGAGAACAATAAAGAGCTTTTTGAACGGGCGAGACACGGCAGGCAAAAACATCGTTTTTCAAGTACTGGTCAATTTTGAGATTTTGTGCTATTTCGATTCTATAACATGTTTTCTTTCAGGCTTTTGGAAGGAAAACGTACGAAATACACATTTAAGTGTTTATTTTACTATAGTTTGTATATTTGCGTCTGTAGATTTCTCCTAAATTCACCAAAAGTTAGCATTCTAACGTAACATAAAGTACCGCGACCGCTGTGTGCACCATGTCAACAGAGGTATCGCTGGAAAGCTGTGTCTCTCCTGCACAATCTCATCAGATCCAAATATGGTCATTTCCTTTGTATCAGCAACCAATCGTGAAAGCACAAAGGGGTCTTAAACCAAGAAACAAAATCTCATTGGCTGGTGTCAATTTCTGACAACGTGATTCGTTCAGATGCGTCACGTGGTGTGCTAAAACACTTCCTGGTTAGCTTTCCGCTAGAAATGTAAATCTCAAAATGGCAAAATAACGGCGAAAAAAACGTTCACAGAGAAGACGACAACAATTGTCACTTGCACGAAGCAAGGTTATAAAAAAAAAATGACCCCAAACATAAAATACCTTGCGTCGAGGCGCAAGCTGTCATCCAAAGAACAGGAGGGTTTAGCTAGCGCCTCACTGCAATCTTTAAAGGTCGTTTTCTCAAAATGAGTTTTTTGTCCTACTCTGAGTTCGAAATGTCAACTTCAGTAGCACGTACATACACCAAACCTTCCAGTTATATTCCTATCAATATTCTGAAGGCTTTTACAGAAGGGTTTGTTCATATATCATTCATAGCCTGAATTATACAACATTGTATACCTAAAAACATGGCGAAAATGGATATTTTAGGGCTGTTGACAGTATTTTCTGATTTATGGAGTGATACAAAGAGATATCCAATATCCCTTCTGTAAAAGCCTTAGATACTAATATGACTACAAAATGAAACAAGAATTTTGAACCTGGCTTTATCCAAAGTTCAGATTTCGATTCCTGAAATGTGTTAAAATATGTGCATATTTAATGAGATAATGGATAATTTGCATATTTAAACATGCTATTTCAGAAAACTTGTAATACAAAAAACAATTGCCTTATTGTAAGTAATTAACTGGAGAAATGTCTAGCTGATACCTTTAAGTTAAAAAAATTACCCTATTCACCTGGGGTGTCTCGCCTTAAAGCATGGAGACATGTTTCAGTAGAGACACAAAATATGAACCTGAAGATGAACATATATCCTCTTTCTTCATTGCATGACAAACATACTTATTTTAAACAAAACCTTTATCTTTCTAAACCAAAGCATTAACATTTTCCATTTGGTTAAAACTGCCTCTGTCACGTGTGGGTAGGTGCAGTTTGCCCATGTTCCCTTGGTTTGCCCACGTCTGAAGCAATATAATGGTAAAGAAAACAACTGATAACGGCCAATCAATAGGCTGATGTCATACACAACAGTTTGTCTTGTTCGTCATGTCATGCGTCATCCCATAAATGTTGACAACACTTCAGATTCTGTCTTTAATAAGTGCGACAGTTGTGTATGTGTGTATCGAGGCGCAGTGGCGTGTGTGTTTGTGTGTATTTGTTCATTTTTCTTACTTATCCCCATGTGGCTCTGTATTCCAGTCGGGTTGTCGTTAAGGTGTTGTTGTCCCAACAGAGAGACGTAGCTGTTGTCTTGTTTTTATTGTCTATATCTTCTGGCCATCCTTACTCACACACACACGCGCACACACACACACACACACACACACACACACCCCCACTTTACCTTACTGACAGTGGAGCATCTCAGTGGGCACACTAATGCTACTGCTTGTAAACTGACTTTATGATTATTGTCACTGAAGTGTATTCCTGCTCTAATTGTCTGTCAGGATAAAATAGGCAGACAAATTCAGCTTTGGGGTATTGTCCTCTCGTAATAATTGGATATAAAATGGATAGCAAAGAAAAGCTTAATGTTAGAGAATCAAATGTTTCTAGTTATTTAACCTATTTTTATATACAAGTTACATTCTTAATAAAGCATTCTTAAGAGAGTTAAGTTGCTTTATTTGCTGAGATGTAATAGGCAATGAACATGGATGAACAGTATAAATATTAATAAGTCAAACACTTGTTTCTAATGGTTTCTTTTGCTATAACCCTACAGTCTTTCGATCTTGGCTTTTATAGTAATAGTAGTTAAGGCTGCAGTCCGGATAGTGAGGTAACACTGCCTCAGGTTTATAAAAGCAGTATTACAGTTGCCACGGTAAACTCAGGGGGGCTTTACTGTTAATGAGGAAGAGCTAGTGGGGAACTAATAGGATTGTAGTGAAATTTGGTGAACTGCATGTAAAGATTAATTATAAAAAAGCTACATTTAACACGTATTTGGCTCTAATTGTTATGTTAAACTACACAAGGAGAGCAGAAGTTGCAATGTTCTGCTCGTCTAGAGGCAGTTCTCTTTTATTGACCTTGGTGATATTGCTACATTAGCATTCACAGTTCTCTTTTTTACAGCTGCTTTATCACTTCTGTGCCACGAGGTATTTTTGAAGTTGTCTACTCTTTAGAACACATTTTCACTCTGCTCATTGACCCCTGTCTTCATTATCCTCCTCTCATCCCCTCCTCTTCTGTCTCTGTCCTTCACCTCTGCCCCCCCCCCACACCTCCTCCCACCCCTCATATCCACCCTCACCCTCTCAGGGGGAGGTGAGTCCTGTGCTGGCCCCGGGCCCAGGACCATTAGCCCCAGCCTGGCAGCCATGTGCTCATCACCAGAGATCATTACACCCAGCCAATGACACCACTCTAATGCATCATTAATGATTGATTAACGAGCTGAGCTCAGCCCAAACGGGCGCATTTGTACGGAAGAGCACCCTGTAATGGCTGTGCAAGGCTTGCATCTGCTATTTTTCCCCGTGTTTAGTCTGTGTGTATTTTTTTTTCATTATGTGTCTTATCCCTCAGGTTGAGGGTGCTGCAGACTCCTTTGAGTGAAACGAAGGACGAGGAGGCGACTGCAGGGAAGTGCGATGGCAGGGCGGGGGCTCTCCGGCCCTCTCCCTATATTCACCCTGCTTCTTGTCCTGGTGGCATTCCTACCTGTGACCCAGGGCTCTGGCCACTTGTCTGGGTATCGCCTGAGGTCACGCCTGCAGAGGGATCGCCACTTCCGCAACATCCGACCCAACATCATCCTCATCCTCACCGATGATCAGGACATAGAACTGGGTGAGACATTTTCTTCCATGAATTCCTTCCTGTGTGTGTTTACTGTGTGTCTGCCTCTCTCTGTTTGCTTTGTGTCCATGTCCCATGGGTATGGGTATTCCCTGCATGTGTACCCAACAGCATCAGCAAGGGAAAGTCAGCCTAATGCTGCCTCTTGGCACCATAACAACTGGCCCACTCCAAGTCATGTGCTCGCTTTGCCAACTCCTCCACTGCTGGCATGAAATGAGGGGCAGCCTATGGCTTCCATTGTCCGGGTGCCAAACCCTGGCCATCTCCCATCCCGCTTAAGTCCTTTAGCGGCGTATTGGACTGGAGTGGCTGCATAATGGCCTCTGTGACATCTTTTGTCCTCCTGTGATCGCCAGTGAGAAGGCTCCCATTGAAAAGCAGGAATTTATGGTCAAGCATCTGTTTTCCCAAACAATCACCATCAGCCTGAAAAGCTTTTAGTTCACAGGAATCTAAATAGGTTACACTTTACCAAAAAGATTTATTCCCTCATTTACTTTCTCCCATTCCTTTTATTTAAGAAAAATGCTGTTTACCCCGTGTGACTTATATTTATATTTTCCACTCTCTGTTTCCCTTTTAATCTTGTCCAACTGTTTTATATCCCCCTGGGTCCCTTTCACTTCACTCATTGGCCTCTCACCCTCCTCACCCTTTTTATAACTTCTCTCCCCTTTTATCTTCTTCTCCCTCTCTTTTCTCCTCCCAGGCTCAATGCAGGCCATGAACAAAACTCGGCAAGTCATGGAAAAGGGCGGCACACATTTCTCCAACGCTTTCTCCACCACGCCCATGTGCTGCCCGTCGCGCTCATCCATCCTGACGGGAAAATACGTGCACAACCACCACACCTACACCAACAACGAAAACTGCTCCTCGCCCTCGTGGCAGGCTCACCACGAGCCGCACACCTTCGCCGTGCATCTCAATAACTCTGGCTACAGGACAGGTGAGCACCGCCAGTCTGACAGTGGAGTTAGATTTAAACGGGTACTGAGCTCGACGGACAAAGATTAACATACTGCCCTCCTGTTCCTCTCTCAGCCTTCTTTGGAAAGTATCTGAATGAGTACAACGGCTCCTATGTGCCCCCTGGCTGGAAGGAGTGGGTAGCACTGGTGAAGAACTCCCGCTTCTACAACTACACCCTCTGCAGGAACGGAGTACGAGAGAAACACAGCGGTGACTACTCTAAGGTAATTATACACTTCACCTGAGAGATGTCACACCGAGTCATGACTGCCTATTTGAAACTAAAGTAGTTATTTGGAGTATTTTTAGATTGCTTTAAAAGAGATCTTTACATTTTAAGCTGTTAACATTAGGGAAACATATGATAACAACTTACAAAGCATCAGCAGCATTTATAAATTACAATGTTTGTCTCTGCAAAAAGCTTTACACTTCCATGCCTTAAAGAGACCCTATTATGCTTTTTGGGGGTTTTCCTTTTCCTGTTTATTGTGTTGTATAGGATTTTGTGCATGTAAATGGACTGTAAGGGCTAAAATCCCAAAGGTCCCTCCAGAGGGAGCTAATCTCTCCCACACACTCCCCCCCTGCCTGAAACGCCTCCATTGGACTCCTTGGTTTACTTCCGTAACATTATAACATTGTAACAATTGCGCTTCTATTGGCTAGCAGTCCAACACAATGTACGTGATAGGGGCGGGACATCTAACCGGTTGACCAACAGACCCAACAGAGCCTGCCGTCTAACTAATCCGAGCAGACTGGGTTCTGGTTTCAGAACTGCTGCAGCACAGGCAGTATGAGAACAATTAAAGACCTTTTTGAAGATTTAAGCATCTAAACATGTTACAGTAGAGGCACAAAATACAAATATAAAACCTGTACATGTGCATAATGGGGCCCCTTTAAGATATATAGTTAAACAGTAGTGCTTTAGTGAGTAATGGGCACTGAAGGGCTTGAAATCACCCACTGAGTTCCTGATGGACAACGTCTGCTCTCTCCACAGGACTATCTGACAGACATCATTACCAACGACAGCGTCAACTACTTCCGCATGTCTAAGAAGATGTACCCCCACCGTCCTGTCATGATGGTGCTGAGCCACGTCGCTCCTCACGGTCCAGAGGACTCGGCCCCGCAGTACAGCACCGCCTTCCCCAACGCATCACAGCACATGTAAGAAAAGGCTTTAAAAATCAGCGACATCCAACCAATCCGAGAGTACTCCAAATGTTTTGGGATACTAGTGATTTGGGTCGTATTAGACAAAGCAGTCGGACACAATGGCCATTTTTTTTTTACATTTTCACATCCACAGCTATTTGCTCGCACATGACTCATCCACACGCTTCCTTTTCATTTGACCCAGAACGACACAAATTCCATAATCTCAGCTCGATCTTATCTCTCACCGCCTGCAGTGTGCTCTTGGCAGCTGAGCCCTCTCCACTCACTGCCAGCACTTTGCTCCAGTTTATTTGGCTGTGTGTTGTTCACATTAGTGCTACCCCTGTAATGAGTCCGGCTAATTTGCACCATTTTGTCAGCAGTGATCAAAGAGGCATGAACGATGTCTGTTTAATGCATAGGTAATGATATTGGGCGTACACAAAAACATTTTATCCTTTGTCTTACTGGCCCCCTAGGTTTCTGATTGGCTGTCTTGTGCCGCTTGCTAATAGCGGGGCTGATATTGGCCTCCAGAGACAGATCCAAGGCCAGTAATGAGACTGCTATTTCTGCCCCCTCCCTCCAAACCCACTAACACCCTTCTCCTGCTTCATATAATCCCCTCCAGCATCATTAACCTCTGCCACGCAGGCCCTAACACACCGAATATTGTAAAATTCAGCCCCAGTGTCTTTGTACAAACTTTTAATTGCTCTTTCTCCATAAATGTGCTTCCCCCTCGGGTAATGTAAGCACTTCCGTGGCTATTTTTCTCACCCCATCTCCATCTGCCCTTATCAAGCAAATGAAGAGAGAGGCAGTAAAAGTGCTCACTCTTCTGGTGATAAACCTTCTCCTCACCTTGGCTCCTCGCAGGGACGTCTTTACACTACATTAGAGCTACCACTGTGGGCCAAGCTGTGAGACATTAGCATTTCTTAAAGTCAAATCGATACACATTAAACGTTAAATATCTTTTCTTCAAGGATCCCATTAGCTATTTAGGAGTATTTATTCTCAAATAATTAAAGTTCCATATGGCTCGGAGTTCATTATTGATCAGACCGTGCTCACTGTGTACAGGCCTATCGATTGCAGTGCTTTGCATTTCACAAGGTTTCTGTAACTTCCATTTTAGCTTTGTAGTTTTACTGATACTTTAGAAAGAAACAAATAGGACACATAAGCAGACGCAGGCGGTGAACATTGCTGTAAACACACTGGTACACTTTCAATAATTTACATCTATAGAAAATGAAAATCCCATGTGTAAAGATGGGAGAAAAAGCAAACTTATGTGGGGCTACAGTGACATACTGAAATGAGGGCTGTGCTTTGTTATGTATCCTTAGGGATTTAAAAGAAGCACTAAAACTGTAACTTTATTTCCCAGCGCAGTTCTTCGTGGTTTAGTTCAATGTTTTTCTACCTCCTTCAGAACTCCAAGCTACAACTACGCCCCGAACCTCGACAAACACTGGATCCTCCGCTACACTGGAGCCATGAAGCCCGTCCACATGCAGTTCACCAACATGCTGCAGCGCCGCAGGATGCAGACCCTGCTGTCTGTGGACGACAGTGTGGAGAAGGTAGCTAAAACACACTGATATATGCTTAAACACAGAAACGCACACACACACACACACACACACCCATTTATTCTGAAAGTCTCAAGTCCTGGGAGATCTGTTCCTGTTCTGACTGCGGCTGTATAATGTATTCACTGACACGCTTGGTAAATTGTTCAATCTCTATTTCTTGGAACTGGCACAGGAGACTTTTTAAACATTGAGTAAAACTTTTCCACACAGTGTGAAACTTAAATGAATTCCATCCTCCTCCGTAGCTGTACAACATGTTGGTGGAGACGGGGGAGCTGGACAACACCTACGTCATTTACACCTCAGACCACGGCTACCATATCGGCCAGTTTGGTCTGGTGAAGGGCAAATCTATGCCTTATGAGTTCGATATCCGCGTTCCCTTCTACGTACGAGGACCTAATGTGGAGCAAGGTGCCATGTGAGTGACACAGACTCTTACTTTTATGTTATTAATTCATTATTCTGATGTCTAGATGCTGTTTTTCAATATTATTTATGTTAAATTACATTCTTCAACCAAATTTTAATAAATCCTGTTCTTGCTTCCCTGCAGAAATCCTCAAATAGTATTAAACGTCGACTTGGCGCCGACTATGCTGGACATGGCTGGTGTTGATATCCCTGCAGAAATGGACGGAAAATCTATCCTCAAGCTGCTGGACACAGACAGGCCAGTCAATAGGTGACACAACAGTTACTTTACTCAGTGTCCTGGCATTTAACGGACAATTCAAGAAGGGTATTCATAATGCTGCAGATTAAATGGAAATATGCCAAAAAGCAATTTGCCCGGACTTTGTAGGGTTTTAATACTAAAGTTGAACTTTCTGTTCTTGATGTTTTTTTGGACACAATGACATCTACAACCCAAATATGAATGTGGAACGCCACATTCCTTTCAGCACTGTGCTCGGATGACATTTTTAAAACGAAATGCGAGTTTGTTCAGGGCAAATATCACAGAGTGGTCTAACAGGGTTTTCATTTTCTTTTCACTCACTTTCCAGATTCCAGGTGAACAAGAAGAGTAAACCATGGAGAGATTCTTTCCTGGTGGAGAGAGGGTATGTTTTATTGATTGACCTTTCGCAGGACATGTTCTCAGTCTCGACTCTTACTTGTCTTTCTGTCGGTTGAAAATAAATAATTTCCTGTACTTTTCAGGAAGCTTCCACACAAGAGACCTGATGGGAAGGAAATGGCACAGGAGCAGAATTTCTTGCCTAAATACCAGCGTGTGAAGGACCTGTGCCAGAAAACAGAGTACCAGACGTCTTGCCAGCAGCCAGGACAGGTACATGACCGGCAGGAGCTCAGAAAGAGAGCTTTTTAAAGATTCAGGGATACAACGTGGAGTGTAGCTCATGCAGGGGATCATTTGCAATCTTGTTTGACAATTTACTGAGTATAATATGCAGTCATTGCGCTCTCAGGGTTCAATTTGACATCAAAGTCTCTTTTTAATCCTCCAGAATGAAGTGTGCAGATGTGTGTTAAAAGCCTTCTGATTTGTTATAAAAAAGAGAAAGACTCTCAAATTAGATCATTTTAATACTGTTGATCTGGAACATTTCTTGCATTTTCATAGCACTGTCTGTGTGTTGTAATTTGAGCACAACGCTGTAAAGAACCATTAAAACAGATATTTTTGAAGTGCTTAAATGCTGGTCTGGAGAAACAAACATGATTACCATCAAGGACTGTACAGCTGTGGATGGGGGCAACTGCTAAATATATTTTAGCCACCAAAGCTGCAGACTGATGGGGAACTGAAGAAGTGCTTTTTTGCTTTATGCTTTTCATTAATGACTCTTTTCTTTGTGTTATTGTATGACTTTGGTGGACACAACAAACTAACCATTTAAAGGTGGGGTGTATAGGTAATTCACTTCAGAAACACTTTTTGTTATATTCCATGGAATGCTCTTAACATCCCGATAGCAATGAATACATTAAATGCTTTGACAATAAATACATAAAAAAATGTCATCTGTGGAAGCCGTAGTACTGTAAAAAGCACGACCAATCATCTGAGCCGGCTAAAATAACTGGATGGCCTACCTGCCTGTCAGCCTTCTATCTCGTGCACAAACTTATCTCGTGCCCCCATTGGTCATGTGCGTGTCCATGTGTGTTGGAGGAGGGGCTCTGTTAGGAAGTCTGAAGGAAGGGGCAGATTGTTTCCGATTGTGTACTTTCAAATTCTAGCTCACTCGAGCTGGTTTCTACATTCTTACCTACCCTACCTTTAAGTCACACAATAACACAAACAAACTAATAATATGTATGGTAGGTCAGTTAAGCAGCAGTACACCCGGATGTGAGGTAAATTACTGTTTTTGTCAAAGGGGTGTGAAGACTTGTGGAGTGCATAAATGAATGTATTGGATCGGAAAGGGCTGTCTGCAAGGTAAAGTGGTGAAAATACTCTAAATAGAGCCTTTTAGGTGGCTATTATATATTTTGCTACTGTTCATTGCTTAGTATCAGTACTTTCTGAATTTTCCAAACTAGTGACATGCCAACACCATCCACTGTAGGTATTCCACTGACTATTTGTAATTTAGTGGGAATGCCGGGTTATTTTGCGCTGCTTCTTCTCCCACATTGAACATCGCAGAAACTCCGTTCAAACATCTAAACGTTCAACTCGGTCGGGAATCAATGGCTATTATTTTTATCATTCATAACTTTCATAATTCCAGAGATACATCCAATTTTTAACATGGAAGTCAATGGAGAACTCTTCAGACTTCAACAATCTTCATGCAACTTCAACTGCTAACTGCTCCTTCTTCAACTGCTAACTGCTCCTTCATACTTTCACTCAGAAACCTCATTCCAACTTTAAAATGTCACACATCTTTCTGACATTATTCGTGTAACACAATCTGATTCTTACTTTTACAGATATTAAACATTGTTCAGACCTTGGTAAAGAGGCCTTCTTCAGATTTTAGAGTGCGTGATGTCACAGAGTGGAGGACAGATTTCATTTTGCCTTCATATTTTCTTTTAAACCTGCCATAATTCCCAAACCCTACATTCCTGAGACATAATTTTTCATGACAAACGTAGGAAAACATCTCGTAGCTTGAAAGATTACAAAAAATTAAGCAAAATAATTAAACAAAATGCCTCTTGAGGGCATGAAGTGACAAACACTTTCAACATGTCTCCATTCAAATCCATTGTAAATTCAGCCTCACCTTTCCCCACCACAGCAGCCGCACACCTTTAGTTAATCTGCCAAAAAGGCCACATTATTAACCCGAAAGTACACAAAAAGTACACTTCAGATGCACAAGTTCCTTGACATGCTTCACGCTTTGAAATTTCACCGATATCTGTTACGGTTCTTCAACAAAATGTTCACATGTAACAGGTTTATTACATTACATTACATTGCATTTAGCTGACGCTTTTATCCAAAGCGACTTACAATAAGTACATTCGACCAGGAAGACACAACCTTGAAGAAAACAGAATCATATAAGTACATCAGGTTTCATAGAGCCAAACATTTCAAGTGCTACTCAACTGGCTTTAGGTAAGCCAGTCCTTTATTAGTATAAAAGTGCTTTGTTAATAGTTCTAACGCTCGAAGTGGAGTCGAAAGAGATGAGTTTTCAGTCTGCGCCGGAAGATGTGCAAGCTATCTGCCGTCCTGATGTCAATGGGGAGCTCATTCCACCATCTTGGAGCCAGGATAGCAAACCCACGTGTTTTCGCCGATGGGAACTTGGGTCCCCCTCGCAGCGAGGGCGCAACGAGTCGTTTGGCTGATGCAGAGCGTAGTGCACGCGCTGGGGTGTACGGTTTAACCATGTCCTGGATGTAGGAAGGGCCAGATCCATTCGCAGCATGGTAAGCAAGTACCAGTGTCTTGAAGTGGATTCTAGCAGTTACCGGAAGCCAGTGAAGGCAGCGGAGGAGCGGAGTGGTGTGGGAGAATTTAGGAAGGTTGAAGACCAGACGAGCCGCTGCATTCTGGATGAGCTGCAGAGGTCGGATGGCACATGCAGGTAGACCAGCCAGGAGGGAGTTGCAGTAGTCTAGGCGTGAGATGACGAGAGCCTGGACCAGAACCTGAGTCGCTTTCTGAGTCAGCTGGGGACGTATCTTCCTGATGTTGTAAAGCATGTATCTGCAGCAACGGGTTGTAGCAGCGATGTTTGCAGTGAAGGATAGGTTGTTATCTAGGGTCACACCCAGATTCCTTGCAGTCTGAGTCGGGGAAACAACTGAGGTGCCGATGTTGATTGTTAGGTCAAGAGTGGGACAATCTTTTCCCGGGAGGAAGAGCAGCTCAGTCTTGTCAAGGTTGAGCTTGAGGTGGTGAGCAGACATCCACTGAGAGATGTCAGCTAGACAAGCAGAGATGCGTGCAACGACCTGGATCTCTGAGCGGGGAAAGGACAGAATTAATTGGGTGTCGTCAGCGTAGCAGTGGTAAGAAAAACCATGCGGGCTAATGACTGATCCGAGCGAGTTTGTGTACAGGGAGAAGAGGAGGGGACCAAGAACAGAGCCCTGAGGGACCCCCGTAGTTAATTGACAAGGGTCGGACTCAGACCCTCTCCAAGTCACCCTGTAGGTACGGTCTTTCAGGTATGAGGTGAGGAGGGAAAGTGCAGAGCCTGAAACTCCAAGTTTTTGGAGAGTGCGAAGGAGGATCAGATGATTCACCGTGTCGAATGCAGCAGACAGGTCCAACAGGATGATGACAGAGGAGAGGGATGCAGTTTTGGCAGTGTGCAGTTCCTCCGTGACAGCAATGAGAGCAGTTTCTGTGGAGTGACCTGCCTTGAAACCAGACTGGTGCGGATCCAGAAGGTTGTTCTGATTGAGATAACAGGAGAGTTGTTTAAAGACAGTGCATTCAAGTGATTTAGACAGGAACGGGAGGAGAGAGACAGGCCTGTAGTTTATAACATCAGACGGGTTGAGAGTGGGTTTCTTTAGGAGAGGGTTTACTCTTGCCTCCTTGAGACTGTTTGGAAAGTGACCAGAAGTTAGAGAAGTGTTGATGAAATGGGTGAGAAACGGTAGAATATCAGGAGCGATAGTCTGAAGGAGGTTTGAAGGGATAGGGTCCAGAGGACAGGTGGTAGGGCGGGCAGAGGTAATGAGGGTAAGAACCTCACTTGGAGAGAGAGGGGAAAAGGAGGTAAGTGTGTTGGTGGAAGGAGGGTCTGGTGACCCAGCGGTGAGTAAAGGTTAGTCAGAAAAAGAAGAGCGAATATCATCAACCTTTTTTTCAAAGTCGCTTGACAGAAGTGAGGAGGGGGGAGGAGCTTTTGGAGAGTCCAAGAGGGTGGAGAAGATGGAAAATAGTTTTTTAGGATTGGAATAGGAAGATTGGATCTTATCTTGAAAGAAAGTGCTTTTTGCCTGAGAGATCGAAGCAGAGAAAGAGGAGAGGAGAGCTTGATAGGTTAGGAGGTCGTCACGGTGTTTGGATTTCCACCATTATCTCTCATTCAGAACAATGAAAATGCTTTCCTCTCACTAATCACCATGGAAACCTTTGATCTCTGGACACGTCGTTAGCTCAAATATAAACGCCTGTGTCATAGAACACGATGATGTCATAACTCCAACTGACATGCTCAGAGCAGCAGACTTCAGATAATGGTTAATGGTCCTGCCCTCAACAGCTCTACGTCAATTATGGGGTGTCATCATAAAAATCATAAAACAGGATGTCGCTGTAACTCCAATGGACACGGTCCGATCGTCCCCCAAACTTCGCTTGTATATCACCGGTCCAGCCTTCAACAGCTCTACGTCAATTAAGGGGTTTCATCATATGCCGTTTCCATGGAAATGCATCCCTCGCCATAAAAGACGATGTCGCTATAACTCCTATGAAAATGTTCAAAAAGTGCTCAAACTTCACATGTGTGCTAACAGTCCAGCCGTGAAGACATCTACAGGACAGTTTTGAGATTTCTTCAAATGTCGTTGCCATGGCAACACAATGCTCACCATGAAACACGGTTTTCTCATAACTTCAGTGAAAATGCTACAAATGGCCCAAAACTTCACAGGTTTGGTAACGATGCAGCCGTCAACGCATCTAAGCGTATTATGGGATGTCATCAAATGCCGTTGGCATGGCGACAGATCATTCACCATCAAGTTAGTTCAAAAGTTTGCAGTTCAAATATTCTGCTGCTTTTCCAAGCCTTTTTACTTTATTTTCTTCTCTCATCACACATTCAAGCCCCCAGTGTTCATGTTTCATTTCAATCTAAATTCTTCACTTTCTTCTTACACATTACATTTCAGCATAGCAGTTTAGCATCAGCTTTTCAGCATAAAGCATTCCCACTAGCAATTTCTTCAGGAATTGCATTCTCTAGTTACCTCATACAACCCCACTTCAAAACATCTAAACTATCCCATTAAGTTTCCCTGTATCTATAATGATGATGTGCTTTAGTACAAGCCTGAAACCCAACGTCATGGAATGTCTTTCCGCCTTGTTTCAGAAGTGGCAGTGTGTAGAGGACCCGACTGGCAAGCTGAGGCTGTATAAGTGTAAGGGCATGGCAGGTCTCTTTGCTCCACGTATGCAGGCTCTGATGGCCAGAGGTGCCTCCCACCTCCAGATGCCTCCCACCTCCAACTCTGACGGCTGTAACTGCGACGATGTGGGCTTCAAAACATCCTTCCTGAAGAGGAAGAAGCTGCTCACCAAGAAGAGTATGTTCCTTTTGTCACTCACATGCACCATTGTTCTGGTAGTCGTTATTAATAGAACTGATTATGTTCTGAAAGACGGTAATTTGAAATGTACTTGCAGAAGCCTTGTCAAACGGGGCCATTAACCTCCAGCTAAAATAACCACCTTCTAAAGTATTCATGAGATGAGGAGCATGTGTCTGTGCTGCCATCATGTGGTCGACTTCAGTAGAGCATTTAATCATAGATCCTTTGAAGAAACACTAAAAAAGATTGCAATTGTTGGAATATAATTCCAAGTGCACATAAAGAGTCTTACATATATCAGTATTTGCTTTTGTCATTTGCTGGTGTTCACTTGTGTACTCCGCTTATATTTTGATCTTCATCCTTCTTTTTCATCTCCCTCAGATCCCTCTGTCTCATCTAAATCAGAGATGAAATCCGGTAAGGCTGCCTCGAGGAAGCGCTGGGCCCGCTCTGTGTCCTTTGAGCTGGAAGGGGACCTGTACGCTGTAGACCTGGAGGAGGGATACCAGCCCCTGGGCTCCAAGAATAGCAGCTGGACCCCTCATCAGAGCAAAGTGGAGAATGAGGAGGATAATGAAGAGTTCAGTGGCATGGGAGCCACAGCCATACCCACCACCAGCAGAACAGTCACACCACCTGCTTCTCTTAAAGTGACCTACAGGTAAGACAGTGTCTGTATTAACGTGACATGTTTGTGGTGATAAAAGGAGAAATAATGTAGACTTACACATGCTGTTATTCTTTTTTTGTATCCTGCAGGTGCTCTATTCTTATGAATGACACAGTGCAATGTGACGGAGGCCTCTACAAGTCTCTTCAAGCATGGAAAGACCATAAACTGCACATTGAGCATGAGGTGTTGATACAAACTCTTCCTCAACTCATTTCATTTCATTTATATTGCCTTTCAGACAAACAGCACGTGAAAAAAACGTTAAAAAAAACCCAGAAAAAACAATGATATTTGGATTTTTGAAAAAAATAAAAAGTTAGATAAATAGAAGTCACTAGAATAAATTAATGATAGTATGAAAAAACATGATTAAAACTTGTGTAACAAATAATGACCTGTAAAAGCCAGGCTAAAAATATATATTTTTATGTTTCTATTAAAATGTAGTTTAGCTCTGAGCAAAAGTGGTTGCCTGGCCATTTATTGAGTCAATAAATAATAATAATAAGCTTAAATGCATGTTGAATCGGACCCGTAAAGCCAGTTTTGCAGGTTTTTATTAGCGTGTTGTATAATTAGGTTTGTGTTGCTGTGTTTGCTCCTCCTGTGTTTAGATTGAAACCTTGCAGACCAAAATTAAGAACCTGCGGGATGTGAAAGGTCACCTTAAGAAGGTGCGGCCAGAGGATTGTCAGTGTAACACTCCCAGGTGAGAATATGTCCGGGCAGCATTTATACCTGTGTATCAATATAACTACATAAGTCACAGTTGTTTCTTGTCTTCACAGTTATCTCTTCAAGAATAAAGAGGCCTACAGGCTCAATGCAGGGCGCATGCTCTCCGTCAAGTAAGAAATTACATTGTTTGTCAATTTATATTTCCTCATGCAGTCTTGCTCTACTGAATTGGTTTTGTTCTTATTAGAATGCCATCAAAGCTAAAGAATCAGTGGCTCCAAAAGGAGCAGAAGCGCAAGAAGAAACTACGTAAATTCATCAAGAGGCTCCAAAATAACGACACCTGCAGCATGCCTGGCCTCACCTGCTTCGTCCATGACAACCATCATTGGCAGACGGCCCCCTTCTGGACAAGTGAGGAACAACATAAAGATAAATAACTTTTTTTCAAAGCAGCTATGGTGACAATCGTTTTTTGGAACAGTGTTGTAATAACCCGTTGTTTTCCACTCTCACCCCTCCCTTCCTCACCTACTCCGGTACCTCCCTCCCTCAGTGGGTCCGTTCTGTGCATGCACCAGTGCCAACAACAACACCTATTGGTGCCTGAGGACCATCAACGACACGCACAACTTCCTGTTTTGTGAATTTGCCACCGGTTTCCTGGAGTATTTTGACCTCAACAGTGACCCATACCAGGTATTTCATTTATACAGCCGCACTGAATAATATTGCAGACACATCAATAACATAATAACTATAAAATGATACCACAACATGATTCATAGTGCATTCCTGTGAGCACAGGGGGTACCGATTTTTCCAGAGATTTCACAGAAAAGCACTTCTTTCCTTACTATTCCTGTAGCTGATAAACGCCGTCAGCAGCCTCGACCGCAACGCTCTGAATGCAATGCATCAACAGCTCATGGACTTACGGGCCTGCAAGGGACACAAGCAATGCAACCCAGAGAAGGGTGAGTAAGAAGCCTCTCAGGCAAACATGATTGATTATAGTGTCTCCGGTCATTTTACACTGAGTCTAATGTTACCCCTGCTTCCTTTCAGGAGGAAAAGAGAAAAACTACTTCAGTGAATACAGGTATTTTTTTTCTTCCTCCTACAGCACAGTTGATTACTTTCACAAACACTGCAGATGGATTTCAGGTTACAATTTGAACGGTGGGAGGTTACGGCCTCCCTAGAGGGCCCTTGGTTATGTTTTATTCTCACTATGAGTCATCTGTCGGGAAAATAAAATTCTGTGATGTTGAGCTGAAATTGAACCTCTTCAAACGGGTTCCTTACCGTTGTGATCAAAGGCTCTTTAGCATGCAGAAGCCAAAGAGGGCCGAAATGCAAGCTTGCTTTTTAGCTTCTGCTCTACCCTTCTTGTAATGAAGCCTAATTGCTTTTCTCTGCTGTGTGTGTGGGTGTGTATGTGTGTGTGTGTATGTGTGTGTGTATATATATGTATATACACCTGTTTGTTTGTCTCCATGACTTGCATTTGCCCCGCGCGTGTGTACGTGCTGTGCATGCCTCAGGCCAGTTCATCGTCGAAAGAGGCCAAAAGTGAAGAAGCCTTCCTCCAAATCGCTGTGAGTTTGTCATAACCCATCTGTTCTCGCGTAGTAAGCCAAGCTCTTCCCCTATCTCCATCCAGATTTGTTTTCCGCTTGGTCAGGTGACCCAGCAGCATGCTCCCCTCTCCCATTCTAATGTTCTTCTCCTATACTTACAGTAATTCTGCATTGCAAAGCTGCACTCCATCTTCTTTTCCATTCCACCACTCAAGTCAAAATCAATACAGCAATGCAGATGTGACGTTGTGTCATTATGTTGTTTTGTTTTGTTCTGTTGTGTTTAGTCCTGTTCTTGACATTTCTTACTTTTCCTTGTAGTGTTCGTAGGAACAGATCACAGCTAGAGCCATGGTTTCCAGTGAATGCCTCAGTTAGCACATTTAACTCACAGTGTTTTCTCCCATTCACAGAGGGCAGATTTGGGAAGGATGGGTTGGTTAACCGCCTGCATGCCACAACCCACCTCATCAGCCTCCTCCTGAAGGAAGGAGATTGAGGACCAGAGGACCTTGACCACACTTTGATGGACCACAACCTGAGATACTCCTTTACTCTCATCTGGGTTTTACTCACCCAGGCAGAGGAGATGCTGAGAATGACAGGAAGCTCAAAGACTTTTCAATTCCACATTCGCACACATTTCATTCTCATTATGTTCTGTTACCCCTCAGCTGTCCAGAACATTAACAGGAAGCTGTGAATCAGGTTGAACAGTTTGATGTCCACAAGCCATTCTGTCCAACCGTACTGCTTGTAAATAATATATATCAGCTTCCTTTCATGCCATATGGGACTATGTTGAAACACCGTGAGTTACAACTCTGCTGCTACTCAACAATGTCACGGCCCTCATGATGTCTCTGTGGCACATGCTGATTAGCTTAAACATTTGGAGTAACAACAGGACATGTTTTCTTTCTCTGCACCAATGTGTCTGCACATGTAAGTGGTATGGCGTTTAAACGACAGACAAGACTCTTTCGCCATAATCTTTTGTATTATAGTTGTAATGCTGATGAATGTCCTTTATGAAGCATTATCTTCTTCAAAGCTGTGAGATGTGAGATTGTCTGCCTTGATCCAAACACACCCAGTGTCAGCCACTCCTTGGACAGGCCTGTAGATCTCACCACTTCTCACAATGATACAACTCAACCGTCCAGAATATTTGAGCACTGGAAGGTGTCCTAAGTGAAAACCATTTTACTGCTTTGTATCGTGAGTTATCGCACTGTAGAAATATCTAACTTTTGTGCAGCTTGCTCTATATGGTGCTACAGGATAACAATACAGAGGTAAAATCTTGCTGTACAGTACAGTATGTATTTGAATGTATGTTGTGCAATTAATATAAATGTTTACAATATTTTTTATAATACTGAAGAGGCAGAGCTCCTTGTATGATATGGGTATAAACTTGTAGGGAGAAATGTAGCTTGAAATTGCCCGAAACTGGTATGTCCTTTCCTTATTTACATCGGAAAAGCACTTAAAGGGTTCACTGTGAAGAGATGCGTTTAATGGATAGTTTACTCTGTGCCAGAGGAACAACACAACAGTGTAATAATTATTGATGTGAATTTTAGCTATCTGCTTTTGTTAGCTTCTTTAATTATTATTTTTTCTAGCAAAGTTTCCATAGACCTGAGCGCTGATAGTAATTGTGAATAAAGTGTTGTTTGAAACTGAACGTGAGCCGACTTTAATTGTGAAAGTGCATGGTGGTTTGTGTTCCTGTCCAGCAGGGGTCTCTGTCTGTCCACAGGCTAACACCAGGGTAACATACAGTCTATGGGTAACATGCTACTTACCTTACAGCACAGTGCAAATACAATGGTGCACAGAGAGTTAGGCGTGATAATAAAGTAAAGAGTTAAGCTCCTCTGCTCTTTGACTGGATGAGTAAAGTGAGAATAAATTGTAAAATGGGAAATGCAAGAAGTACTCGGATAATTTACTTAAAAGTAGTACTACTGCAGTGTAAAAATACTCAGTTATAAGTAAAAGTATTGCTTTCAAAAATGTTCTTCGTTTTTACAAACGTTTTTGCATCAAAATGTAATTTCAGTACCAAATGTAAAATTACGCGTTTTGCAGAATGGTCCATTTAAGCACCATATCTTTTTTTGGAGTGGGTGGGATAGGGTAGGGACAGAGCCATATTATATGGCTCTGGGTAGGGATAGGGTATAGGGTAGGGTAGAGGGATGGGATTGAATTAATCCAAAATGTTGTGCAACCTGAATTGTCTTCTGTACGGTGTTGTAAATTGAAGATGTTGCAATAAAAAATGTATGATAACAAAAATAAAGTAAGTCTGCAAAGTAACAAGAAACGGAATCTGTAAAATAAATGTACTGGTGTACAACGCTGCAATTGTAGCAGAGTAGACATAAAAAGTAGTGTAGAAATACTTAAGAACAGTACTTCAATACATTACACCACTTATGTTATGCTATTTAAATAATGAACAAGTATACCACATAGCACATACTGGTGTGTCGCTTAGCAACCGCAGTGTTATGCTAGGCTACTTTTCAAATTGTATCTTTAGCTAACGGCTCAAATCTGGTCAGACTATTTGATAAGCACCTTTTACGACTTCATTAAACACAACCATGATAAATAAACTGTCAAATGAAACAGAAACATAATGTAGTTATTTTTTAATTCACAGAAACATAGCTTTAAACGTTTATATATTGCTACAACTACAACAACAAAGTTAGTGTTCCGTGACGTAAAATGTGATAATAGTTGTCCACAGACGTTTAAACATTTTATGACTGGATTGTTCAGCCAACTGATCCATTCAAAATGTTTTTCTTATGGTTTGGCCCCTCTACTCTTTCCAGCCAGCTAGTGGTGGGGATACAGGGACGTGGAGGGGGTGCAGACTGGGTGAGTGACCCCCATCCCAACCTATGACTCACATGCGGGGGCGGAGACTCCATATCGGATTCACCACGAAGGACTGTCCCGTACTCACTCGTCGGACGACCGTACTGTTCGCACAGAAAACTACCTTCAGCCCGGCACCAGCTGAAATATCGTTTTCCTTTAGCTTACGCCTCGTTTACAATGTGAAGAAAAAATGGCCGGAACAAGGTACGTTATCTCTCATTTCGATTTAAAACTGACAGAAACTTAACTGGAGAAAGTTACGAAGCTCGGTTGCCTCGCTACCAGCCCGCCGCCGACAGCTTTCTGAGGGCAGACTATGAACCAGACCACGCCGCTTTTATTGCATTACATGTTTTCAGTATTTTAAAATATTTGTTGGTAGTTTTATAAATTCAATTACCGCTTAAATGTCTGGAAATTAAGTTGCATGATTGGGAAAAGTCAGTAATGTGAAGAGAGTAGGTTGAAATGATTAATTTAACCTCGACATTTAAATAATATTAGCTAGTGGTGTCGCTATTTTATTAACAACAAGTGGTGTAAAGTAACTAAGTAGATTATACCCAACTACAATTCAGGGGTTCATTCTGTACTTTTACTCAACTACATTTACTTAATCCCTTTAGTAACTTTACAGATTTGGAAAAATTATGTGAAATATATTAAGTTTACAGAATAAACAACCCTGCAGCAAACAATTAAAAATAAGCTGCACCTTTACCAGTTTGATAAATACTTTAATGGATCAATCATTATTATCAAACATGTAATATATATTGTTCTTAAATGGTCCAATCTGCATAATGAGTACTTTTACTTTTGGTACTTGTATATTTAGATGCTAATACTTTAGTACTTTTACTTGAGTAGCATTTTGAATGCAGGACTTCTACTTTAACAGAGTATTCCTTGACTGTGGTACTTCTACTTTTACTTAAGTACAAGGTCTGATTACTACCACCCCTGTTTAAAGGCAGTGTAGGTTGCTAGCTTGTAGGCTATGATTATGATAGAAGTTTAACCCTTAAAGTTGAGTTCTGCCACCACTTAGTACCTGTAGTTGTGGGGGAAATTGAACTGACTTTCTTTATATATTTTCCCCCCAAGTCTTTGCTGTGGTTAGTAGGCAATAACCAAACGGAAGTCAAATGTTCCACAGCCCATTTGTTGCTCCAATTTTTACTGGAGGAAGCTAACTAAAGCTCAAATAGCTACTGGTTTGATCTCCACATGTTGAATTTCTTCTGCATCTGCTTTGCCTGCATTAAAACTTTGTTTAGCTTTTATCGACTTCTTTGGACAGATGGTTTGCTTTAGTCCCCACAGTCTATTTAAAACTTTTGAGATGTATAGGATAAGCTGCTTTTGGATCTTTCCAACAACTTCTTTTTATTACTTATGCTTTTGCATAGTTCAAATGTGATGGCTTTTAATGGCTAAAGCTGAAGTTTAAGAGTCTTTGATATCATATTATTCCTATGTATTTACCTCCTGCTGAAAACTAAACCATGGACATTGTTAGAAAACAATCTGCACAGACAGATGTCATTTATATAGCCTGAAGCGGTTAGTTTGGCACGTCATGCCACCCTGTCTTCCTGGGTGCAGCAGTTTCACCTTTCTCTGCCAGCTGGTGCTCATCTGATGACAGCGCGGTGTTGGTTTATGCAGACGTGTTAACTTCTCTATCTGTCCACCAGCACTACAACACAGACAGAGAAAGGCAGGACGGCGGGACAAGACAATGGTCCCTTTGGTTTTCGCTCGCTCCTAAAACGTGTCTTCCACTCATTTGGGCCTTTCAACGTGAGGAGTGGACATTAAAATAGGATGTTGTCTCACTGTTATCCCTGTCAATGGGCATACAGAAGGGAACAAACCATGCATTTCCCTAACAAGATAGATACAAACTGGGTCTTTTGACAAGGACAAGGCAGGATGTCCATCCTACAGAGAATTTGACAACGGAAAAGTTTGTTTGCATGTTGAGAGGAAGCGATTTTGTCGCCTGTACTTTTTATGCGCTTTGACATTTTACCAATGTAATGGCTCATTTTGGAGAAACACTTTTTTTGGACAATTTAAAACAAATTATGTTTCAATTATTTATTTTTGTTAGTACTATACGCCTACTAACATAGCTGCGTTTTATTGCTCTTATTGCTTCACTCACACTTTTCATCTCACCGTTATTCTCTGCGGTCTGCCACAATGAAACGGTAATGAGGTTAAAGTGATTTGCCAAAACACATTTATATGTACCTGTGCAGACGCTTTCATTTTAAAAACCTTTCCTCTGCAGAGATTAAAGGCGGGGTTAGCTTCCTGGCCCACACTAGCTGGAACCTGAAGCTCAGTGTGCTGATTATTACTCAATGGCTTTAAGGAATAATAGCTTGTGGGATGGTCATATGCTCTAATACGCTATGAGGATGAATGAGTCATGTTTTTCGGAATCGCTGACAATTCTTTATAATCAAGTGAGCTGTCAGTAAACAACCTATGAGCTTTACACTAGGGCTGCACGATATTTGAAAAAACAGACATTTTAATATCTTTATCCAATCGTTTCTTTAAATTGAATCGGCTACAATTGGCAAGTTTGCTTTGATTGTTTGATAAGATAATAATGAACGATTGTGATTAGTGTTTTGCTGTGTATGCGGAGCCTGTATGGCACACACTAGCAACAAAGTGAGTTACCAAGAACCCTTAAATCAGAGGAAAATAGGTTATACTGTATGGGACATACTTCTGTTGTAAGTAAGAAATGGAAAGGCGATCTTTCCTTTTGTATCAGCTGCATACAAATTGAAGCATGGCTTGTTTGTGTGAATTTGCCTTAATTTGCAAGTCCTATTTTACTATTGTGAAAGCACACATCACAATGTAAATGCTGCAAGGATATATAGTGTAACTCTACTCAGCCCTACAGCCCCACAAAGACACATAAAACACACCAGACACATAGAAATGTAACTGCCTCGAGGACAGTATTTCTTTTGGACCCTGAAAAGCTGCATCACAGTTGTCTCCCTCCATTCCAAGCATAAAGCTGTGTTGTTATCAAGAAATATTAATCCGTCCCTTCACCAAGGATCCCTAGCGATGGCCTCTTAAATCATAATCCCCCAACCCCCCCTTCTTGGGCCCGTACATCTCCACCAGGCTGCTCTGCACTTCTAAGCCTGGAGATCTGCCGTCTGCACCTTCACTTCCTCCAGAGCACCATCCGGACGGTTGTTTCCTGTGTGGCTCCTTGGGCCAGCCACTGACCCCCCACTCACCCTGTAACTCGGCCCTTGGATTAGACTCTGGCATCGTTTGTCATGTCAGCAGGGAAGGATTTCGGGGGATGGTCGGGTATAACTCAAAATGAAGTTACAAATCTCTGCTGCTGGTGGTTGGCGAGCAGGTCAGAAACTCATAGTAAATGTTATTTTGGACGCACTCAGATGGCAGAGTTTATTTTTAAAAGGCAGAACATGTCTTCATTTTAAGTATGACCCTGAATGATCTGACAAGATAATGTTTGGACAATGAATGTTTAGGGTTATTAAGCACAATTACAACCTAATAGGTTAATTCATTTCTGTTGTTTGGATAAGTGACCCCATTGTTCCCGCTCCGACAGCTGGTGTACTGGACAAGGCCGGCCTGTATGTGTGGTAAACACCCGTATCCCGTCCTCAGCTTTTCCTGCACATGTTCACTCTCGTCCAAAGTTGTATCTGACCTGAAAAATCCCCATGTGTTCTTCTGCTAAGGAAAGGGGAGGATTTAAGGAAGGACAGGGACTTCTCTTTGGTCAGGCTTACCCCTATAAAAAGACATTTATTGACCCTGTCGTTGGAGTAGTGTCTCAGACAGACCGTGACTGTTCAGCCGAGCAGTAAGGGGGCCGGAAGTTCCCAGCATTTCTGCTGAAAGCTGCAGCTTTCGTGGGAGAAGGGAGAATGGCAGGACAAGACAATACTCTCCATACAAAAATCACAGGGCGCTTCTTCTCTGCGGTGAGTTTGTAGGCGGATTACAGGGAGGGCATTTGAAGTAACATTCAAGACTGCCAACGCTCAAATGTTCAGCTGGAACCGGTGGTGAGGTAGGCCCTATTATCTGACATCTCGTAAAGAATCGGTTTGTTGCAGCGGGGGTGAACAATTTGGCATCTACAGGGAATTTAATTCTCTCGGGCCATGTTAAATTGCTAGTTGGAAAGAAGCATGGGAAAAATTGTCCTTGCTGAAGGGTGGCTGGACGACCTTGTGCGATCCAGTCTAATCCAGTGCCAATGGAGAGGGGAAACTGTCTCTAGTTCTAGATTAGGGCAGCTGTTGAAGGAGGTCACCCCAGACCTCGTATACAGTCCTCCCCGCCGTGGCTCTGGATTGGCTGGGGCTCCCCTGTGTGGAGGCACCACAGAGAGTTCTCGTTGAATGAAGTCTGCCTGTTTGATCTGACAATAGTCTGCATTGTTCTGTTTCCATCACAGGCTTTAGAATAGGGTGCATTTCACAGGCTTTGTAATGCACATGACCGTGAGTCAACACAGGACATTCTTGTCAACTAGGTAACCATTTTGTTCTATTCCCACTCTTTCATGTCTAACGAGAAAGTGTTGGCGGCTGCAGCAAAAAGGAAAATGTTAAGACTTCTCAGTGAGATCAGTGTGTTTGCGTGGATCAGTCAAAATAGCCCTATGCATTCCTTCTGGCTGAAGACATTACAGTATTGGCTGCATTATGCAGAAATCGTAACTTTTTGTTTTATTCCTATATTTAAATAAACAAACTGCTGAGGCATAAGCCTAGAAAAAACCAGACCGTCTGGTTCTTGTGGTTTTAGGAGTGTGCATCACTGATAACTCGGACATGCCTATCACGCTATTCTCATGTGATACTATATCACATGAAAGAGTTAATTGGAGGTATGTTTACTAATCACTATTGACTGAAAATGACATGTCTTTGTTGTAGGAGAGGATAACTCTGTTTGACTTAACATACATTGGCAGGAAGATAGTGTGATAGGGAGCAATCTGATGGGGTGCAACACTTTACTTTTATATCTGGCATATCATGGGACTGTACTGTCTGCCTACTGCTTTTTGAGATCAGTACTGCCATAAAAAAATAGTCACATCTAGTAAACGGCTTGTTAGCGTCTTATCCGTTCCGGCCTTTTGGAGGTAAATCAGGTGACCGTGAGCTCAGGAGTCCCTCTGTTCATCTTTATCCTTGCCAGCCTTGTTCTCTCTGCCAGGCATGTGGATGCCCGGCAGTTTGTTCTTAAAGTGATTTAGCTCTCCTCTTTCCCTTGGCAACATGCAGCCCTGGTTCCTGGGTCATTAAGTCCGGCTCCTTCGTGCCTTACGTTTCTTGCTGTGAAAGACGACCCCTGAACTTGTTTGCCAATGTCAGCACACTAGAAGTGAGGAATGGACACTGACAACTGCTGTTGAGGGCTGGGGGGGAAAAGAGCAAAGTGGAGGAGGGGTGAAGCAGAGAGAAAAGATTTGAAATCTTATTCAGGCCATGTCCTTATTAATGCAGTTCACTAAGATGTCTATATTTAAAGTGAAAATGCATATAAATCAATTGAAAGGCTCATTTATCATCCCAGCTTCTTTTCCATGATTTCTCACACCCTTTTGATCATCTGAATTCTCCAGGCGCTGAGCAGAAGATAGATTAACTTTGTCCGAAAGGCAAAGCAACACTAGCATACATTCAATATAGTGATTCAAAAGACTTTATAGATTCTCTCAAAAGGCAGAATAGTAAACAATCAGGCAGTATGCGGCCGTGTGTCTGTTTTACAAAGCACGCCACTGTTAAAGTCAGAGAACAAGATAAGTATACAGCATCCTAACCCGGGGTATTAACTTTACGAGGGGATAAATGCCAAGTTGTCTCTCAGAAGTCCATTACTCTGTAACAGACTCGGCAGTCTTTATGCAGGTTTGTTTGTTGTCAAATTAAATGCAAGACCCACACACATTCTCACGGGGACCAATTGTACCATGAGTTCTACGACCTCTAACCCTGGTGACAGGACAGGAATGGGAGGTGTTAAATAAAAGAGCCGAAGAATGTATGAATGACAGGTGCAGGGCTTTTTTTTCTGTCATCTGAAACATGTGCACTCCCCCCCCCCCCCCCCCCCTGGTTTAATCTGGACGCCCCGGGCGGAGTTTAGGAGTCAGCTCATACATCCTGCACAGAAAAGATCCACCAACACCTCGTCCCAGCTCTGTTTGCAACAGAAACATTTAGTTCAGCTTCTAGGAAACAAACATGGAGACTAGATGAACCTCCATCAAACCTGATTCAGGTTGTCACCATCAACAAAGAGTATGGGCGATGGAAATACATATTAGTTTTATTGGGTTTGGGAATTGCATGCCACTTATGTTGAGACCCTGACCTATGCCAGCCCCCCTATAAATCCTTAGAAAATCAAACGGCAGCAACCAATTATTCTGACTAAAGTATTCAAAGGGATTGTTTGGATTTTCTGAAGTGAGGTTGTACGAGTTACTTATTATAGTCAGTGGTCAGCTCGTGCCCAGACAGGAGAATGGGCAGAGGGCAAAGCAAGGTCCTTCCTCGGCTAGCAGCAGCAGGAATGGCTTTCTTCAATGCTACCAGACCACATTGAATAAACAATGATTTTACATAGCAGAATGCTTGGTGGTTGTGTGACTTTAATGAATCCAAACTAACCATTTTATAACACTAAACTAACCCATCGAGGCATCTTTTTTGTCAATGGAGGCAGCTGGGCTCAAAATGGAAAGATGATTGTCTCGGCTTATTGAAAAGGGCTGTCTCTTGGCAAGGTGCACATATTCTTTATAAAGCTTTATACTAAAACAAAATCATATTTTTCAGATGGGCCTATCTTTGAGGAGTCTACTGATGTCCACTGTTAACTGTAGGTAATAAACAGACTATGGACAGGTAGCCTACCTCAAACAAACCCACTTCAAAAATGTTCTTTTAAAAAAGAAAGTGTAAAGTGAACTTCTCTCTTTGTCTTAAGTGCAGTCGTGTCCTGCTGATAAGGTTGCACGTCGTCGAGCTGCTGTCCACTTCATCCAGAAAGCGGGACTGTCGCCACGACACTCAACATGCCGGGTTTACGATTGCTCTCTTAGTTTCACAGCTACTGGAACTGCTGCCAAGCGCTCAGTAGTCTCTCTCTGTGTCTCTGCTCTTGTTTTACAATATTTAGATAAGCAGGTTGCCTAGCAGCCATGCTGAATAGACTTTGCACATGGTTTATACATCATCCAACAGACTTCTACTTATGGCAGATCACTCCGCCCTGAGAAAGCACATTAGCAGTACTTTCTCATTGTTGCTACATTCTTAATAGTTTTGTACTCGTGCGATTAGGTGAGTCTAAATGTATTCCTCTTCTCTCAGCAATTACTTATTTCAAGGCCAGTAGCTGAGGAGAAAGGAGGTTTTATGTCTGTAAATAGGAAAGAGCAGGTCTGTAAATATACCGGCCAGGGTGGACCTTGGCCTGGTGAACAGAGGGCTAAGGTTTCCTAGATGAATGGCAGACCCTGTGTGAGAACTCAGCCTGCCTCGGTCCACAAGGGACGGTCACAAGCAAAAGCTCAGAATAGTGTGTTGTTGGAAATGGTTAGAGGTGACCTTGCAGGAGTCCTGTTGGTAAATGGGAGTTTAGCTGGCTCGCTGGTTTGTCTATAATCTCACTTTAACAAGTGTCTGGTCAAATGGATGCATATCTGTCCATCAGCAATGTCACTAAGGCATGTAGCTGCATTTCAGCCATTACTAGATTATCTGATGAAATGCTACACAGGAAATCTGTTACACTGTAATGTTTTTTTCTTTTTTGGACAATATCAACAACCACATTGGTATTTGACTTTGTTGGAATGGAAATCCATAGTTGGACAATGACACAAGGGAGCTCGTTGCCCTATTTGTAGTGAATGTATTGTCCAGTCCTCTATGTTTACCGCTGCTGGGAAAAGTGCCATTTACTCTTTGGCGTTGGCTTCGAACAATGGGGCAGATTCCATGAGCTGCATTCTGTTGTTTCCCTCACTCTGGGAAACCGCTCTCAGTTCTATTTAACTTTGGACCTGACTCCAAATTGTAGATGATGGATGATGTACGTCTCTTTCAGGAGACCTTTGGCTCGTTGGGACTGGGAGTAACAAGATGGGTAAGAAGTTGTGCTTGACTTTGCGCGTGTCCATGTTTCAGTTAA